>NW_006436637.1:85570-85952 GCF_000325575.1 Pteropus alecto | reverse complement strand
GCGGAGGGGCGGGCTAGGAGGCCGGCGGTGACCCCTCCTCAGGCCTGCGGCTCCCCACGTCCACGCGGAGAGGCCGGTAGGTTCGTGTGCGCGTGTGCGCGTGTGCGCGTGCGTGTGCGCGTGCGTGTGTGTGTGCGTGTGTGTGTGTGTGTGTGTGCGCGCGTGTGTGTGCGTGCGCGCGCGGGGCCGGAAGCGGGGAGGGGGCTGCAGCCGGCCTGTGCGCAGCTCCTGGAACAGGGATTTCGCTAGGTGGTCGCCCTGTTCCCGGTGACCGGATCTCGAACCCCTTTGCATTCTGTCTTGAATCCTACGTATGAGCGAAGTAGACTGCTGGGTTATGTAGCTGTCAGACACGTACTCTGCAGGGATTTTAAGGAAGATT
>NW_006436637.1:24644-85558 GCF_000325575.1 Pteropus alecto | reverse complement strand
GCAGGAATGCAGGAATGTTACATGCAGTAAGCGAATAAATGCTTGTCTTTGCACTCTACATTATGGTAATCTATTAATCAGGGTTGATTCTCCTTTCTCTCTTTATAGAACCTTTAGCTGGCACTTAACCACTTAACTGTGTGCCAGGTAGTTGTCAGGCATTGTCTCACATAATCTCAGCCCAATGAGATGGGTATGTGGCTCCCATTTTACAGATGAACAGATTGAGGTTCAGGTCAAGGGACTTGCCCAAGGTCATGCAGCTGATAATCTGAGAAGCCTTCATTCGAATATGATGTCTTTTCTTTAGTTCTGCGTCTTGCAAAAATAAATATATGAGGAAAATGAGAATAGCTACAGAGTTTCTTCCTGAGAGTACATTCTAAATATATAGGTAGGTATAGTTTAGTTGTCCCTAGCATAGGTTGTTTGATGTGTTTTGCTGTGGTCTAGCCAGATCATTTTCTTGGCTTAAAAAAAAAAATTATTACTTTTAAAAGATGGCTCTGGCACCTTTACCCTTTTTATAGTAGGACCGAACAGAAAACATTTCCCCTCTTACCAAAAAGAAGAAATATATTTGGTAAAACTGCATATTTTTGAAAAGTTACAAGTTTACTTGTGCAGTTTATTCTTGATGCATACAGGGAACTCGCAGCTGAGTTATTTGCTTGAGATTTCCTTATTGCAAAATTTGTTGCTAGATTATGTGGCAATGGCAACACAGTAATTTGTGCATTGTCTTATGCAATATTTCTGAGTTGAGTGTCAAAATCTAATGCGTAGAATATTGTAGAAAGTTATAGTTTAATGGTAATTTTTTTTCTTTCACTTGTGTGTTGCCACTAATCAGGGTTTATAAACTAACAGAAAATTATTTTAACATTGGCCTGTACTATATCTTTGATTATGGTTAGTGAAAAAGAGCCTTTACATTTCTCTTTACAGAAGACAATGTTGATAAATTTCTTTGAGTAATTGAAGCTTCATGCATATTTGCAAATGTTTAAGAAATCTATTAATGCACAATTATAGTATTCTAATTTTTTCTAGTATATTATCAGGTTTAAAAAAATTTGTAGTAGAATGTATGTAATGTCTGTAGAGAAAATATCAAATTATAGTGTTAACAAGTGGATGGTTCACAGATTGATTTGTTGTTTGGTTAAAATATAAACACATTGAGCCTTGTTGAATTATGTTGAATATGATACCATTAAAGATTGGTTATCTAGTCATGCTCTCCATGTGTCTGTTTTGTGAGAACTAGCTATTAAAGGCTTATCTCAAATAATTGGCTTATATTATAGACTCAATGTTTTAAGCCTTTGTTTTCAGGTAGAGCTTTCATTCTTGGTTAACCTTATTGCTACCAAAGGGGTGACCTATATTTAATAGATGCTGTATTAAAATGAAGTCATGTTTGGTTCTTGATAGTTCCCACAGCTTTGGTTTCAGGTTGTATTTTTTCCTTGTGAAAATTGGAGATCGCTAGGCTCCCCTCCCCCCCTTTTTATTATGAAACAATTTTAAACATACAGAAAATTGGTAATAGTGAACATCCATATGAGGACCCTCTAGATTCAACATTTGTTGATATCTTGCCATAGTTGCTTTATTTATAAATATATGTATATGATTTTTGGTGGAACCATTTGAAACTAAGCTGTAGACATCATGGCACTTTACACCTAAATATGTCAGTATGCATCTCCAAAAATAAGGACATTTTCTTACACAGCCAAAATACCGGTATTGTTAATTTTTTAGTTTATATTTTCTTATTGATAATTAGTTAATATTTTCTTATTGCTAATTCCTTAATATAACCTAATATCCATCCATATTTAAATCTCCCCATTTGTACTGAAAGGTCTTTTATGGCTTTTTACACCCAACTCCACCAAACCAGGATCCCGTCAAGTTTTATTCACTGCATTTGGTTGTTAAATTTATTTGAACTCTTCTAGAATAGCCTTACCTCCCCTTTTTAAAAAGACAATTTTTTCAAGTCGTTTTATAAAATGAGTCACACTCTCGATTTTTCTGATTTTTTTTTCATAGTATCATTTAGAGTGTTCTCCTGTTTCCTCTATATTAGCAAACTGTAAGCTAGGTTTAAAAGGTTGATTAGTTTCAAATTAAATATTTTTGGGCAAGAATAACTACTAAGTGATGCTGGTACTTCATATTGCTTCCCATCAGGAGACATATAGCGTCAAGTCCCATTATTTGTGATGCTGAGTTTGATTACTTGATTACAGAGGTTAAGGTAAGGTATAGTTTCCCCACTGCAGTTAGGATGTAATTTGTAGTCTGATAAATTAGCACTGTAGTGCTCGCCTGTTCTCCACTAACCTTTTACCTAATAGTTGTAGCATCAATTGCTGATCTTAGGCTGACTTTTGAATTTCAGTGTTAACAATCTTTTGTTGGTCTACAGATAGAAACAAAACCACAGGAGTTGTAAAATAACCTGTGCAGCTGTATGTATTAATCAGATTCTGATTTTGTGGATTCTTAAGATTTTTAATTATGAATTCAAGGGGTCTTCTGTTATGCATAAAAAGTAACCTGGTTTAACAAAAATGGAAAAAAGTCGATGCCTATTTTTTCTTGTACTCTAACTCAAGGAGTGTGTTTCTTTTAAGTTTTTTTTTTTTTTTTAAGCCAATATTTGTTGCACAGGAATAGCCAGATACATAATAAAGGAAGGGTGGATTTACTAAAAAATATTTGGAGAAAACTATATTTTCCGGTGAAATAGCACTGGATTGAGAGTCAGAAGATCTAAATTGTTGTCCTAATTCTACCACTATGTGAAGTTCAAGAATTATGATTTTTTTAACTTCACTCTCTGTTCTCATCTCATAATAAGTTATTAAATATTATGAATTTCCGAGTTGTGTTGATTATATTAGAAGTGAACTTCATTTTAATCAAGCCAGATAGAAATATATTAAATATATGTGATATAAAGTTGAATTTATTTTCTAACTAACTGACATTTGGTAGGTGATTGTTTTAAAGAAGGGTTCATAATAGGATTTATTTATTTAGTTATTTATTTTATTATAGGCAAGGCAACCCTTGGTTGACCTCATAGATTGCAAGGACCTTGTCAGCCTACAATCTCTTATTTTTTTAATTTTTTATTTTTCACGCCTACAGCACTTGGTCTTTCTAGTTGGTCTCCCATTCAAGTACTAACCAGGCCCGACCCTGCTTAGCTTCCGAGATCAGATGAGGATTTATTTCATTCTTTCATTAATAATATGATTTAATTTATGAAACAGTTTATGTGAAGTTTTTCTACACATCTCTTTTGTAAATCAGGGTGAACTGTATATGTAGAAATAAAAAACCTTTTTCTTCATCCTCAAATGCTGTGTGTTATATGTCTATATCTGTAAAACACACAGTTTTAAGAAAACATGTCTATATAACTTTGTCTTTTGTTTTGGATATCCCTGGGGTTTGTTGGGAGCAATGGTTGACTTTGTTTCTTATGCTGGTTAATCAAATAATTGCTTTGTAACATCTCTTGTATTGTTGCCTTTATCGTTACTTAACTCTTGGATTGTTTCTTAATTTCTTTTCATACTGTACTTTGTCTTCCCAGTTAACAGGAGGATAGAAATAGAATCTTCTTTGGAGTCCTTCTTGTAATTAGCACACTGCTTTTCTTATAATAAGTACTCCAGTGTTTTGTTTGAGATTTATGGTACCATAAATGTAAAAAATGCTGTGTGATTTATGAACTTTGAAAGTTTTTTTCTAAAGATATTTTTTTCTCCCTCTTGTGCAATTAGTCATTTAGTGTGGATTTTAATAATTAATCATGACAAATTAAAAGAATAGTTTAAGGTGTGATTTTTATCAGTATTCTTTTGATAATTCCCAAATTAGCACCCCTGTTCACCACTACCTCAGGCAGAATGCTCCTAGAGCACTTTATATCTGGCTCTGCCATTGTACTTACCACATTGCATTGTAATCAGCTCTGTGTCCTCCACTAGTAAGTTAGCTCTTCAAGGGCAGAGGCAGTGTTTTGTTGATTTTGCTGCCTCAGCACTTAGCACAGTGCTTGGAACCAAGTGTGTGTACAGAAGGGACCTCTCTTTACAGCGTTCTAAGATTCTTAGAAGGCGATGCCTATCAAATCACTGATGACTTGCAAAAGTTTTGGATTTACCAGTTTTCTTTTGTTCTCTGTTGTGGTATTTATTTTATTTTATTAGCAAACTTAAAACTTTCTACTTTCTAGACACTGATTTAAATACTGCTTTAAAGATATTCATTTAATCCCTGTTAATCTTATGAATTAGTTACTATTTTTATTCTCATATTACAGATGAGGGAACTAAAGTACACAGACAGTAATTAACTTGCCCATGTTCACACTTGTTGTGTGTGATGGAGCTGGGACTTGATGCAGGCAGTCTGCTCCAGAATCTGTGCTCTGAACAATTGCACAATGCTGTCTCTGCTTTATCAGAGCAACCAAAGGATTGGATTTACTTTACCAAAGTAATTTTATCATTCATGGAGTACCTACTCTGTACCAGGGTGGGGAGCATACTTCCAGAAAGCCTTGAAGATGAAGCAACAGTTGAACTAAATTAGGAAACCATATACATGAACTGATTGCGATTATAATGTTTATTGAAAAAATTTAAGTACAGAACAGATAAGGAAGAAAATAAAGGTAGTAAGTAGTTAAGAGTATGAACTTGGGAGACCATCTGGAATGTGACTCCCAGCTCTGTTGTTTAACCTCTTTTAGTCTCACTTTCCTTATCTGTAGATTAGAGATAATAGTACCTAAGTCACAGGTTTGTTATGTGATTTAAATGTGATAGTGTGTTTAGTATGTGCCTAGCATATAATAAATGTTCAAAAACATTATCAGTTATTGTAGAAACCTATAGTCCACACAGGTGTTAACCAAAATTAATTTTAGACTGTAATAAAGAATAAAACATTTATTCGAACAAAGGGAGCTGCAGTGCAGGAGACACAGATTCAGGTAGCAACTTAAATTGTGTTCTACCAAGACAAAGGGGAGGCCCCTTTTATAATGAAAGTTCCTGCTCAGATTCCCAGTTAGGTCTGACTTATGTAAATGAGGTACCAAATTGTACAGTTCTGATTAGATGGGACAGGTCTCAGTCTGTTGGGAGAAAGGTAAAACCAGGGTTTCCCTGTAGTGGTTGATTCAAACAGGCTTATAAACACGTGGGGGAAGCTGTGAGTTCAGTCTGAGCTTCTTCCTGGTATAGAGTATGTGAGATGCCACTGTCAGCAAATGATCACTAGGCTCTCACTATTCATAAAATGTGGGCCTCCGGTTGAAGATGGAGAGTCCAATCTCAGCAGATAAATCCCTTCTTGGGGCTCGCATCAAATGAATCTTCTCAGGGTCCACATTTCTTTCTGTAGAAACCTTTCGGCAAACAGTGTTGATGATCAATCAGGTTTGTTTGTCTTAGGTGCATATTGTCCCATGTCGATGTCGGAGTGGTTTGGCTTCCTGTTCCAGGTCCACCTAGTCCTTTGGTTGTACTCCTAAGTTTGGGCTATAGCCAGCTGAGCACCTAGAGCCATCTACCTTTAAAAGGTTCATGAGGTATCTGTTAAACCTGGAAGGTTTCTGAGGTAGATTTTGCCATGAGGTGTTGAATTATTGAGGCTTTAGCAAGACCTTCCAGCATTGTCCTGTAAATCACTGGAATAAACAATATAAAAGGAGCTGAAAAGTAGATACAGGCATTAATTCTGCAAACATTGGGTAAATCAAGAGCAATTGGCAAAAGACAATCAGACTTATGAGTCTAGTTAGCCTATATCTTCTTGATCCAGATGTATGTTCAAGCAATTCATGTATAGTAGAAAAAGAGTTCAAATCATTCTAAATTAAAAGAGACAGTAAGTTGGTGTGTCATTTCTATTCATGCAATCATCACTTGAATCTTTATTTATAGGTTTTAGCCAGCTTATGTTACCGGAGAGCGGGAATCCTCTTCCGGCGCATTGTCCAGGTTCTTGAACAAAGAATTGAGCAAGATGCTGAAATACAGTAGAAAAGAAAAGTTTTATTAGAAGGGAAAGTACACTTCCAGACGTGGATGCGGGCCTGAGCAAGAGAAGCGTGGCTCAGAAGGCCTGGGTAACAAAGCCTTTGGGGTTTTTATTCCTTTTTGCTGTGGGTGGTTACTTTTCTTAGAGGAGTGGACATCCTTAATTGACAACTAAAATTGACAGGACTCAGTGATTTATCATTTTACTTTCTGTGCATGTTTGTTCCCAGAATTCAGTCTGTTATAATGATATTAATGAACTTCAAGGCATATGCATCATATTATAATAATGGTATAATGAGGCTCGGGTGAGTTGAAGGTCTTTGGCTTCTTCATTGCGGCAGGTGCGAGTGACTGGCTTAAACTGGTACCTAATTCTCTGCCTCCTGGTTTCTTTGTGTGAGATCAGAACCCCCATGACTCATTTAATTGTTGGTGGATTAGGGCATACCCCTTCTAGGGTAGGATGACCTCAAGTATCTTTGCAGAAAGACCCAGAAACCCCCTATCTAATTTTCCTGCCTAATGCTTTTCTAAGATCCATGAACCCCCTTGTTATTAGTATGGATGTTGAGGGAGGAGGGGTCTCTTCTGCATCTGTTTTCTGATGAGAAGGGTCGTAGTCCCTGCCTACTGGAGTTTCATGGAGCTCTTTCCATCTCTGCCTTAATCAGGGCTGGGTCTTGGGTTTCCTGCTGAAGTGCCACCTCAGTCCCTAGACAAGGAAAAGAAGATAAAAACTTATTATTTTAAACCATATATCTATTAATTTCTATTATTAATTTGCCTATTAAGTGAGTAAAGGGAAGCAGGCTTGGTTAATATATTTCTTAAAGAGTGAAAAAAGACTTTTGGTCTAAAGTTCCCTCCCCTCTCAGACTCTTAGAGGCCTGCTGGCTTAATACTATTTCTGCTAACAATGGGCTGATGACCCTTATCAATAGCTAGAGGATATGAGTCACCAGTTTGGGGCAATTGTCAGGATTTGAGGGAGAGGGCCTTTTTTCCAAAGAAAGGAGGGAAGGAAACAACTAGGTTTACTAAAAAGATTAACTCTGCAGGAGATGTCCCATTTCATTTCCTGCTAAAAGATTAAGAATTTTACAAATGATGTCCTGTCTCAGTTATATATAACATCAGCAGCTTGATAATGAGGTATTAAACAAATTAGAACGATGATGAGTAGAACAATTTGCAGTCTAGACCTTAAAATGGCCCCTAGCCCAGTTGGGCGCCAGCTGAAAATATCAGAAAATTTAAGCTCTAACCAACTAGTGGTACTCGTGGCATAAGTGGGATGCCCCTTAAGAGATTCTGTGGGTTTAAGATGCTTGGTTGTTTTTAACTACCTGGAAAGAGTTATTTAAGCAGGTACAGCAAGAGGTATTAGCTACAGCACAAACTCCTCCTTGGGCTGCAAGCAAATAATCTAAGGCAACTCTATTGTGGAGAATGACTCGAGCCAGGGGGTCTAGAGATCTTTTTTGAGCTCTGATAGCTGAACTTAACTGTTCTGGTTAGGTTTTCACATCAGTATATCTAATTGAGCAGTGCCAAGGCCAGTACATGGGTCAACAGTTTTAAGGAATTGGTGGCTCCTGTAGTCTCAAAATTCTACCTCCTGTCATCTTGGAATGAACAAAATTCAGCTACAATTTGAGAAGAGTTAAAAGGAATGTGACTGAAGAGCTAAAAAATTAAGAGTTAAACAAAACAAAAAATGAAACAAACCAGTCTTACATGCTTTAAAAATTATACAACTGGATTTAAAAATTATACAACTGGATTTACTTGCTATATACATAAACTAGTATTGGAATTAAAAAGTACGTTCACAGAAGCGCTAGAATCACTCAAATTTACAAAGAGACAATAATTTGTTTATCATGTAACTAGCAGTGAAATTTATAATGGCTAATAGAACAAAATCCTTATGAACATAGTACTAATGTGTGGCAGGTTATACCAATTAAGGAAACAGCTCAAATTTACAAGGGTAAAGACCCCATACTTTTAGAGGTGGAAAGGGAACAATTAAATTTCTCTTTGATTTTTTACCCATTCTCATGAATCTGATATTAGTTTCATTGCAGTGTTTAGGCTAAGGTAGGTTCTCTAAAGGATCCAATGAATTGTATTTTCTAGGTTCCAGAATGTTGCTGGTTTACATGATAATCCTGTATACCAGATGCCTTGTCTCTGGTTGAAACATTTTCTGGATTAATGATTGAGAAGATCAACTGCCAGTGAAGATACTTTTCCCTAATTGTCAGATAACAGTTTGATCTTTTCTATCAAGTTAAAATTTCTTAATAAATAGTACTAGGTCTCATTTCTTTCCTGTATCCTCTATAGTACCTACTAAAGTATAGGGACCTAAGTACCATTTGGTGGGTGACACCTGGAAAAAGATTTTTTCTTTCTACCTCAAAACACCAGTCCATCAATCACGCGCACCCTTTAATTCCAATAATGTGATGTACAGGATCATTAACTTTTAAAATTACGTTAAATGTTATCCATACCAATAGGTTTTTTAAAATGTTAGACTTATTCTCTCTGATATCAATTAAACTGCATTTCAGATTTAAACACTCATGACATAGAAGACAAGGAACTCACAAAGTAATCTTTAAAATATTGAACTCTATTCAACAGTTAGCCTCAAGAGTGAAGTAAGAAAAGTTACAGCCCTAAGCTGGCTGACTGACTACTGTTGAGATATTACTCCTATCTGAAGGAAATTTTCTTATATTTGAAATTACTCCTTTTCTTTTTAGTTTAAGATTTTGGAAAAAAGTACACATTCTAAAATTTTCATAAAGGTCACATACAACAGTTTTTCTTATCCATCAATTTTATCTTACCTTGTTGCTCTAAATCACTTTGAAATTCAGGTTCTTTCCACTTGAATAACTGATCAAATATCAGTGTAAGGGTTAAAATTCCTTCTAGGAAGATAAAAGGCAAGATTCACATTTAAAATGATTTACCTTTCATCAACTAACAGCGCTTCATTTTATCAGGACATAAAAATTTGGCTTCATTGATTGGTCAGAAACAAAAGAAAATGCATGTGGGTCCAAAACAGCTCCTAGTACAAGGGAAATTCGAGGATAAGTTCTTGACAGTAAGTCAGAGGGTCTCCGTTAAGGCAAGTTAATTCGTTCTCTGATTTAGTCTTATAGGTTTTCTCGTAATGATTTCAAAGGAAGACAATCAACATTTACCAAAGGGTGTAGATCTTAGGTTAAGCAATACAAGGGAAGGGCTTTGGCCAAAGCAGATTAAAAGATTCAGCAAGTTTTGCCAGTTGAGTTTTGATGGTCTCATTGGTTCTACAAAGCCCGAGGACTGGGGCTGATAAGTGCAATGGAAGTGCAATATCAGACAAATTTTGCATACTTGGCATAGAATTCGTCTTGTAAAGTGGATCCTCCGATTGCTTTGGGGCTCGTGTGGGGATTTTTTCAAGCAGAGAAACTCCTTTCTTGAGTTTCTGTAGCCTTTGGACATAGGAATGCTTCTACCCCAGTGATACAAATCATCATTGGTACATTTTTATCCTGAAAAGGGGGTGATTGGATTAAAATCCACTTTCTCAACCTCAAGTAAGGCTAATTAGTTTCATTTTCCCCTTTTGTAAAGAGAGATTCCTGTACTTATTTATCCGTTTAATCGTGGTAACCATTAAAGACTTTACAAGCAATTACAGAAATTTAAACAGAAGCAAAATTTAACTCTTAAAAATTAAGATTTGAGTCTACAGCCTTGCTACCCTGAACCAGCCTGATCCTGTCTGATCTCGGGAACTAAGCAGGGTCTGGCCTGGTTAGTACTTGGATGGGAGACCACCCAGGAAGACCAGGTGCTGTAGGCATAAAAAATTAAAAAAACAAGGGATTGTGAGCTGACAAGGTCCTTGCAATCTGTGAGGTCAACCAAGGGTTGCCTCGCCTAAATAAATGGACAAATAAATAAATAAATAAATATTTGGTTTATCTAAGTAATCGAAGACCTGATGATGGAGAGCACAGGAAATAATTTTAATGAATCATAAAGTCTTCCATAATTTCTTATTAAGAGCATACCAATAGTACAGGAAAACTTTGTCCTTTTAACAGAGAGAAAGAACCAAACTAATTTTGCATCAGCTTGCTTTTGATTAAATTCATTTAATTAAATTTATGTTAATCATATTGAGCTTGACTACTCAGGATTTCTTTTTCACAAACCTACAGCTTTCCTTGTCTCTTCTTACTCATTCAGAAATAACCAATTTAATTTAGGACAAACCATTTTCTTTTAATTCCTTCAAAAATGCATTTCCATGCCTTATATCTTTTATTGAAAACATATTATTTCCTTCCCTGTTAATTAGAATTCCTCACCTTTAGAAACCTTAATTTCTAATGACAACTAAAAAGTAAGCAATTAAGTTTCATAATTTTTAGAAATGTATGCTTCCTCAAAAATGCACAAAACATTTTCATGAGCAGAGCCAAATCCAGATAATTTCACCTCATTATAATCGCTAAGTCAAAAAGTTTTGATAAATACTTGGGCAAATCTGTATGATTTCTTTATTTGTGTTATGTACACTTTTCAGTGAGGTGACAATAAACAGTACATTTTAAATGATACGGTAGGTGTGTTCACTTTTCTGGTACTAGGAGTGGTAGTATGGGAGAGTTTAACATACTTCGTCAGAGAATTGACGAAACATTTCTTGAATAGAATGAGTGTTAGGAATTTTCCACGTGATTTTAAATCATTCCAAACAGACTTCGAGCAGTACCCCCCAAATCTCAGTGGCTTAAGACAACAAAGGTTGATTTTTTTTTGTTGTTCATTATTTATGTTCATTGAAGGTCAGTTGGGGGACTTCTGCTCAGTATTATCATTCTTACTTTGGGTCCTGCTTTGGAACCTCACTTGGGAGCAGCCATTATCTGGAACATTACTGGTTGCCAGGTGTAAAGAGAAAAACACTATACTTTCTTTTATATTGCACTCAGTACCTATCACACTTTGGGTCACTAAATACGTATGTGTGTGTGGTTTTCCACACACCAAGCAATTCTGTGATACTAGCTGGGTGTGCTGTGGTTTAACTTAATTCTGAAACCATCTACCTGGAGATAGTGTCAGATCCCACAGGTAAAGGGCTCACTTCTACAGGACTTCTGTCCCTTTCAGACCCAGTTGCCAGGCCAGGCAACTTACCTATGCATCTGACCGACTGGCGATAAATTGGAGGTTCCCATCACCCCCTTCTTGGATTTGATTAATTTGCTAGAACGGCTCATAGAATTCAGGAAACTTTACTTACTAGATTACCAGTTTATTATAGAAGGATATAACTCAGGAACAGCCAGATGGGAAGAGGTGCATAGGACGCGGTATGGGGAAGGTGGGGCTGAGGGTGGGGTTGAGGGTTGAGGGAGAGCTTTCATGCTCTCCTTGAGTGTGCACTTCCAGGTGTCTGCCAGCCCAGAAGGTCTCCTTTTGGGTTAAAAACCCCCGTTAAAATGGAAGATTTATTACCTAGGCACGATTGATTGAAATAATTGGCCATTGGCAGTTGAACTTAATTTCCTGCCTTTCTCTCCTTCTCATAGGCCAGGGTTCCAACCCCTGTTGGTTCCCCTGGCAACCAGCCTCCACCTTTAGGTGCTTTTCAAAAGTCATCTCATTAACAGAAACTCAGATGTGGCTTATTGGGATTTGTTTTGAATTTCAAAAGACACCTACGTGTGTTCTTATCACTTAGGAAATTCCAAAGGTTTTAGGAGCTCTGTTCCAGAAAAGGGGATGGAGACCAAATAAATATTTTTATAAATCACAATATCATACTAGGATAGAGGGAAAATATAGAACGTGTCAAAACATGCTGTGGCTTTTAAAGCTTTTAAGTGGAAGAAACTTTCACTACTTTCACCCACGTGTATTGGTCAAAAGAAGTCTAATAGTAGCTTTTTAAATAGTAATTGTAGTAATGAGGGAGGCTGAGAAGGGTATATTTTGAAAGGGGAGGGGGGAAGTGGAGGGAAGAGAGAAGATGGACGGAGATAAGATAAAGTAGAACGTACACTTATATTTGAGAATGTTGTAGTCTATAGCTGTATAAAAGACGTAAACATATAGAGTAGTTAGGAAGCTATTGTATGAGGTAACATCTTTTAAGAAAGAAGACTCTTTGCCGTGATCAATGGTGAGACAGCAAGTGCTGTCATTCCAGTGTAGTTAAGGTTAGGTGGTAATATATATGAAATGCCTACCACACTGACAGTCTAGAGGACATAATTATTTTCCACTTCCGTCATTTACAGAGGGAAAGATGACCAGGTGAGGGGGATAGGGAATGTTTAAGCTGGGCCATTAAAAGATGGTTTGGACAAGTAGGAAAAAGGGAGGAAGCATTTCAGACAGCAGAAATAAAAGATGGGTATCAACAAGGCATGTAGCCCTTCATTAGCACCGCTCAATACCTGTTGACTCCTACTTTTTGCTTTTGGTAATCTGTTTGTAATTTCTAGAGACTATCTATGTTTGCTCCTGCTTGCGTCAGTTGCCTACCTCTGGACCATCAGTCATTTATGGAAAAGGGTGTGGGACGACACTGTGCTAATTTGGTGACACTTAGTAAATCACGTGGGAGGTAGTGGTGGTAGGAAGGACAAGTTTCCAGAATGCCACATGGGTGAATAACTTAAATCATTCCCTTTGTTATAGTTATTCAGTATTATAATTCTACCTTGTTTTTTTCATTTCCCAAAGTAAGCATTTTTTCTTGTTTTATACAGTTAATACTTGCTTAGGTTTACCATGTTTACCAATTTCTTGCTAGCTTTTGTTTTCCTGGAAACACTTTCCTTCTTTTTGAAATATGTCTTTTAGAGGTTCCTCAACTAAGTGTCTATTCATGATAAATAATGATTTTTGTTTGTTAGAAATCTTTAGTTCTTATTCTTGAATATTTTAGTTATGTGTGAAGATCTAGATTGGTGGTTATTTTTCTCTCAGTGTTTTGAAGATATTATTCCATTCCGTTTTCTGCCATATAATCAGACATAAAAGGCTATATGAATATTTTATAAATGATTTTTTTTTATTGTGCAGTTTGAGAATATATAATTGGCTTTTGAATGGAAGTTATTAGTTTTTTTCTTACTATTTTAATTTTAAAATTCACTGAATAGTTATTGAAAATCTTAGGAATGTCAAAAGGAAGCAATATTATAAGCTTTAAGAAATTCGTAATCTAGTTTTAGTTATTCGTGTGCAAATTGGGACATATGGTTTGCCCTACATATGTGCAAAATAATTATGTATCTTGAGTGAGATAATGACATAAATTGCACATTGAAAGTATGTTATTTGGTAAATTTTGACATGTATATACCTGTGAAATCATCACCTTTATCAAGATTGTAAACATGCCTCAAAAAGCTTCTTCATTCCCTTTTGTAATCCCATCACTATCTTGTCTCTAGAAAATGTGTCCTTTTTCTCTAGGCAACCAATGATCTGCTTTTTGTTAGTATGAATTAACTTCACCTGTATAAACATTGAATTTCCAGTTTGAGGCCCTTACACAAAACTGCTATGAACATTTGTGTACAAGTATTTGTATGGACATATGCATTTATTTTTCTTGAGTAAATACCTAGGAGTGAAATGGGTGGATCATAAGAAATTGCCAACTGTTTTCTAAAGTGGTTATACCATTTGACATTCTTAGCAGCAGTATGAATATTTTAGTTTTATAACATCCTTGCCAACATTCAGATGGCCATTTTTTGAATCTCATTGTGGGTGTTTGTTTGTTTTTTGTTCTTTCTGAAGGCAAAAAGTAGGGAATTTTACTTTATTTTTTTTTTTGAACAGTATTAGGTTTACAGAAACATTGAACGTATTCCATCCCCTCGTTTCTTCTGTTAACGCATCACATTAATGTGATACATTTGCTACAATCGATGAGCTTATATTGATATATAATTAGTAACTATAACTCAATTAACAGTTTACATTAGGATTCACTCTTTGTGTTATGGGTCTTGACAAATGTATAATGACAGGTATCTACCAGTATTATAGTATCATACAGACTAGTTTCATTGCCCTAAAAATCTCCTGTGGACCACCTATTAATCCTTCCCTCCCATGAATCCCAGGCAGCCACTGATGATTTTATTGCCTCCATAGTTTTGCCTTTTCCAGAGTGTCATATACTTGTAATTATACAGTATGTAGCCTTTTCAGATTGGCTTCTTTTACTTAGCAATATGTATTTAAGGTTCTCCCCTGTCATTTTTTTTGGTGTCTTGATAGCTGATTATTTTTTATCACTGAGTGACATTCCATTGTCTAGATGTCCCACAATTCGTTTACCCATTCACCTATTGAAAAGGACATCTTAGTTGCTTCCAAGTTGTGGCAATTATGAATAAAGCTGCTATAAACGTATATGTGCAGGTTTTTGTGTGAATGTAGTTTTCAACTCATGGTAACAAGTTAACATTTGGGTAAATGCCAAGGAACATGATAGCTGCTTTGGATGGTAAGAGTATGTTTAGTTTTCTAAGAAACTGCCAGAATGTTTTGTGAAGTGATTGTACCATTTGACATTCTCAACAGCAGTATGTGAGCATTTTAGTTACATAGCATCCTTTTTGACACGTAAGATGGCCAGTCTTTTGGAATCTCATTATGGTTTCGATTTGCATTTCCATAATGACTAATGATGTTGAGTATCTTTCATGTGTTCATTTACCATCTGTAAGTCTTTTTTGGAGCGTGTTTGAATCTTCTGCCCTTTTCTTTCTTTCTTTCTTTTTTTAATTATTATTGGGTTGTAACAGTATTTTACACATTCTAGGTACAAACCCTTTGTTGATCATATGTTATGTACCTATTTTCTCCTAGTCTGTGGCTTGCATTTTCATTTTCTTTATAATATGTTTTGAAGAACAGAAGTTACTAATTTTGTTGAAGTTGGATACTCTTTTTTCTTTTAAAGTTTGTACTGTCGCTCTTCAAAAGACACTAAGAAAATGAAATCTTTGCCAAACTCAAGGTCACTAACTTTTTTTTACTAGTAATTTTATAGTTTTAATTCTTATATTTAGATCTATGATGCATTCTGAGTTAATTTTTGTATGTTACGAATTAAGGTATCTAATTGTTTCTGCCACTATCTATAGGAAATATTTTTCTTTCCCCATAACTCTAGCACTTTGTCATTGAGCTGTAATTCACATACCATATAATTCATGCATTTGAAGTATACAATCAGTGGTTTTTAGTAATATTTACAGTTATGTAACCATCATTGCAATCAGTTTTAGAACATTTTTATTATGCCAAAAAGATACTTTGTACTCTGGCCATCACTCCGCAGTCCTTTCATCTCCTTCCCGATCCTCCCATCTTCCCACCATAGGCAACCTCTAGTTTACTTCCTGGCTCTGTAGATTTGCCTATTCTGGACATTTCATGTAAATGAAATCATATAATATGTGGTCTTTTATGACTGGTTTCTTTCACTTAGCATAATGTTTTCAAGGTTCATCCACGTTACTACATTTCTTTTTATGGCTGAATAATATTCCATTTTCTGGACATACCACATTTGTTCATTCATCAGTTGATGGACATTGGGTTATTTCCACTTTTGGCTATTATGAAAAATGCTGCTATGAACATTTGTGTACAAATTTTTGTGTGACATGATTTCATTTCTCTTGGGTAGTAGAATTGCTTCATCATATAGTAACTCTGTTTAACCTTGTGCAGAACAGCCAGACTGTTTTCCAAAGCTGACAACACCATTTTACATTACTGCTAGAAATGTGTAAAAGTTCCAGTTTCTTCACATCCTGTCAACACTTGTTTTTTATTATAACCATGCTAGTGTATGTGAAGTGGTATCATTGTGTTTTTGATTTACATTTCTCTGAAGGCTGATGATGTCGAACATTTTTTCATGTACTTATTGGCTATATTTGTATCTTTTTTAGAGAAATACCTATTCATATCCTTGGCACATTAAAAAAAATGGGTTGTCTTTTTATTGAGTTGTAGGAGTTCTGATGTATATCTGATATACAGATCTGTATCTATATCCATATATGAATGTATACATACCACATTTGCTTTATCTGTTCATTCATTGTTGGGCACTTAGGTTGCTTCCATGTCTTGGCTATTGTAAATAATGCTTCATTGAACATGGAGGTGCGTATATCTTTTTGAGTTAGTGTTTTCATTTCCTTTTGGACTAATCCCTAGAAGTGTAATTGCTGGATCATATGATACTTCTATTTTTAATTTTTTAAGGAGCCCTCTCTACTGTTCAACATAGTGGCTACACCAGTTTACATTGCCATCAGTGATGGGCAAGGGTTCTCTTTCTCTACATCCTTGCCAACACTTGTTTTTTCTTGTCTTTTTTATAAGTCATTCTAACAGGGGTGAGGTGATATCTCATTGTAGTTTTTTCTATTTATTGATTCATCTATTTATAATGTCTCTGGACACATAGATTTCTTTTATATTCAGTGGGTTGTAATCTATTATTTTAATGTTCAACTTGTTCCATATTTGGCTAATGAGAGCTCTTTCACACTGGTTACTGTGTCCTTTTGACATGTCCCATGATTTCTTGTATACATTCTTTCTGGCACAGTAGGATGTTTCAGGCTCATCTTGCAAGTTGCCAGATTCATACTTGGAAATAACCCATATTTTCAAGGAGTCCTGGTTCCTTTGAGTGGAAATTGGTATTTAGAAACCAACAATTTGCAGTTGTACTCATTGTGAGTAGGTTGTCACTGTTCCCAGGTCTCAGTAGCCAAAGCTATAAAACGTGTATAGGTACATATGTGTATGTGTACGTGTACATACAAACATATGCACATCTATATATCTTTTATCTGTACATATTAAAAAAACATGATTTCATAATACCTTCAATCCCAGTCCAACACCACAGGGGTTATTCTTGCTGTACCCCTTTTCTATATTTGTAAGAGCTCAAAAGGGCATTAGATGGGGCATATGTTGGGGGCGGTGGTACAACAGCAACCTAGCATGGTACTATAATTTTTCCTCTATCCACTCCTTTATCTTTGTTTTGCATAGTTGCGTTGGAGATTTTCCTGTTGCCTTTCTAATATTACTTTCTAGATTGCTTCTATTATGGTCAGAACATTTATATGATTTCAGTTCTTTTAGATGTGTTGAGATTTGGTTTGTGGCCTAGGATATGGCCCAGGTCAGTCCTGGTGAATGTTCCTTGGGTGCTTGAAAAGAATGTGTATTCTGCTGTTGTTACTGGGTGGAATGTTTTATGTGTATGAATGAGCTTTATACAGTATAATATACATGTGTTTTTCAAGGAGCTTAAGAGCAAAAAGAAAACATTTTAATGATGTTTTAAACTTGTTCTCATATTTACCATTTTCAGTGTTCTTCACTTTGTCTTTATTTACAATTGGATTTAATTTACTGTCTCTGATGTCAATTCTCAGTCCAAAGAACTCCCATTAGTATCTCTTATAAGGCAGTTCTTGCAGCTAATTCTCTCAGCCTTTATCTAGGAATGTCTTTATTTTACTTCTATTTTGAATTATAGTCTTGCTGACTATATGATGCTTGCTTGACATTTTTGTTTTTGTTTTATTTTTTTCATTTAATGTCATTCCCCCTTGTTCTGCCTCTATTATTTGTGATAGTAGTTAAATATTAATTGTATTATTCCCCTCTGCAAGATGAGTCATTTTTCTCTTTCCACTTTTAAGATTATCTTTGGCTTTCTGCAGTGTGACTATGATGTGCCTGGTGCAGATCTCAATGTTTATTGTGTTTAGGATTTATTGAACTTCTTGAATCTGTAGATTGATGTTTTCATGAAATTTGGAAAGTTTTCAGCCATTGTTTCTTCAAATATATTTTCTGCCCCCTTTTTTCTTCTCTTCTGGGCCACATTAAAATATGTTGGCCTGTTTAGTGTCTCACAGGTCTCTGAGACCTTGTTCATTTTCCTTCAGTCTTTTTTTCTCTATTCTTTCTCTATTCTTAAGATTGCATAATTTTTATTGATTTTTTTTTTTTAGTTTAATTATTTCTTCTGCCATCTCAAATTTACTGTTGAGTTCATCACAGCTTACATTTGGATATTGTACTTTTCAATGCTAGAATTTCCATTTTAGTTCTTTTTTTTATATAGGCATCCCTTGTTTTATTGCACTTCACTTTATTGCACTTCACAGGTGTTTTTTTTTTTTAATTTTTTTTATTTTTTTATTTTTACAAGTTGAAGGCAAGACCCTCCACCAGCAAAAAGATTACAACTAGCTTTATTGTGATACTGCAGTGATATGGAACCCAACCCACAATATCTCCAAAGTATATCGGTAGTTTTTGTTTCTCGGTTGAGGTTTCCTATTTGTGGACTCTTTTTCATCAGCTTTTTCTTTAATGCTTTTATAGATTTATAATAGCTGCTTTAAATCTTTGATAATTCCAACACCTGGTCCCAACCAGTTTTTATTGACTGCTTTCTTCTTTTTTTTAATCTTGAGTATGGGTCACACTTAACTCTTTCTTTGCATGGAATTTTTTTATTTCTTTTGAGAACTAGACAGCTAATTCTAGTTCTCAAAAAAAAAAATAAATTAAAAAAAAACAACTTCTACTTATTCTGTGGAATATATTATTCCCCATGTTTTTTGGCTGCTACTGTGCTTGCTTAGTTATTTTTGTTTGTTTCTGTTTGTATTTTTTTAGTCCAGTTTCCTAAGGGTTGCCCTGTGACCTCAGAACTTAGTGGTCAGTCAATGATTGGGAAGAGGTTATATGTACTCAGATACCTCAAGCCTCTAAGGGTTCGACTATCTTCTGGTGGATGTGTATGAATTAGCACAAATTCAAGGCAGTTTTTAAGTGTGGTTCAATTTTTACTTTGTACCTGGGCCCTCATGGGTCTCCTCTTCACATGCCCATAGTTTCCTAGTGAGCCAGGGATTTGTAGTGTCCCTTTAGCACTTCTATGGCTCTCTCATTTTCAAGATTTCCCCATTAAATCTTTAGCTGGCCTGCCTCTCCCCCCAACTGAGACACCGTCCTTCTCCTAGTAGAGCTACTGGTTATCCTCATTCGTTTTTACCCTGTTATTTTCCTTTTATTAGTAGTGTCATTCAGTCTGGGTTTTCGTCTTTCACTCTAAATCAAGTCAGTCCATTTAGCAACTGGATTTCAAGGCCAGCTCTGCTTATACAGACCAAGCTGGGCTAGTGATGAGACCAACCCCCAGCCAAGAATTCCACAGACTCCTACTGCCTTACCTGATGTTCTGGTAGTTTTCCATGAATAAATACTTGTCAACTTGTTGTTTATATTTTGGCAATTTCCAAATCCCTGAAATAGTTATTTATGATAATTTGTTCAGTTTTGTAGAGGAAAGGATTTGCTGACCTATTTATTCTACAATAGTAGAAGTCTATCCAGCAAGTTCTTTTTATTCTGTCTTCAAAATATACCTTGAATTCATCTTTTTTTCCATCTCCTCTGCTGCCACAATATTCCAAACACTTTAATACACCATTATTTCCTTTTGGACTTTAAGTAAACTTATAACTAGATTTTGCTTCTCCTATTACCCTCTTACAGTTCTTTTTTTTTCTTTAAATACATTTTTTTTTTTTTTTGCTTAGAAAAGTTTTAGATTTAAAGAAAACTTACATAGTACAGGTAGTTCTCTGTACTCTGCTTTTTCTCTGTTATGAACATCTTACATTATAATGAGATGTGTGTCACAACTAGTGAATCAGTATTGATGCTTCATTATCACCTAAACTCTATATTTTACTTGGATTTCATTGTCCTTTTTCCTTTTCTGGATTCCATCCAGGAATCTACATTACATTTAATTTTCATATCCCTTTAATTCCTCTGGATTGTGGGAGTTTTGCAAACATTCCTCGTTTCTCATGACCTTGACAGTTTTGAGGAATACTGATCAAGTATTTAATAGGCTGTCTCTTAGATTTTATTTTGGCACATATTTTTCACATGTTACTTGGCTTATAAGTTTTTAGAGGAAGACCACAAAGGTAAAGTGCCATTTGTCACATTTCATGAGATCATATCAGGGGTTGAGTATTAACATGACTTATCATTGTTGCTGTTGACCTTGGTCACTTGGCTGAGGTGTGGTGTTTCTTATATTTCTTCACTGTAAGGTTACTCCTCCCCCCTTTTATAAATAAAAACACTGTAAGCATTCTTTTTTGTTCACCTGTTTTATTCAGTATATACTTTTAACTTTAAGCATTCTTTGCTCAACATGAGTAAATTCGTGCTTTGTTACATAACTTTAGTAATGCAGGTGATAACTAGATAACAATCAGTGTATAAATTTGTAATGTATTTATCCCTTCTACAATTGGTACATAACCATTGTGTATCAATTTTTGGCTGTTATGTTCACAATTTATTATTTGATTTATTTAAAAACATATATCTATCTCTGCTTGAAATATCAGCTGGCTTTCCATATATATGAAATCCAAACTTCTTTAGGAATTTTCTTGATTGCATCCCCTGCGTACCTTTTCAGTTGATCTCTTGCCACTCTGCCTTCGCTTTGTAAAGTAGTAACCATACCGTCCTTCCTACAGTTCCTGGAACATGCTGAGGTTTTGGGGCATTTATATGTACTGGTCTTTAACTTTGAGAGTTTCCCTTCAACTCTTCTTATGGTTTGTACTTTCTTAGTTTTTAGAGAGCTTTCCAATTTACTCATTCACTGAGTTTGTTTTCTTTATTGATACTTTGTAGTTACTTTTATATCTTCTTCGTTAAAATGTAAGCCCTAAGAATATAGGGGCTTTATTTTGTTTGCTACTATATGGCACACAGTAGGCAGACACTTAATAATTTTTTTTTTTTTAGAAGTTAGTGAATGGTAGCCCTCAAAGCTCATAAAATGGAGCTATTAACAACATAAGTAGATCATTTAAGATACCAAATGACATATTACATTTAAAAGTAAGTGGGCATCCATGTCTTGCTCCTAACCTGATAAGGAAAAGCTTTCAATCTTTCACCATTGATTATGATGTTGGGTGTAGGCGTTTTTAAAGGGCTGTAATATGTTTATGAAGTTTCTTTCTATTAGTTTGTTGAGTGTTTTTATTATGAAAAGGTGTTGAATTAATCCTACTTGGTTGTGGTATATAGTCCTTTTTTAAAAGATTTTTTATTTTATATTAGTTTCAGTATACAGTTCAATGGTTAGACATTTATATAATTTACAAAGTGGTCCCCCCTAATTACTTCAGCATCCACCTCACACTACACACAGCCATTACAATATTATTGCCTATATTCTCTATGGTGTTTTCTGCACTTTGTAACTACTAATTTGTACTTCTTCATCCCTTTACTTTTTCCATCCATTCCCCCCAACCCCCAACAATCGCTAGTTTGTTCTTTGTGAGTCTTGTTTTCATTTAGCTCATTTCTTTTGTTCTGCATATTTTTCTTTCTCTGTCTGACTTATTTCACTCATAATACCTTCTAGGTCCTCCCTGTCATTGCCTACATTTATTTCCTTTTAAATGTGGTGTTAGTTCTTTGGGGAGATGTAATCTAGGCTTGGGACTTTTCTTAAGGTAAGGCATTTGTGGTAGGCAGGGTTCTTAGCTGGTCCCCAATATCCCTTCTCCTCCTCATCCTCTTCATGCTGCTGCTCCTTGTGGGGCTGTGGCGATTATGGGACATTAATCCCAGGATCATGTTAGATAGTCCTTTTTTAATATGCTGCTTAGTTTGGTTTGCTAGTACTTTATTGAGGATTTTTGTATCAATATTGATAAAAGATCATTGGTCTGTAGTTTACTTGTAATGTCTTTGTCTGGCTTTGGTATCAGGGTAGTATTGGCCTCGTCTAATCAGTTAGGATATGTTCATTACTCTACAGTTTTTTGGAAGAGTTTCTTTAAAGATGTTTGATAGAATACACCAGTGAAACGATCTGGTCCTGGGCTTTTATTGTTGGAAAGTTTTTGATTATTGATTTAATATCCCTACTCATTATAGATATGTTGAGATTTTTTATTTCCTCATTATTTAGTCTTTGCAGGTTTTATGTTTCTAGATATGTGTCCATTTCATTTAGTTCAGACAGTTTGTTCACGGACAGTTGTTTACACTACTCTCATATGATTTTTTAAAAAATTTCTAACATGTTCTCTTTCATTTCTGATTTTAGTTATTTAAATCTTTCCTTTTTTCTTTGTCTAGGTAAAGGTTTGTCAATTTTGTTCTTTTTGAAGAACCAGCTCTTGGTTTTAATGGTTTTCTTTATTTTATCACTGCTCTAATCTTTATTATTTCATATTTTCTGCTAGCTCTGAGGTTAGTTTGTTCTTCTAGTTCCTTAAGTTGTAGAGTTAGGTTGATTTGAAATCTTTTTTCTTTACTATAAGCATTTACAGCTATAAATTTATCTCATTGCTTTTGCTGTATCTCATAAGTTTTGGTATGTTGTGTTTTCATTTTTATTTCAAGAATTTTCTAAGTTCCTTTGTAATTTCTTATTTGTCTCGTTGGTTAAGAATTTGCTGTTTAATTTCCACATATTTGTGAATTTTCTAGTTTTCCGTCTGCTATTGATTTCTAGTTTCGTTACATTGCAATTAGAAAAGATACTTGGCTGATTTCAACCTTATTGAGACCTTTTTTTTATGGCCTAACATATGGGCTGTCCTGGAGAATGTTGCATTTGGACTTGAGAAGAATATGTATTCTGCCGGTTTTTGGGGCGTGGAGTGTTCTTATATGTCTTTTAGGTTCAATGGGTATATAGGGTTATTCACGTCTACTTCCTTTTCAATCTGTGTGGTTGTTCTGTCCATTATTGAAAGGGGGGCGGTATTGAGTCTCTTATTGTCATTATGTAGGTATGTTTATTTCTCTCTTTAATTTTGTTAGTGTTTGCTTCATAAATTTTGGAGCTTTGATGTTTGGTATATGTGTTTATAATTGTTATATCTTCGTCAGTTTATCTTTTGGTAATATTTAATATCCTTTGTCACTTGTAGCAGTTTTTGACTTACAGTCTATTTTTGCTGATGTTAGTATAGTGACTCCAGCTCTTCTCTGGTTGCTAGATATATGAAGTACCTTTTTCTGTCCTTTTACTTTCAACCTATTCTGTCCTTAGATCTAAAATATGTCTTGTTGACAGCAGATAGTAGGATCATGCTTTTTAAATCCCTTCTGCTAATCTGTGCCTGTTGATTGGAATGTTTAGTCCATTGACATTTAAAGTAATTACTGATTGAGAAGGACTTTTGCTATTTTATTTGTTTTCTGTATGTCTTATATTTTTTGTCTCTCTTTTTCTCCATTACTGCCTTTCTTTGTGTTCAGTTCATTTTTTGTAGTGACACAGTTTGATTTGTTTCTCATGTCCTTTTATGTATGTTCTATATTTTCTTTGTGGTTAACATTCTAAATTACAAGTTTGTTTTGAATTGAAACCAGTTTAACGTCAATCACATAAAAAAACACTGCTATACCAGTCTGTCCCCTCTGTTTGTTACCAGTGTCACAAATTACATTTTTATACATTGTGTATCCATTAATGTAGATTTATAATTATTTTTGAGCATTTTTCTTTCATATCCTATAGAGAATTAGTTACAAACCAGTATTACACTAATGCTGATTTTTATGTTTGCCCATGTATTTACCTTTACTCGAGAACTTTATATCTTCATATATCTTAGAATTTCTATCTAATGTTCTTTCATTTCAATCTGAAGAACTCCCTTCAGCATTTCTTGTAGGGCATTTCTAATGTTAGTGAACTCGCTCAACTTTTGGGAGATATAGAATTCTTGGTTGGCAAATTTTTTCTTTTAGCACTTTTAATGTGTTATCTCAGTGCCTTGTTCCTCTAAGGTTTCTGCTGATAATCTTTTTGAGGATCTCCTATGTATAATGAGTCACTTTTCTCTGGCTGCTTTAAAAATTCTCTGTCTTTCAGCAGTTTGATTATATTGTATCTTGATGTGGCTCAGTTTGCGTTTGTCCTACTTGGAATTTATGGAAGTTTTTGGTCATTATTTATTTAGATAATCTCTCTGCCCCTTTTACTTTCTCTTCTCATTCTTGGACTCCTGTAATGCTTATATTGGTTTGTTTGATGGTGTCTGTAAGGTTCTTAGACTCTGTTCATTTCATTATGTTTTCTTTCTCTTCCTCATCCTTGATAATTTCAAATGTCTTACCTTCAAATTTGCTGATTTGTCTTTTTGTTCAGATCTGTTGTTGATCCCCTTTAGTGTGTTTTTTCAGCTCCAGAATTACTATCTTGGTTCCTTTTTAAAATGTCTTTTTGTCAATAATCTCATTTTGTTTATGTATTGATTTCCTTATTTGTTTTTTTCTTTGCCGTTGTTTTCTTTTAACTCGTTAAACATTTAGCACAGCTGTGAATGAAATGTTTTAGATTGGATGGTCAGGGAAGTTTTGGAGATCTGGGTAGCCATTTAAAGACTTGGGGGAATATTGTTAGATGTAGAGAAAGCAAGTTGCAGAGGTCCTAGATGGGTATTGTGAATTGAACTAAATCAGATTGGTCATACATAATTAATGCGTTCTTTAGGTAGATAAAAGTAGCTACCAGTAGATAAAGTTAAGTGAAAATCAGCTGCTTTCTTGTAACCTATTAGTTTAATGAAAGTAAATCTTAGACCAAAGTCTGCCAAATACAGTAGACATTTATTTTGTCAACATTATTAGCAAGCAAGTTCAAAAATAATAAGTGCCACTTGTTTTGTAAATGTAACTACTCAGCTTTCTGTCCTTTTAAGTACTTCAACCATACTGTGCGTGAAAGGTTCACTTGATATATAGATGCAGCAAAGTCTAGAGGCAGGAGTTAGTTAATCTTATACGTGGCAGCAAATAATCAAAATCTTCAAAATTAGTGACTGGCTTCAGACACTGTCTTTAAGAATATAGGCCTTTATACCTTCTTTATGCAAGGTCAGAGGAGTGTTCCTCTGGTAGTTTAGACAGTCCATATATTTGAACCACACCAATATCATGAATGAAAATTCATTTCCAGTATCATTTATGCCAGTTAATAACCTTGAAAACACACACTCACATTTTATCATTCATTATGCAAATAGCAAAGGCTCTTATGTTGAGATTAATGGGAATAAAGCTAGCAAAAACAGTAATAATTGGAATGTAGCCTTTCTGAATAAATAATAACTTCATATTCCAGTTTTATCAGTTGACATAATAATGACCATTGTAGCCTTGTTTCCATCTAGTACAGGATCCAGTCCAGGGTCAGGATCTATGTCTCTTTACTCTCCTTGAATCAGCAACATTTCCATAACCTTTCTTTGACTTTTAGTTCATTGACATTTTTGAAAATGCCATCTCCTTTTTTGTTTTAAACATAATAGTTTAAAACTGTCTGAAGTTTTAAACTGTCTGACAGTTACAGTCATTCTATAACTGTCTGAAGTTCCTTTGTAATTATATTTATGTCATGCATTCTCAGAAAACTGCTTAATTGATATTGTGTCCTTTTCAGAATATCACACCTAGAGACACAGGATGTCCATCTGTCCTTTATATGTGGTATAAATTTTGGTCATCTCATTAAAGAGTGTCTAAATTCTTCACTGTATACTTACTGCCTGCATTAAAATTTGAGTAAAAATACCATAAAGCATAGGGATGAGACAGACCATAATGAATATATATACAACAAAGATTTTGTATCTAAAGTTTAAAAATGTGCAGAAGGCTTAAGCAGTCACTTAACAAAAGAGGATATTAAAATGACTGGTAAACCAATGAAATAGCATTCATCATTATTAATCATCAGGGAAATGTAAATTAAAACTATAGTGAGATATATACAACCAACAGAATGACTGATAGGGTTGATGAGGATGTGGAAGAACTGGAACTCTGTTACATTGCTGGTGGGGGTATGTAAATTGACACAGCCACTTTGAAAAAATGTTTGGCTGTATCTGCTAAAGCTAGCTATGTGTATCTAGAGATCTAGCAATTTTTTCCTGGGTACATATCCCAAAGAAATACGTGTTTATGATTACCAAAAGACATGTTGAAGGATGTTCATTAGAAACTTTATTTGTAATAGCCCATACTTGGAAACCAACTTTATGCCCATCAGTAGTAGAATGGGTAAATTAATTGAGGAATAGTCATACAGGCATACCTCAGAGTTTGGCACCTGAGCTCTTGAACATTTAGGTAATCTCTCTCATATCTTTCCCCAAAGGAAGATGGAAATAGGTATTTTAGTTCCCAAGGTTTCCCTGTATATGAATGCGTGCGTGCGCACACGTGTGGTGAGTAGTAGGGGCTAGGTTCATGCTTCAGGGAAAAAAGCAGAGAGCCCCAGGTATCAATAAAGCAAGTTAGGACAGTGTATGTGCTCTCTGGTGAGTGGAATGCTGACAGAATAAGTAGATACTGGCAATAAATTTAAAAGTATGATTTACATGTGTAGCAGTTGGACTAGTTTACACATAGACAATGGACAAAAAGCATTATTTGTGGATAAGACCTTTCAGGTACAGATGTGATTCACCTTTGTTTAGTTTTTTTCCTATTTGTTGTACACTTAACTTTATGATCGTTTTTCATGATTTGCCAATTTTAGCCTCATAATATTGATAAAATTACCATGGCTGTTTACATAAATGCAGTGTTGAACTGATTTCCATTAGATTCATGTTTCTTTGATTTAGCTGTTGTGGTTTGGGGAATTTATATCGCTTTTCCAGAAAGATATTATTGATTTGTTAAATTGGAAAATATTTTCGTTTTCACACTGCTTTATTTTGAGGTCAGTCAAGATTTTGTCTTAAACATATTAAGTTAAAAACGCTGAGAAATTCAACTTGAAACTTTAAATTTGTAGAAGGAGAATGTACTGAATAAAATCTCCTTAACCACTTAGTAACATTCTCTATGTGTGTGTGTATGTTAGGAGAATTACTCATGCTACCCGTTTTCTCAAAAGCTGAGCTGGAGTGATATACATTATTTTAGAAAGTTAACTTGAGTGAGAAATAAGAAATGGGTATTCAGGTTCTAAATTTGCCCAGCTTTATGACCTTGAGTAAATTATATTATGTTTTTGGCCTTCAGAGTTCTTATTTTTAAAATAGGATGCTTAGAGTAGGTCTTTGTTTTGCAACTGTTTAAAAATTAGCTCTGTACTTGCCTTGATTAAAAAGCCCTAAAAACTGAGGTAGCATAACACAGAGAGCATTTTCATGTTTTATGTTATATTCCATGTATTAATATATTTAAATTACTTTCTTTGATAATTATTATGAAATGTCAAATGTTATTTGACATTTCGTAATATAATATGACTAAAAAGAAATTAAAACAGTTATGGTGAATTTGTTTTTTCAAACTATATTTTATGTCATCCCCCAGGTAAGAATTACTAGAATATGTCAGTTGATTGCAAAGTGGCAGGATGAAAGAAGAATATGGTGTAAAAATTTGAATTAGTTGTTAATATTTGAAAGCGAGGAGGTCTCACATTAAAATTTGGAGCTTTTTGAAAAAATCAGCGTATCTGATAATAACAGAGCCTGAATTTCCGTAGCAATTCCTGTTGCTCCTCTAGATGACAATTGATCTCTAATTATTCACAGTATCTGTCACTTCTACTATCTCTTCCCTTCTTTCCTCCTTCCCTCCTCCCTCCCTCTCTTTTTTACTTCTGAGATGTAATTCATATACCATGAAATTCACCTTTTAAAGTATACAATTTAGTAGTTTAATATATTCGGAAAGTTATAGTACTGTTACCATTATCTAATTCCAGAACATTTCATCACCCCTTTTCGTACCTGTTTTCAGTCATTCCTTATTTCCCATACCATAGCCATAGTAAACCACTAATCTACTCCCTCCCTGTCTGTATATTTGCCTATTCTAGATATTTCATATAAATGTAGTTGTACATTATGTGGCCTTTGTGTCTGGCTTACTTCACCTAGCATAATGTTTGCAAGATTTATCCATATTAGAGCATTCCTTTTAATGAGTGCTGTATTGTTTGGATATATATTACTTGTTGTTTATCCATTCACCAATTGATGGACATTTGAGTTTCTACTTTTTAGCTCATACAGATAATGCTGCTTCCAATGTTGATGTACACATTTGTGTGTGGTTATATGTTTTCAGTTATCTTGGGTATATACCTGGGAATGGAAGTAGTGATTCATATAGTTTCAGTTTCTCTACATCTTTGCCAACACTTGTCATTGTCATTTTGACTGTAACCATCCTAGTGGGTGTGAAGTGGTATATCCTTGTGGTTTTTGTTTTTCCCTGATAACTGATGATATTAAGCATCTTAACAAGTGCTTATTGTCCATTTTTATATCTTCTTTAGAGAAATGCCTATTGAAATCTTTTGCCCATTTTATAATTAGGTTAGTTGTTATTGTTGGGTTGTAATATTTCTTCATGTATACTAGACCCTTATCAGATACATGATTTACAAATATTTTCTCCCATTCTGTAGGTTGCCTTTTCACTATCTATATTTAATTCTAATGAAGCCCAGTTTATTTTTTCATTTGTTGTCTGTGCTTTTGGTGTCACATTTAAGAAATTATTGCCTAATCCAAGGTCACGAAGATTTGTACCTCAGTTCTCTTCTAAGAGTTTTATAGATTGTTTTGCCATTTAGATCTGATCCATTTTAAAGTAGTTTTTACATATTGTGTGAGGCAGGGGTCCAACTTCATACTTTGGCATATGGATATCCAGTTGTCCAGCACCGTTTATTGAAGACTTCTTTCCCCGTTGTCTTGGCACCCTTGTGAAAAATCATTTGACTATAGATGTTTGGGTTAATTTCTAGACTCTCATGTTATTCCACCAGTCTCCATCCTTATGTCAGTGTCCCCATTGTTTTGATTGCTGCAGCTTTGTAATAAGTTTTGAAATTAGGAAGTGTGAGTCCTCCAACTTTCCCCGCCCACCATATCATTTTAAGTATTTAGGACCCCTCGCAGGTCATTATGAACTAAGGATCAGCTTTTCCATTTCTGCAAAAAAAAAAAAAAAAAGCCATTGGAATTTTGATAAGATTATATTGAATCTATAGATCACTTTGAGAGTATTGCCATCTTCAAAATATTGTCTATCAGGGAAAGATAAATACCATATGATTTCACTTATTTGCAGAATCTAAGGAACAAAAAGAACAAACTAATCAAAAACAGATTCACAAATATAGTGGACAATTTGGTGATGGACAGAGGGGAGGGGTTTTGGGGAGCTGGGAGAATGGGGTGAAGGGCTAAAGAAGTATGAATTAGTAGTTGGTAGATGGTCACGGGGATGGGGAGCATGGCATAGAGAATGCAGTTAGCATTAATATGATGGCTAGGTGGAGGACCAGGGGAGAGAGGGAGCAATTGGGGGGATCATTTTATGAATTATATAGATGTTTAACCAATGTACTATATACTTGAAACTAATTAAAATAAGTAAATTAAAAAAATAAATAATATAGAAAACAGCTCAATGAAATTAAAATAAATATATATAAAATATATACATAATCTATCAATCCATGAAATGGGATGTCTTCCCATTTATTTAGGTCTGTTTCAAAATAGGAGTGGCAAGAGTGGCAGTCCTTTTCTTGTTCCTGATCTTAGGGGGCATGTATCCAGTCTTTCACCTTTATGTATGATGTTAGCTTATACAGTGGGTGGCTGTCCTTTATCAACTTGAGGAGATTCCCTTCTGTTCACAGTCTTTTGAGTATTATAGACAGTTGGATTATGACACATGCATTTTTTGTGTCTTTCGAGATGATCACGTTTTTTGTGCTTTACCAGTGTAGTTTATTACACTGATTGATTTTTGTATGCTGAACTTACTTTGCTTTTGTGGGATATACAATTCCCTTTTTATGTTTTGGATTAGATTTGCTAATATTTTATTGAAGATTTTTGTATCTTCACAAGGGTATCAAATGTAGTTTTTCTATTCTTACAATGTCTCTTTCAGTTATCAGAGTAGTACTGGCTTCAGTATTCCCTCTTTTCAAAAAAGAATTGGTAGTGGTAGTTCTTAAATGTTTGAAACCATCTAGTTGGAGACTTATTTGTGGAAAAATTTTCATTTCTAATTTACTATCTTCATTTTTTATGGTTCCATTTAGAATTTTAAATTGTTCTTGAGTTAATTTTGGTAGTTTGTTTCTTTCTAGTAATTTGTCTATTTCATTTAGGTGATCTAATTTGTTGACAGTTGACAGACATAGCATTGTTCATAGTATTCTCTTACATTATTTCTGTAAGATTGATAGTAATGCTCCTTCTTTCATTCCTGAGTTATTTGTGTCTTCCCTCGTTTTTTCTTAGCTAGTCTAGCTAAAAGTTTGTTGATTTTATTGATCTTTCCAAAGAATCAATTTTTTGTTTAATTAAAAAAAATTTTCTATTGTGTTTTTATTTTATGGTTTATTTATTTCCACTGTAATTGTTATTGTTTCTTTCCTTCAGTTTGCTTTAGGTTTGGGTTTAAAATGCTCTTCTTTTTCCAGTGTCTTAAGGTAGAGGTTAGGTTATTAATTTGAGATCTTTTTTGTTATTTAATATAAATATTTACAGTTATAAATTTCTCTGTAAGTTATACTTTAGATGCATGCACTAAGTTTCAGTATGTTTTGTTTTTATTTTTAATTATCTCCAAGTATTTTCTAATTTTCTTCATGACTTCTTTTTTGACCTACTGGTTATTTAGGAGTGTGTTTTTTAATTTTCATGTATTTGTGAACTCCTCAAATATCCTTCTGTTATTGTTTTCTGATTTTATTACATTGTTGTCAAGGAACATACTTCATATGACTTCAGTCCATTTATACCTAATGCGATTAGTTTTATTGCCTTAACATACATGGTCTGTTTTGGAATATTGTTTTACTTGCATTTGAGAAGAATGTGTCTTCTGCTGTTTTGAGTTTGAGGGTTCTATAGTTGTTTATTAAGTTTAGTAGTTTTAATGTTAGTCAGATCTTCCGTTTTTCATTGATTTTTCTGTGATTGTATTCATTATTGCAAATAGAGCATTGAAATCTTCAACCATTATTTTCGAATTGTATACTTCTTTTGTCATTTTTTTCATGTATTTTGAGAGTCTTGTTATGTGCATACATGTTTATAATTACTAAATCTGGTTGATGAGTTGGCTTTTTTTTATTATAAATATCCTTTTTATACTATATTCTGTTTTGTCAACTATTAGTTTGGCCACTCCAGTTATCTTTTGGCTACTGTTTGCATGGTATATCTTTACATCCTTTTACTTTCAACCTACTTTATCTTTGAATCTAAAGTGTACCTGTTATAGGTAGCATAAAGTTGGATTATGTTTTTTAATCTAGTTTGCTAATCTCTGCCTTTTAACTTGTTTGTTAATTTCACTTATAGTTAATATAATTACACATAAGATAGGGTTACATCTTCCAATTTATATATTTTTATGTGCGATTTTTTTCCCCCTTATTCCTTCATTACTGCTTTCTTTTGTGTTAAAGTGATATTTTCTAGTGTGCTATTTTAATTCTCTTGTTTGCTGTTTTTTTGTTTTTGTTTTTGTTTTTTAATTTATTATTTAGTGGTTGACCTGGGGATTAAAATTAACATCTCAACTTAAAATAATGTAGTTTGGGTTAATACTAATTTAATTACAGTGGTATAAATATTTTTATATAATTCCATCTCTCCCCTTTGTCCTGTTATTGTTATACAAATTATATCTTTATATATTGTATGCCCAACAACACACTTAGAATTATTGCTTTATGCAGTTTTTTTAAAACGTGTGTATTAGTTTCTGGTTGCTACTTGTGTAGAGAAGAGTTAACCTAGCAGGCCTCACTGCTTATCCTTAGAATGAATTAATTATGAGGTCCACCCTTGGCTGGCATCTGAGAACTTGGATTCCAAGAGAATTCCCACCTGTCTAACTGATAACAATGGTTAACTATGCCTAAGATGCTTACAAACAATATAGTTTATGCTGAACATCTGTTTTTCTTCTGAGGATCTGGAATTTTGGTATGTACTAGGCAGAGGATGCCTGTATGATCAGCCCCTAATCAAAACCTTGGATACCGAGTCTTTAATGGTCTTTCCTGGTTGTTGACATGTCATGTTTGTTGTCATGGCTAACCTCTGAGGAAATTAAGTGTGTCATATGATTCTATTAAAAAGGGAGCCTTAGGAGTTTGCCTTGGCTACTTTTGGACTTCGCCCCACGTGCCTTCTCTCTGTTGATTTTGCTTTGTATCCTTTTGTCATAATAAATAATAGCTGTTGGTTTGACTGAGTTACTGAGTCCTGTGAGTCCTCTAGCATGTCATTGAAATTTGGGTGGTCTTGAATACTCCCTACATACTGCTGTAACAGATTCCCACAAATTTGCTGGCTTAAAACAACATAAGTTTATTATCTTACCATTTTGGAAGTAAAGAGTCTAAAATGAGCCTCACTGGGCTAAAATCAAGGTGTCAGCATTGCTATGTTTCTTCTGGAGGTTCTAAGGGAGAATCCATTTTCTCGCCTTTTCCACTTTCTAGAAGCTTCCTGCATTCATTAACTCATGGTCACTCCTCCATTCCATCTGCAAAGCTAGCAATGTCTGATCAAACCTTTCTTATACAGCATCATTCTGAAACTTTCCTGTTTGTACCTTTTATTTTTAAGGACCCTTCTGATCATGTGGGGTCCAAACAAATAAGCCATCTTAAATTTAACATCATATCTGCAAAATCCCTTTTGTCATGTGAAGTAATATATTTGCAGAGGTTCTAGGAATTGAGACATAGGCATCTTTGAGGTGACCATTTTTGTACCTACCACAGTCAGGAGAGATAAAGAGCTAGAAACAAAATATATCTATCCTGTCTTTTACCTTTACTTAAGTAATTATCCTTACTGGTGCTCTTTCTGCCTGTGGGTTGGATTTACTGTCTAATGTCCTTTCATTTCAGTCTGAACGACTCCTTTTATATATCATGTAGGACGGTTGTGATGAATTTTCTGTGCTTATTTAGGAATATCTTAATATTATCTTCAGTTTTACAGGATGGTTTTGCTAGATATAGAATAATTGGTTGACAGTCTTTTTCTTGCAGCACTTTGAATATGTCATTCTCCTGCCTTCTGGTCTCCTAGGTTACCAATGATAAATCAGTTGAGCATCTCTTACACATGATAATTTCCTTCTCTCTTGCTGCTCTTAAGATTCTTTATCTTTCAACAGTTTGATTATGATGTATCTAGGTGTGGATCACTTTGATTTTATCCTGCTTGGAGTTGGTTGAGCTTCTGGGATGTGCCTGTTGTTTTTCATCAAATTCGGGAAGTTTTTGGCCATTTTTGTTTAATAATATTTTTTATTTTCAAATATGGTTGGTATACAGTAGTTTCAGGTGTACAACATGGTGATTAGACATCTGTATAACACAAAGTGATCACTCCAATAAATTTAGTGCCCCCTTCCCATCTGGTAACCTTCAAAATGTTCTCTGTATGAGTTTGTTTCTGTTTTTTTGTTGTTGTTGTTTATTTTGTTCTTTAGATTCCACATATACTTGAAATTATATGGCATTTGTCTTTCTCTGTCTGATTTACTCCACTCAGCACAATACCATCTAGGTCAATCATTAAATATCTTTTTTCATTCCTTTACTTTCCATCTGTGTGTGTCTTTTAATCTGAAGTGAGCCTCTTATGGCAGCCTATGTAAGGGTCTTGTTTTCTTATCCATTCAGCCAACCCTATCTTTTGATTGGAGCATTTCATTCTTTTTCATTTGAAGTACTTGTTGATAGATATGTAGTTACTGCCATTCTTTATTCATATTTTTGACATATAGTTTTTTCTTCTTAAAGAAGTCCCTCCAACATTTCCTGTATGTTGGCTTAGCTTTTTTTTTGGCGGTGCGGGGGAAGCTCTTTATCTATCCTTCGATTCTAAATGATAGCTTTGCTGGGTAGAGACCTTGGTTGTAGGTCCTAGGTTTTCGTCACTTTGAATATTTTGTGCCAAACCCTTCTGGTCATTATTTCTTAAACTGTTCTTTCCGCCCCCTTCTTTTTCTCCTTTCCTTCTGAGACTCCTCTTATATGTTTGTTGGTGTGCTCGATGGTTTGTTAATTGTACTTTCCAACTCCAAAATTTCTATCTGGTTCCTTTTTATAATTTTTGTTTCTTTACTGATATTCTGTTTGGTGAGACATCATTCTTACACATTCTTTAGTTTCTTAGACATGGATGGCATCTTTAGTTCTTTGAACATACTTAAAATTGCTGATTTAATATCTTTGTTTAGTCCAACACTTGGGCTTTCTGAGAATCAGTTTCTTTTGATTTCTTTTTCCATATTGTCTTTGTATGTCTCATAATTTCTTCTTGAAAACTGGACATTTTAAATATTATAATGTTCCATTTTTGAGAATCAGATTTCCCTCTCTCCCCAGTGTTTTTGTTTATCGTTCTTATTTATTTAGTGACTTTTCAGAACTAATTTTTTTAAATCTGTATTCTTTGTTTTGTGTAGTCACTGAAGACTGCTCAGTTGTCAGCTAATGATTAGATAGAGATTTCCTTAGATGCCTGGAACTAATAAGTCTCACACTCTTTTTTGAGAGGTTCTCTCTGTGTGTATTGGCTCTGGCCTTGGACATTCTTCTAGGCATTTACAACTCTACCTTAGTCTTCACTTACTGCAGCACAGTGCCTCAAGGTTAGCCAAAGGTGAAAGCCTACGGCTTTCTTAGGCCTTTCTTGAATATTCAACAGCTCTGGATATTTTGTGACTTCTGGATTCTCAGGAATCTTTTGGAGTTTTTCAAAGGTTTCTATTGACATCTCATTCCTCAGCTTTTCTTAAAAAATTTTTTTGTTAAACTATTGTTTTCTCTTCCTCAGACAGTTGAGATAATGCAATAATGGCCTGATTGGTTTCAGCAAACATCCCAAGCTCTTTGCACTGGAAAAGCTTTGATCAGGTTAAAGACAACTTGTCAAGTGGGGTCTACCATCCAACCACTAGCTCAGACAAATAATGACAATTTTGGGAGAATTGGACTTTGAAGACATTCCAGCCTCATTCTGCCCTTTATGATGGGTTCTAGGTTATTCATTTTCATGGTGACTGTTGGCTGTTGATTTATATTGTTATTTTGGAGCTTGGAGTAAGGAGTAGGGAGATAGGAATAGAGAAGGTTGGAAAACCACAACACTCTCTCTTTTTATTGAGATTCTTAAATACTGCCCAGATTGCTTCAAGCCTTGGTTAATTGTGGAGTTCTGAAAAAATTGATTCTGACTATTTTTTCTTTTATGGAAGGGAGAACTTTTGTTGGTCTTTACTGTTTTTTGTTGACAACCTCCCTTTTGTCTTTAAACATGACCCTTTTTATTCATCTTTATATCTGCCATTGCCCTGTAAGAATTTAAGTTTGTTAGATTATCTATCTGTTAAAGTTTTTGACTCTCAAAAATTGTTTTTTTTTTTTTTTCTAGCTTAGACAGGAGCCTGAAAAATATGGATTTAAATTTAGTATAAAATAATAATGATTTTTAGGTCATTCTCAGTAATCGAGTATCTGGGAGAAATAAAGCACCTCTTCCCAGCAAAATGTGTAAAGTATTAATATCATACATTTCTTAGTAGTGTTTTTAACTGATATTTTGTGTGTGTTTGTGTATTGGGTGCCTCTTCTATTTCTTATTATTAATGCGTTTGTCTTTTTACCTCTTAGGGCAGTAAAGAATGCTGATGGGAGAACTATTTCCCTGATTTTCAGAGTGTTGAGCTGGTTGCCATGATGGGTGAGTTCAAACTAAAGAAATTTTTAAATCTATAATTAAAGAATAAAATGACGGAGAAAATTTTTTCTCTGCATGTATGATAACCTTTTTTCATAAAGAAATTTTATGTTGTAGATTTATGTAACTTTTTATATTTACTTAATACATTTTTAGATAAAGCCTTCTTGTATTCGTACAGTTTTGGAATGATCATTTTATGCAGGACATAGAAGGGCCATCCCAAATAAAATGTTAAGATGGATTGTGATTTTCTTACAGTCTAATGGCCAGAAGGAATACTTGATAAATGAACCTGACTTTTAAAGATTAAATAAATCCTTAGGAATTAATTGTTATAATTACCCAACAATGTAATAATATAGACAAAAGAAAATAGCAGCAAAAAATAGTATGTTGTAAAATGTTATAACAATAGAACAGCAAATCATTGGCACTCAGGGAGGATATGTTTTATAACTCTTGTGAATATCCTGTGGTAGGAAAAGGAAGACTAAAGGATGGAATTGGATCATAAGTGTTCAGTTTATGTATTGGGTTTTCTTTTTTATATCCTTTTTTCTGTTTTTTCTTTTCTCCTTGGGGTTGACAGTTCCAATTTGAGACAGTGATTGAACAGAGAAACACTAGAAAGAAATGGAGCAAACGGCCCACCCTATCCTAAATAGGGAAAAATGGACTGAGAAGTAGTTGGAAGCTAAGTTTTTAAACTTATACTGATAGTGGTATCTTAACTCTGATGTATACTTGCCCATGTTTGTCTTAGTCACACTTTCCCTCCTCCTTTCTTAACAAATGTATTATCCACTCTTATATGTATATATATGACATTATAGGCCAAAGGACTTAAATTTGACCATGTTCTTTAGGGAAGGGGTAGCACACTTTCAGTGTGTTTTACTTTGTGACAAGTGTGTAGGCCAGAGCTCCACTTTCACTTTCTCTTTGTAACCATGAATGCAGTGCCATCATGCGGTCCAAATTCTCCACTCTTGTCAGCTTCACCTCCAGTAAATTGGATATCGTTTTATTGAACTTCTACCAACTTTTCATTTTGGTTGCTCTTACTTGCAATCTGGGCCATGTTTATTTCTACCGTACTTCTCAAATACTTCACTATACTAAGCAACAACACAAAGAACGTCCATTGCTTAAAAACACATACAAAGGTAGTCACAGAAAACCATGAATATTTTAAAGTGTGAATCACAGATATTTGAATTTTTGCCTGAGGATGTCCTCCTGTAATTATTTTTCAAGTATAATGAATAAGCATATAAGATATCTAATTAAACATGCCTAATAAAGGATTTTATTTGAAATTATTTCCCAAACATTTTTCATTTTTGTATTCAACTAACTGTCCTTTCAGCATGTGTCAGAAACACACTGTTGCTTCTGTGTGACTGTTTGTCAGACTCTAGAATCCTTTGGGCATCCTTACTGCCTATTGGATCAACTCATCCTTATAACATTGATAACCTATCTAATCTACCTAGTACTTATGACCGCCACAGAGATTCATAATAGAGTAAAACGGTCCTAAGAATTGTTAGAGGTAGTGCTCATTGTGTGAATATCTCAGCTTGCCACTTGGCTTGATCTTTTGTGAGTTTGTTAGTTTACAACTTGTCAGTCTCCTCAAAGTATGTTTCCTAGTGGGTATCTACCATATGATTCTTCTTCAAACCAGAGGAAGAAGGAACTCAATTAGTTTGCCCTTTATTAGTATGTCATCTCTCTAAGAAGTTACTTATATTCCAGTGGCCCTCTTTATTTTTTGTGTATCTACAATAGATAGAAAATGGTACTCATTTTTTTTAAACAATGAAATTAGTATATAAGTGTGATAAGAGATTTGAGCCAAAACCTTCTGGGCATTTTTTATTTATTTATTTTGGTATTGTGATATTAAATGTGTAAAAATGCCTCAATTCAAGTATTTAAATTTTTTCTAATTAAGAAAATAATTAAAACATAGATATGTTTAAGTGTTAGACTTCCCCTTTCTCCAATTAAGGATCTTACCTTTCTCAGAAAGGTTTCATCAGGTAATTTTATTCCACTTTAGATGATTCTCAGCTTATTCTTTTCCTAAAGGAGATTTATTTTTATCAGTTAATGACATTGTCTGGCATGGACCCATGGACAGTACATATATTGTGATTATAATATACCCAGCTGGCTCAGTTACTGGCGAAGCTAATGTTATGATGAAATTTTTATTTTACAGAGGATACTTTGTGAAGGATTATACTTTTCCTCTTGTCAGTCGTTACCATCTATATGGATCACAGGACCCTCTTTCTTCTCCTGAGACTTTGTCCTTTCCTCTTCTGCTTGGTGGCCAAAATAGGTCTCATCTGCTTTGTGGTGCTCTGCTCTGGATGCTATGAGCATAATGCTGGCCAGGGAAGCAGAGGACATGAGGGACAGAAGCAGGCTCCTGGGGCTCAAATTTCTTCTTCTGCATCACCCTGGGCTTAGGGGGTCCTGGACAGCACCCCACCAGTGAGAGTTTGAGATACCTACAGAGCTGCAAGCCTCACCCCTTGGCCCCTAGGCCTTGCACGGTATCATCCTTGGTGCCATCTTTCCCAGCCATGCTGGCAGTCTAGGCCCACCCAATCCCCTTCAGGTTGAGGGTTGGGATCCCAAGCAACACAAACCACTCTTCCCACCACACCCTGCCCCAAAGGGACTTGACTTTCTTTCTGGACTGTTTGTATTGAAACATAGTAGTATCAAATAAAGCCCCTACATGGCCCTGTGCCCCTGTTGGTCTGAGTGAAAATAATAATAATAATACATTAGAGAAGTCAGGTGTTTGTGTTTGAAAGACTGATGAAGCCATTGAATTGCCATATTCTTTTTAATGATTTTTTTCATACCAGATAAAGCATGGTTTAATTATTACTACTCTGGAACATAATTTATTACTCACCAAAATGGTTACATTTTAAAATATAAACTGTAAAGTCCCTCATTTCCTTTACCAATGTTGATTATTATTAGTGGAATTGATTTATTAGTGAAAATCAATTGTCCCTGAAGTTTTCCAGAGAGCATATAATTGGCATCACTAGGAGGCTCATGCTTATAGTCTTAGAAAGAAATCTTTGATAATATTTGGAAAGGATGAAAGCTTATGGTTAATGATTCCTTCACTCAGTTTATGAGTTCAGTATTTTTTTCTTAGGAATGAATTTTTCTTGTATTGTTAGCTTTTGAATAGTTGCTGTCCAAGATCATTAAATAGTCTTAAATGTTTGTAGTCCTGTTGAACATTATGGGGCAGAAGGTCAAGAAAAACAGTTCTAAAAACCAGTGGGCCATTATCCACAGATAAAGCTTTTTTGTTGTTTCTTTCTTGAAGTACTGATGAAAGAACTCTAAAAGGAATTCTGTACTTTGAACATAAATGCTAAGTAATGATGGTATTTATAGAAAGTTATTTATCCCCCCTACTTTTTAAAAGATTTTAGGTATCTTGTTGATATTTTGCTTAGGAGTCATAGAACAGAATTTGTCATAACAAGGCTGTTTTGACCCATATCCTAGGCTCTTACGTCATTAGAAGCAGAATGACTTTATCATGCCTGTAACTCGGTGTTGGACACCTAGTATGATGCTAATGCTTGAGTCTTGTGCTATTTTGTTATTTGTCTTCAGTTTTTAAATAATTAAAATTTTATTTCACCAAAATAACAAGTGTAGGCATTGAAAATGTTCTAGATGCATTTTGCATTAAATTTCATCATAAATTTTGTGTTTTATGTCTATAATAAATACATATTAAAATTATATTTCTATTTATATGTAATTTAAAACATATCTAGATGATCAACAAGCTTTGAACTCAATCATGCAAGATTTGGCTGTTCTTCATAAGGCCAGCCGACCAGCATTATCCTTACAGGAAACCAGAAAAACAAAATCTTTGTCACCAAAAAAGCAGGTATTTATTTCAGTGTTTTAATAAATACATATTGTTGTTCTATGATTTATTTTCCTTGAATATCCTGATCTTATTGAGAGTTTGTTTAAAGTACTTAGGGTTTACACTTTTGAATCAAATATTTTGTTTGTTATACATTTTTTCCGTAAGAGTCTGTTTTTTAAAAAAATAGTTGAGTTTCATTTGATACGGTAACTGCTAATATTTTATCCATTCTTAAAGTACTTAAAATAAGCACTTTTTTAATTTAAAATAATCTGTATATACACAAATGTGGATCATTTTGATTGTTATAGGTAAAATTAGTTTTGGATGTTCAACACAAAAGTGGAAATATAGTGTTTTATATTTCCCTCTAACACTATTAGCAAATGTGTCATACTCATGATGCTGTCGCTAATAGATCTTAGTGACCTTTCTTTCCTGTTGAGCCCAGATTCAGCAACATAATTCTCAACTCAGCTCTTTGGCAGATGCTATCGATTGAAGTTGATGCTGAGAATGAAACCTCTTTCTCTCTCTCTTCTATTATAAATGAATGACTAAGGAAAAATGATTTAAGAATTCTAGAAATTTTATCTGATCTCTGAATGATTTATCATTTCATTACAGAATGATGTACGAGTCAAATTTGAACACAGAGGAGAAAAAAGGTAAGGAAAAACACATTACACTTCAGTTTATTGATTTAATTAAATGTGTGTCCTACTTAAAGCTATGAGAGGTTCTTTCTATATTTTAATGAAGGTTCATGGCTTACCATTTGAGAATGTAATAGTCCTTGGTAATGTGTAATATGTATTTAGACTTAAGAGAATTTGTCAAAATTCAGGCTAAACATTAGAAATGATGAATATTTTTACATTGCAATATTAGGAAACAAATAAGATCATTTTATAATGCAGCCTTTAAATATTACCATTTCCTTTTATTTTACTCAGTGAAAATTAAATATAATTTTTCTTTTCATAATTATATCATTGTTTCACATACTGTACAGAATTTATGTATGTGGATTTAACATTCACAATTTTGATTATTCTCAAGAGACTGCAATCATATGACACATATTAGTAACATTGAGGAAAGTGGGTTGGAATGGTGGCTGTAAATCGTTTAGCAGAGGTGTAAGCCTAACCTTCCACTGGATATCTGTATCTCAGTACAGTGCTGGAGGTGGGTGGTTGTGGTTAAAAATAGCATTGCTAACAAGGCCTAATAGAAGTTGGAGAACATGAGATTTCATTTCTGTTATTTGTGTTTCATTAAATTAATTTAATAAAATATGTCTATTTTAAGGACTTAAAAAGGCTCAGAAATCATATCACCTGAGATGTAAAAATGTTTTACCAGAGATGTTAAAAAAAAAAAGGGATATACCAGATATACAAGTGCTGTAAAATCTGCTTTTTACCTATTTTCAGTTCTTATATGGATATTCTCAGTTTTGTTTTTCATTCATGGAGTGCTGTTTATTGAGTTCTTACTGTCTTCTGGGCCATGAAGGGTTAGAGTGAGTGATACAGCTTACAGTCTAGTAATAGGCTCCAAGCTTCAGTGCAAGCTCCCCAGGCAGCACAGGCCAATCTTTTGCAATATATGAATAAAATATGAGAATTAAAATGTTTTAATCATTCAAAACTATTTATGTTGGGGGTATGCTTACCTGTTACATATTAGCTCAGAAAATGTTGAGTTGATAGGGTACAGAAATCAAAATTTGAATACCCAAAGAATGACTTTATTCTTTTTAACAGTTTTGTTGCATTCCATTGTATGTATGTCTCATAGTTAAGTTTAATTACTTTCCTCAGTGAACATTTTACACTGCTTTTTAATGTTCACATAACAGTTTCATCGCAAATTATAAACTGCAGAACATTTTGAGAATTTCCTTTTTATAATTTTTACTAAGATAGAAGAAACTTTAGAGTTTTTGAACTTTGTGTTGAGAATTAGTACACTTGATCAAAAATGAGCCATTTTTGTGGAATGTTCAAGTAAAGTCAAAGTTTACATTTTTATTTTTAATTTCTCACCCCAGAGATAACTGTTATAAGTATGTTATTTAATTATGCCCAAGAAAATAAAATATTTTAAAATTCTGTCTATATAGAATCCTTCAGTTCCCCAGACCAGTTAAACTGGAAGATCTGAGGTCTAAAGCTAAAACTGCCTTTGGACAATCTATGGATCTACATTATACCAACAATGAGGTAAATATGTTAAGTTTAACTTCAAGTAGTTCTTGTTTTGGAAAGTAGTGTGTTCATTTCAGAGATTGTTTTAGGACTGTTGTGCTTTTATTTAGGAATTGATGAGGATTAAAGTACATTAGAGGGATAAAATAGCACAATTAAATTTGTGAATTTTAACTGACTGAAATGGAATTTTTCCATTGTTGAAAATATTAAAAGGTGCTACTGTGAGAATAATTGAATGAGAATCGATTAAAAAAGGAAATGTATGTATTACTTAAAAGTTTGCTGCTTATTTATGTTTTATTTTTACTCTGTGTACTTTACTGGTAAACTGTCTTTTCTCATGCTCTATATTTGGCTACAGAGACTGAGCTTTGGTAGCGAGACAGTTTAGTTTAAACGTATAGGATTATTTTCATGTTGGTTAAGACATGGTGAGATCATTATGTTTATGTTTGAGAGTCAGTACATGATCTTGAGGGTTCACTGTGGCATTGAGGAGCTCTGTGTCTGGGGAATCTCCTTTTGAACTTTGGTAAAATTTGCATTGGATTAGATGACCTCTGAGGTTTTCTTCATGTCCTATGAGATCTCAAGATCTTGAGATCTTAAAATTTTGAGGGACAATTTAGTTAACTGGTTAATTTGTTATTGTACCCACCCCCACCCCCCCCCAAAAAAAATACTTGTTGAATTTGCCAGGCATAATGCTATGATTTAGGAATTGCAGCCCCTCATGGAGTTATAGACTTGTAGTAGAAGCAGACAATTAATAAATGAATTGTTTAAATTTATGAAATTCTTTGAAGGAAATACATAAAGTATTACGATAAAAGAATAAAGGCAAGGTATCGTAGTTAAATGGTACTAAGAAAGAATTAACTGAGGTGCTAATATTTCATTATGGAGACTTGAAGTATGAAAAGCCAGCCTTGCAAAGAGTTTGAGGAGAAGAACGTTCCTGGTAGAGAAAGCAGCCTGAGAGCACTGCAGAGGTCCTGAGATGGCTAAGACATATGTGTTTCAGGAATAGGAAAGTGCCAGTGGGACTGGAGTGATGGTGGAAAGCTTAGTAAAAATTAATTTTAGAAAATGTGAAATTGCTTTGCAAATGTAAAAAAGCATTATGTGAATAAAAATATTTGAAAATATTATAATTTCAAATGAATAATTATTAAAGCAGAGGAATATGCTAATGTAGCTTTATCTAAAGAAAACCACTTAAAGCTGAAAACAAAATATTTTGACAAAAAAATCCACATCCAAACAACTAACATCCTCGAACAAAGTGATGAGTACTATCCTGTCGTAATACCTTAAAATTTTATTTTTCAAATACTTTTTGGCTTTTCAGTTAGCCATGAACACCTCTTGTGCCTGACCCTATCTTGACACTTATTTCTGTTGGTTCTGGCTTGATTTCCAACTGTTAGCCCCTGAAACTCTGATGGCTTTTCAGGGGGCATGGCTAGAAGATTGGCCTAGGCTGAAGTACATTTTGGGGTGTGGGGGTAAGATGTGAGATGAGGCTCAAGGATGGAGTGGGAAGTGGTGACGGATAGACTCCACTTGGTCACAGCAGTAACTTGTTGGATAATATACTCTTTATGGGCCTTCTTCTCTTCTCTGTCTTCCTCATCCCCCTACCAGTGTTTCCTAGTGTCTTTTTCCATATAAACAGGCTTGAATTTGAATCTTTATCTCATGTTACATTTCTAGGGGCACCCAGATACATCTTTGTTTTTGTTTGGTTTAAAATTGTATCACAGAAAACTTGTAAATGTCCAGATACAGTAAGACTATAATATTATCTTGATCTACCAGCCTAGTAGGTCTGTCAAGAAAAATGATGTTAGTTTGACATTATTTGTTTACAGTGTACCTGTTCTAGTGCCTAGAATTACTGTTTCTTTGCTGAGTTTTCCCAATTTGTTTTTATAATTTTCGTAGGGTTTTCTTGAGGACTGACATTAAGTTAATTGATCTATAGTTCTCATTTTTCTAAAAATAGGAAAATTTCTCCATTTTCTGCTTCTTTTTCTCATGCTTTCTGAAGAATTTCTGGGAGTGGTTCTGCCATTATATCTGGACGGCCTCTTGGCAGGAATGTGGTAGGGGAGGCATTAGGGTGAGATTATGTTGTGTGAAGTTTCTTGCAACTCAGAGATTCTGTGAGAATCTGTGATTCTCTGAATTAACCATGTCCTAATTCACATTATGACCCACTCAGTGCATGCCCTTAAACATTGGGAGTATGAGCTACAAATTTATAAGGGGTATTAGTTTTTTGGACCTACGGACAAGCAAAAATCTCATTTATACTGCTTATTATTACAATTCTATAAATAGTTTCTAGTATAATATAAATTTCTCTTTTCTAAAAAAAAACAAAAAAACAAAAAAACATTATTCTGTAAACTTTAAGTTTTCCAGAACCCAAACAACCATGAAATTCATGCTGGGATTGGTTGGATTTATTGGTTGGGCTCCTGTTTCTCTAATAAAGTGTCAGGTGTGTATGTGTCTGTGTGTATGTTGCCATGGGGGATAGAAGTGGGGTTGTGCAAAGTAAGTGGATTTTTTATAATCTACCCATTTTAGATGATGGGTAGAGAAGGAAAACCTTTTTATGGACTATTTTCATGTTTCACTATGTAAAGTCAGGAAGATAATTCACTTCTTTCAAATTTAGGTTCTGTTTAGTAGGTTTTTAAACTAAAATTTTAATTTCCTTTTCAGAAAAGATTTATATTAACATTTAATGGATTTATCAATAAGCTAGAAGGAAATCAATTTCAGAAATGAGGCTAAAATGAATTCATCAAGTAGGAAAACATTGTATAATTTATTTAGTATAATTTAGACAAGCTGGGACTTATTGACTCATAGTTCTCATTTTAAAATTTGTAATAGGTGACCTTAGAACATGTGAGGGATCGTATCAAAACCATAGGCAGTAGTCCAAGCTGTCACTCCAGATTTCATGTTAGCAAACTGAAGAAGAGCAAAATCATTTACATTAATACAATGATTTAAACTAGTGTCTTTTCCTCCCAAAGCAACAGTACCTTGGAGCAGTATACATTCCGATTATAAATATATATGTAATAAAAATAAATATTACGGTTTTCTCCTCGAAATATTAGTAAAACAATCCTCATCATTGCTTTAAAATGTTTTCTAGTGCTTAAAATATAATGAAAAAAAAATGTTAAAGATAGGAACAAGATGTACCAATATGGTTCATAATTGATAGGCTAATGAAAAGAGTTTAAGTAGATCAGGCTTGTTCCATGATACCAGTTAAAAATCTTTTTTTATTAGAAAAAATTCTCATAGAGAAAAATAAGGTCTGGTTAGCTGATAAGTTGTATAGTATAAAATTAGTTACACAGAAATTGGAAATATAATTTCAGGTATAGAGTAAACATTAGTAGATTGTATGATGGAATTCACATTAGTCCTGCTTTATACATGAGTCCTCACTTAACATTGTCCACAAGTTCTGCAACTTTATAAGCAAAACAACTTACCGTGAAACCAATTTTACCATAGGCTGATATAGAGTTAAGTTGCTACCACATCAGAAACTGCTATATTTGTGTCTGGCAGGCTTTCTTAAAACATTGAATTTTTTTCATAAAGAAATCTGCAGAGAATCAGTGCACACCATGTCAGCTGTGGGTTTGGGTACAAATGAAGTTTTCACTCTATGATAGTTATTAAACAATATTTGTCAAGTGTTTGCTCTTTGCTGTTCTCCGTGTTAATTGTTGATGTGTGTGTGGAGGAGGTGGAGTTGGGGGAGTGGGTCCTTGATTTCAAGGAATTTATACTGTAGAAGACCCAAAACTAACTAGGCTTTTACATTTGAATGGCTTATACACTGTGTTGATTAGAGCAGGCTAACAAGTGTGGGATATGTTCACTTGTTTTTATTCTCTCCTTCTTTCAATGAAATCGAATGTGCTTTGAAGATTATTGACAGAGTCATCCTAAGCTACTAACCTTACACTTTTTACAAAAGAAAAAAGTATTTTGATACTGTTAAATTATATGAATCATGTTTGTTCTCGGGCCTGCCAGGTGCTTTTTTGTCCTTTATAATAGTGGTCCCCAACCTTTTTGGCACCAGGGACCGGTGCTCCTATGAAATCTAATGCCTGATGATCTGAGGTGGAGCTGAGGCAGGCAGTGATGCTAGCTCTGGGGAGCAGCTGCAAATACAAATGAAGCTTCGCTCGCTTGCTGACCGCTCACCTCATGCTATGTGGCCTGGTTCTTACAGGCCATGGACCTGTACCGGTCCGCGGCCCAGGTGTTGGGGATTCCTGCTTTATAATATCTGGTCTATGAGAGGACTAATGAAAGCAGATTTCCACATTCAGGATTCACTGTGGGATTGCTGACTCATTTAGCTTATTTGTGTTAGAGTGTAGTGGTCAAGTCACCAGGGTCAGGCATATGAGTTCCCCTCCATTGTAGCTGTTACAGATGCTCATTGTATTTGGCATGTTGATAAGCACACCTCATGAGAATGCAAATCAAGTCAGTGGTTACTATTGAAGAAAACACTAAAAGTTTCATCAATTCAGATGAAAGATAGTACCTTTTATTTTTCTATAGTTTTTGTGTGTACTTAATGTTATTTGGAGGTGAAGATACTATAAATTAAGTTTAGCAATATTATGGAAATATCCTAGAAAATCTCTAAATGTGTTTTCTAGAAGAATTTAATGATTAATAAAGCAAAAAAAACCTGTTCACATTTATTCTGTGATTTTAGTGATGGTAGGATAGGAAGTGCAAAACAGTCTAGATACATATATATGCATTCAGAATTTCATTATGCTGATCAATCAAAGAGCAAAGTATTTTGAGATTTATAATTCCATAGTAATGGAGATGCTCCCTGAAGGACTTGACCTCGCGAGATGGCTGCATGACTCTTATGTTCCTTTTCGTTTAGTTGGTAATTCCATTAACTACCCAGGATGACTTGGACAAAGCTGTGGAACTGCTGGATCGTAGTATTCATATGAAGAGCCTCAAGATATTACTTGTAATAAATGGAAGTATACAGGTATGTTGTGGGATTTTTTTTTCCGAACAGGAATTATAGGATTTATGCCTGTAAAAGTCAATATATGAAAGTAAGTTTAATATTCTGTACATATGAAACTAATAGAAACTTGGGAAGAATTATGTTAAAATAAAATTTCAAAGAGCAGACTTGATAAGACCCACAAACAATATAGATTATCTAGATTGTTTTTGGTAGGGGAGAGGATTCTGTTTAAAGCCTTGAAGGGGAAGAATAGCATTAATCATCCTTTTTCCTTTGTAGGCTACTAATTTAGAACCATTGCCATCACTAGAAGATTTAGATAACACAGTATTTGGAGCAGAGAGGAAAAAACGGCTCTCTATAATAGGTAAGAAAGCTAGTGTCTGAATCATGAAATGGGTGATTTCTCAGTTTCTTCTCCATCCTTTTATGTAACACCTAAACATAACCCTGATGAATAGCACCCTGTCTCCTTACTCTAATTTATCTCATGTCCTAGTATTTGTCTTTGAAAAGTTATGTCAGGTATTACAGGATTAGCAGTCTCCAACTTAAATATTTTATTTCTTTATATACCCCCAAGGTATTTTAATGTTTAACAAATTTAAATTACTCAAATTTTAACTGTACAAATAAACTGGAGGGAAAAATTAAAAGAAATATTTTAATATATTAAAATTAATGGATGGACTAAGTTCAGAAACGTTTCTCTAAATTTTTGTTAATGCCAAGACTGCTATCAAAATAAAGATTGCTTAAAGTTTCCAGATAATGCTTTATTATTATTTTGTTAGTATCCAATTTTTATTTGCCATTAATAATGTGTTGTTACAAGTAAGCTTTTGGTGTAAAGAGAAATGCATCCTGTATGCTGTTTTTTTTTTAAAGGAGGCTTATTAGAGGGGCATGAAGTGGGCAGAGGTGCTCTAACTCCACAGTTTTGTGTATCTTTTTCAATTTGTATAAAACAGTGATAATGTGCATTTTTATATAAGAGCATTGCATTGCTCAAAAACCACTGGCATAAATGTATTTACAAATAGGACAGTGAATGTGGTCAGTAAAGATAGCATGAAAACATACTTGAGTGATGGATTCAAAGGGGAAAAGTAGAAGAGGACACAAAACATGAAAAGGGAGGAAGCAGGAGAATGGGACAAAATAAGAGATGTAATTGGGAATCTAAGATGTAAACAGAAGAGGATTGTTAATAATGAAATAAACTAGAAGGTTTGCTTTTCAAACTAGAAGGCATGACTATTATTAATTATACATTTCTTTATTACCTTTTCTTATCACATTATAGTACATAGTACCTTTAACATAAAAAAATTGCCAATTCATTGTAGTTACATTGTGCAGAACAAGCTAAATACACTAGTTAAACTGACTATTTTAAATTCATTTCGAATTAAAATTGTACTGAATGCCTCACTCTTGTTCTGCTGATAAATATTCTTGTTGTTTGACTTCACTGCTGGCATAAGAAGAAACTGGAAATTATAAAATATAAAATTACTGGTCTTTTTTTGTCACCTCTTTAAACTTGGAATGGCTTTGATAGATATAACCGTTATCTTTTTTCCTTATTTACTGACAGTTATTCCCTTTGGTGATTTTCATAAAAGATAGCTAGAGGAAAAACTGCTTTGGGATGGAAGTGTATACTGGTGTGGAGGTCTTAACCAAGAGTGCTCTGGCATACCCGTTACTAACAAAGGTTAAGAAAAATGAGTTATCAACAAGAAGATGAAGAGATTTTCATAGCTATTTTAATTCCCTATCTCCTTCCAGTAATGAGTATATTGGTCGTTTTTTTTTTTTTTTATAAACAAGGGTATATGGAAGGAATCAAAATATGATCATAGTTGTGAGCATATGATCACAAGATCACAAAAATATGATAAAAAATGTACTCATAGGTGTTACAAAGCCTAAGTCAATTTCTGGCTGAAAGTTGAGCCCCCTAATCATTTTAGAGTCAAGTGTAGGAAATTACCTCTTTTATGCACATCTGTTGGTAATCCCTTTGTATCTCATTATTAACAAATGCTGGCTTATACTTAAAATGACTCCTTAACATAAGGCAAAAACCTTTTTTGCTTTAAATCTGACTGGAACTTTTAATGCTCACATAACTTCCCTCTATCTTTTTTTATATAATTTCAAAAAATTAGTAGAAAAGGGGGGAAACTATGTTAATAAGCATAGTGTTATTTCTGTAGAACTGGGTAAAAATAAGTGGATTATTGTCTAATAAGAAATGTAGTGATTAATTAGATGAACTATATTAGATTCTCTGATTTTCTAAACATGGCTTGCCACACAAAAGTCTAATTTTAAGTACCCGAGAATAAAATCTGGGCCTCCAAGTGGAAAACACACTAATATGGACTAAGGAAAGAACATAGAGCCAAATGTAGATAGCATATGTTTATTATGAATAATTTTAGTATCACAATACCCTTGCAAAGGAAGGATTTAGTACTGTATTTATAGGTGTGGAAACAGGTTCATGGAGATTGGATAACTTTCCCAAAGACATACAGCTGATAAATAACTGCAACTGGGATTCAAACTTAGGTCTAACTCTGAAGCCTATATTCTTTACACTACATCATGATGCCTTCCATAAATTATGTTAAGAGGTAACATATCTGGGTACACGTGACCTCTGGAAGTTCAGAAGCAGTGGCATTTATCTTAAAATCTTTATTGTATTATCAACCCTATAGTGCAGTCAGAAGACTATACTACCTAATAAGTTACAAATGAATATTACAGTGAAGTTAATAATTATAGAAAGTTATAAAAACATTTGAAGCTTTGTAGACTTGAATGTTCTGACAAGTTTTAATAAAAACTGAGTTTCAGTTGCTAAAATTTTTGTACTATAGTCCAGAAATTCTGTGTGTATATTTAATTAAAACAAAAATTGGTTCTTGCTGATATTTATAAAATCATATATTTTCTCTTTTGAGGTCCCACTGGTAGAGATCGAAGCTCCCCTCCCCCAGGATACATTCCAGATGAATTACACCAGGTTGCCCGGAATGGGTCATTCACCAGTATCAATAGTGAAGGAGAGTTCATTCCAGAGAGCATGGACCAAGTAAGCAAAAGTTGGATATGGTTTTTTATTTCATTAAACGGAATGTTGTCAAGGTCAGTGTGGTTTGGCAGGGGTGTATGTGTGTGTTTTACCTCTTCTCTGCCCCTGTACCTTCCGTCTTAAGTGAACAAAATAGTAAAAAATGCAGGAAATTGCCCACTAATTTACATATTCTTGTGTTTATTCATGTATATAGAAAACTAGAAAGCTGGAAAGCCGAAAAGACTGATTTTCTTATATTGCTCATCCATAAATGAATAAATGCATGTGTTTGTAATCCCGGGATTAATATTCAGATCCTAAAATTAACATTTGAAAGATACATTAAAACTACAAATATTTAACTTCGTGAAGGCGAGGTTTGTAAGCTTTCTAAAACATTTTAAAAGGTTTTTAAAAGTTTTTTAGTATTGAAGTTTTTCCATGAAGTTGCTGCTGTTTCCTTAACATTGCATTGGCTGCTTATATTATTGCAATTTTCATTTCTAATAATGTAGCAGTCACAGCATCATGAGTCTCAATTTAGGTGGGACCTTTGTTCGGTTTTCAGTGAGTAAAATTATGTGAAATCATTTAGCTGATAGTCCATAGAGAAAGTCTATTTTTCTCTCAAGAAATTTTGAAATCATAGCCCACCTATAAGGGACAACTACATTTTAAACATTTAAAAATGAGTAACTGGGTAGTGACTTTTGAATATGGGGTTTCTTTTTTAGGTCCTGAAAGTGTTCTGAGATTGTGGTGAGAGTTGCACAACTCTCAGTATACTAAAAACCATTGAATTTTACACTTTAAATGGGTGAATTTTATGTTACATGAATTCTATCAATAAAGCTGTTAAAAAAAACTAACTTCTGATTATATCACATCAAATCATAGTGGAACTCTATATTTTTCTAGATGCTGGACCCGTTATCTTTAAGCAGCCCTGAAAATTCTGGCTCAGGAAGTTGTCCATCACTCGATAGTCCTTTGGATGGGTAATGTTGATTTTAGTTTTGTTTTTTAATATATTTGTGGGTAAATATGCATATATATATATATGTATGATAGTATGTTATCAACTCCTTTGTGCTACGTTCAGAGAATGTAATTGATACTTGTCTATACTTAACGGCAAATGAATTTTCTTAGTTTGGATAAACCCCTTAACCTCATGGGGCTCAATATCATTATTAAAGCTATATCTGATTATAATTGCCAAAATTTTGTATTTAAAGCTAAATGCAAACTGAGAATTTATGTAAGTTTACTTTTAAAACTGTGTGTGCAAAACTGCTATCAAATTTTTTATTAATATGTTTGGTTTTGGAGATTTCTTGAGTTATTTTACCTGTTCAGGATTATGTACATTTGGCACCCATTTATAAATAACTTACATTTTTGGTAATTGTGGCCCAGTATGTTGGTTGTGATTTAAAATTTAAGTACTTTTGTTTTGTGAAATAGCTGTTTAGGAATATAAGGCAGGTCAGATTGCAACTGTGAATATTTTGTTATAGGTGTTCCCTCTCTCCTGGTCTCAGTTGGGACAGTAGCACACAAAGTCACCCTGTTGCACAGAGTCAGTGTCTTTATTAAAGTCTTTATCTGCTTATTCTCCTTTAGGATTGCTTTATGAAAGCAAATTGAAAATGAAAGCAAATTGTGAAAATATAACTAATACTGCATGGGAATATACATTTAATTTTCTGTTACCCGTGTACATGAAACCTTTGTCTTTGCCCATGTCTACCTCAAGACAGATATTTAAAACATTTAATAAATTCAAGGAAATAGAAATGTGAATGAAATCTGTATACTTGATGAGTTGGAAATTGTCTCTTTTTTTTTTTAGGCAAGGCACCCCTTGGTTGACCTCACAGATTGCAAGGATCTTGTCAGCTTACAGTCTCTTATTTTTTATGCCTACAGCACCTGGTCTTCCTAGGTGGTCTCTCATCCAAGTAATAACCATGCCTGACCCTGCTTAGCTTCCAAGGTCAGATGGGATCAGGCTGTTTCAGGGTGGCATGGCCGTAGACGGAAATTATCTCCTTTCTGTAGATGTCGAAACAGTCTTAGAAAGGTGATTTGCCAAGGTTGCAACAGCCAGTTAAGTGGCAGGGCTAGGATTGAAGCACAAGGATTTCCAAACATCCCTAATTTCCAAGTGTGTCATTCTTACCACTGTTCTCTGTGGGCCAATTTTAATATTGCATAAAGATTTATTAATGTCTTATTTACAAATGTCTTAATTTAATGTGACATTTTCTGCTTTTAGAGAAAGCTATCCAAAATCACGAATGCCTAGGGCACAGAGCTACCCAGATAATCATCAGGAATTTTCAGGTTAGATTTATCTACATTCTAAATGTTTAAATATTTATGTTATCGAATAATGTTTTAGATGGTAAGGAGAGGGGAATTATTTTTTAATCAAATAAAAATGTGTAAATGTGTTTCTCATCATTAGAAATATTTGACTTATTAACATACAAATTTCTTATGTGTATTAATAGACTGTGATAACCCTATCTTTGAGAAATTTGGAAAAGGAGGAACATATCCAAGAAGGTATCATGTTTCATATCATCATCAAGAGTATAATGATGGTAAGTTGCTGGAAATTAGATCACAAAACAGTTCGTGGAAATTCTCAAAAATAATCAATAAAAATAATATTTCCTTATTTAAATAATACTATTAAAAATAAATTTGTTCCCAAATCACTTAGTTTTCTGCCTAAAAATTTTTTTAAACAAATTTAATTATAACTAAAACTCTAATATCTTAACTTTATGCCAACTTACCTCATAGTATTTATCTTTCCCTGAGAAGAAAAGGAGTCATTAATAAATTATTATTAATTAGAAAGTTACTCCTTAATGAAATTCATACTTGTATTTTCTTTTTAAGGAAAAACATTGCAACCTATAAATTTTACAATTTTTGTTTTATATTTTAAATTATTATTGGAAGTGAGAATAAAATCTTTTTTTTCTTTTTTCATCCAAAAGTAAAGGAGTTCTATTCTATGATTTTATGAATGTGTGTGCATATGTTTTAACATGAGATTATTTGAATTTGTATTCAGATGCTGTTCATTTTTTCCCTACTTTCATATTTGCTTTTACCTTTTGTCTTCCTTGTATTTTCATTCATGATTCACTTTCACAAGGATATTTTTTTGAACTCTTCAAAGAAAACCACTACTCCTAGGTTTAAAACATATAATCAAATAATCATTGATATTTTGGTTTCTTAGCCTAGTCACAGGAGAAATTTCTGTTCCTTACATTACAAATTTTAAATACATTCAATTATAACATATTAAAAGTTTTGAGGTAATTATATTTTCGTTTTGTAGGTCGTAAAACTTTTCCAAGAGCTAGAAGGACCCAGGGGACCAGCTTCCGGTCTCCTGTGAGTTTTAGTCCTACTGATCACTCCTTAAGCACTAGTAGTGGAAGCAGTATCTTTACCCCAGAGTATGATGATAGTCGAATAAGAAGAAGGGGAAGTGACATAGACAATCCTACTTTGACTGTAATGGACATCAGCCCACCCAGCCGCTGTAAGTAATAAAAATTGGCATAGCGAAACGTATAACAGAAACTCTACAGAATTTTATAGTATTAAAAGGAATAAATGCTAAGCCAGTCCTCAGAGTGAGACCAGCTTCTCAAAAGAGGTAAAAATGATATTTCTAAAGGTGGTTGGAATATCAGGTATAAGCGTGGTATGACTGCTAATTGCATTTGATGATTCTGTCCTTTGCTTTTATTAGGAAAATTGTTACCAATTAGTCATCCATTAATTCATTTCACATGTCCTTGTTGAGTTCCTGCACTGAGATTTCAAATGCAACCTGAGATGTAATCTAATAGGGAGAATGATGTGTGGAGGAATAATTATAGTATAGCATTTAATCTAGATCTTAAATGTGAGTAGGAATTTACCAATTCAGGAGGTGGCATGTGCTAGAGGCCATGGCATGTTCTTAGAGTGGAGAATAGTTCTTTTTGGGCTGAAGTGGAGGATATCTTACTTGAAAGAGTGGGAATAGGTCTAGAATGGTAACTGAGGCTTGATTGTGAAATATTTGGACTTTGTCATGTAAGCAGTGCATACAAAGATTCATGCTCAAAGATGGCAGCAGTATTTGCATACTCCAAATTCCTCTCTTGTGCTAGTGTTGTCATATTTTACTTTAATATCTATTGCTGCTATTTTCACTTTAGACAGGTATCTTTTAAAGTGATTAAAAAATAAGAGAAGGATGTCTTTTATATGTACCTTTAGTTTACTTCTGTAGATCTTTATGTAGATCCAAGAATCTGTCAGGTATCAAATTCCTTCTGCCTGATTAATTACTTTAACTTTTCTTGTACTACAACTCTACTTGCAATAAATTCCTTCAGCTTTTGTTTGAAAAAGGTCTTTATTTTTTATTTTTGAAAGATTTTTTTTCTGGGTGTAGAATTCAGGGCAGTTTTTTTTTCTTTCAGCACTTTAAATCTATTTTTCCATTGTCTGCTGGCTTATATACTTTCTGAGAAGTGTGCTATAATTCTTATCTTTGTTCTTGTCTGTAGTTTGATTTTTCCCCTCTGTGGCTGCTTTCAAGATTTTCTTGTGTTAGAATGAGAGTGAGGCTCTTTCCAACTTCCTACATCATAGGCAGATGGAAATCTAATTATATATGTGGCTGCAATAAAGATTACAAATAGTGCATCTTATATCAATGGCATCAAATTGAGTAAAAGATAGTATTACATTCATAACTTCGGAAAACAATAATTTCACTGGAAAAAAAATGAGTTATGGGATTATGAACTTTGTTTGGGTTTAGAATTCTTAGAAAATTGACAGAAAAATTTTCAAAGATGATCATTATGAACTTGGAGGATCATGAGTGTTCCTTATATCCAGGCATATGCAATCACTAATGCAGTATACTCGTTTATTCCTTAACCATTTTTGTGCCACCTGGCTATTCCTTTTTAAGAAAATGTTCTTTTTTAGCACCTCGTGCTCCAACCAACTGGAGATTGGGCAAACTGCTAGGCCAGGGAGCCTTTGGCAGAGTCTACCTCTGTTATGATGTCGATACAGGAAGAGAGCTGGCTGTTAAGCAAGTTCAGTTTGACCCTGATAGCCCTGAGACCAGTAAGGTAAGAATTACTGCACAAACAGTGCATAATCACTGCACACAAAAAAAGCTTGTTTACTAAAATAAAATACACAATAGAATTTTTATTTTTCCTTACTATAAATTTTTCGCAAAACAAATAGATGAGACATGTTTATATACTTCGTACTGTGGATTTTTCTCTTCTAATACCCAGTTATTTTCCTAATCTGATTTAGTGTTGTTTTAGCTACCTTCTAGGACTGTTATAAAAGTTATTGTTTAAAGACTTTAAAACGTTTATTCCTTAGGAAGTAAAAATTTTGTAATGATATCACCTTGATAGTCCATGAAGCTTGAATTTTTTTGCTTTTACTAACAGTGCTTTTGTATTTGGACAAAAGATTTAACAGTGAATTCTGTCTTTTAGGAAGTAAATGCACTTGAGTGTGAAATTCAGTTGTTGAAAAACTTGCTGCATGAACGAATTGTTCAATATTATGGCTGTTTGAGGGATTCCCAGGAAAAAACACTTTCCATATTTATGGAATATATGCCAGGGGTAAGTTAGTACATCCTTTGTAAATAGACTTACTCTATTTAAAGTCTTAGTTGAGGAAAGAAAAACAATAAAACTGATCATAAAATGTAACACCTAGTTAAGGACTTTTTGGAAGAGTTTTAAATTATTTTCTGTTTTCATCTATCTTTGTATTTTTTAATTCATTTTTTAAAAAAATGCTAAAATATACTAAAATAGGTTATAGACCTCATAGCAGTCCATACTCAGATTTCCCTAAATGCCTTGAATATATCCGTAATAGTTGGTTTATCCAAACCAGGATCCAGTCTAGGACCACACATTACATTCACCTGTCTAGGACAATTTTTACATTTCACAAATAGACCAGGCTAGTTGTTCTGTTGACAGTTTGAGTTCATAGATTTCTCTAATTGTATCCTCATGATGTTATATAATTTGTTCTTTTATCTCCTTATTTCCTGTAAAATCCAGGTTAGATCTAAAGTCTAAATTAGACTCGAATTCAACATTTTTTATTAGAATACATCTTAGATGATGCTGTGTACTTCATGTTGTATCCCATTAGGAGATATACAATTTCTGGTTGTTACATTGTTAGTGATGCTCAGATGACTGCCAGAGTAAGGTATTTGACGTCTTGATTCCTCCATTGTAAAGTTTTGTTTTTTCCTGAAGACCAAAAAATAATATGAACTATAGCAGTGGCATATAGGAATATCCAGTTCCTTTTCAACCATTCACATTATGTTTTTAACACAGATCGATAATCATTGCCTGAATCAGTAATTTCATTAGAAGGTGCAAACTCTGTCATTCCTTCTATGTTATGTTTAGTATCTGTAGAGTGCGTTCTAATACTAATGATTTTCAAGATGGTATATTTACTTATTTAAAAATGCATGCATTCCCATAATTTAATATTCCCATAATTTAATTTAATGTTAGAAAAAAGGTTTTTGATTTATGGCTTTTTAAGGGTGTCGTTTATCAGATTTATATGTAGAATGTACAAGGTTCCAGTTTAAGCTTATGGATCGGTAAAACTGTGGATGAGCATCTAATAGTAATGGTCTCAACTATCCTGTCTCACAGTAAACTTTGTTTCTCTTCCTCTGGAATTATTAACTGTTTATAGTGACAATTCTTACTCATATTGCTACATTTTATTTTCAAAGATTCTATTGGCATTGTAAATTAGTTTTTTAGAAAATCCCCTTTTGAAAACACATTGGTGAGATGTAGTAAAGGCTATAAAAATATTGAAGCCTTTTGGACTGGTAATCTCACAGAAATTTATTCTGCAGAAGTACTCCTAAAGAAGGAAAAAGCTGCATACATTATTTTAGTATTATCTGTGATGTGAAAAAAAGGAAATTAATTGCACACAGAAGTAAATTGTGATATTGTCTAAGAGAATATATGTTAAAAATTAAAATTGTGAAGACTTCGTTAGAGGAAGTACTTATAAGAGAAAATAATATAAAATACTTTTAAATAATTATTTTGATGTTTAATAAGTGTTTGTATTTGGACAAGGACTGAAGACACTTAGAAAATGAAAATGTGTTTTGTTGGGATTTGATTGATTTTTCTCTTATTCAGATTTCCATTACTGTTTATGCAATAAATATTTAAATTAAAATAGAAAATAATTATACATAAGTGTGAATAGAAACTCAGATTGTTGAAGATAAGATTAAAATGGTTAATTGGTTACAACTGGTTTATATCACAAATGAAGATGGGTGTAATCTTTACACATTTAGCAATCTTAAGACTAAACCAGGACTATTCAGGAAGAAGTGTTATGTCTGTGTTTCTCATTAACTACACTTGGTTTTGTAAGGGCAGCTATCACTTCAAAGTATAAATTGTCATTCCTTGAATTTGAAAATCAAGTTACCTAATTAATAATAGTTCATTGACAATATAGTGAAGTGTACATATGGTAATAAGCACATGGCATATGTGGGCTGGATATATATGTTCCTAGACTTTCCTGAATCTTCAAGTTTGTTAATGATGCTGTATAATTTCTCTCATTAAATTTAGTACAGTGGACCCCTTTGTACCCTAGATTCAGGCTTCATCAAAATTTTCATTCTATTCTTCAGTCTTCTCATATATAGCATTCCATTCCTTAGTTTATCTGGAACGACTTTCAGACTAGAACCATAACTTTATTTTATTTTGGACTAGCAGTTGATTTCTTTGTTAGGTTTACACACACACATGCACACACACTATTTTTAGGTGCACAATGCTTTCCAACCCATTTCAGTCGTTCACACCAAAGAAGATAACATTTTATGGTACATAGAGATGAACAGACTATACCAATGGATCTGTTAGTGCGATAGGCTACTGGCTCAGCTGCCTGAGAGCTTAGAGGATCCATAAGTCCACCGCTCATTTGCAGCCTATAAATATTTGGGGCATATTGTTTGGAAAGCTCATTTCTAGCTCTGTTATTTTGTGTATAAGTAGAGGCACAATAAGTAGACTGAACAAACAAGCCACATTGAATAATAGGTGAGGGTGGTTGGCTGGATTCATTCATTGCCTAAGGCTTGCCACCTGTGTTTGCAAGTTTGGGCCAGCAGAATTGCATCTTGCTATCCCTTCAGTGATTGTTCATGAATAGTGGAAACAGCAAATGGTTAAACCCATGAGATCCAAGGATCTACTTGTATGTGACAAAGTACATAATTTACTAAAATTCAAGGAAAGGGAGAAACATTTGAATATATTCTCTGTTTTAAAAAAAGATTTTGTTCCTCAGGAAGCATTTATTTCCATCTTTCAGAGTGATTGATTATTCATATTTGCACACTGGAATCAATAGGGAAGCTTTTGCAAAGTTCAGGCGCCTATGCCTCACCTCAGACTGATTCAGCATTCTCAGAGCTGGCACCTCATCCTGCCTTAAAAACACTTAAGAGAATTTGAAATGCCCTCTTTATGTATTTTTGTCTTTTGACCTAGAACGTTTAGTATATAAAGGAAAAAATTTTAAATCTCATGTATATTCTCATTTTCTAATCATACCCATCCTTCCTCTTGAGAAGTAAATTAATTAGCAGATGTAAATAAAACACTATTCTAAAAACAAGAAGAAAAAATAAATAAAACTAAAGTAGGACATATGTGGAAGAGCAAGTAGGAAAAACAAAGATATATTCAGGGCAAAATAAAGGGATGTAAAAGTACTGGCGAATTTTTAAAAACACAGTCACAAGAAATAGGTGATAGAATCAACATAGTTATAGAAACAGGAGTATTGGTCAAAAAACAGTTTTAAAGGCTTCCTCCAGCTGTGACTCTTACTCTTACACACTTCTAGTCAGGGAATATAGTAGAGATGGCATATAATGTCCTTACTAAGAATTCCTGTGCTCTCCAACTAAAGTGTCCCACTCTTGAACTAGGGTTCTTTTAAAAATAAAAGTTTAATAGTGGTTTTTATTTTAAATCGTACCATAGTTTTCTTTTGTTTACTTTTAGGGCTCAATTAAGGACCAATTAAAAGCATATGGAGCTCTTACTGAGAATGTGACTAGGAAATACACTCGTCAGATTCTAGAGGGTGTCCATTATTTGCACAGTAATATGATTGTTCATAGAGATATCAAAGGTAAGTAATGAGATGTTTTTTAAGTACACAGTTCTTTTTTTGTGAATATGAATGAAATAAGTGATATGGTTAAGGAATTTAACATTTAAATTACATCTATCTTTAAAATACCATAGAAAAACAATCTTGCTTTCTCACCGACTCAGTGTTCCAACTAGTCCTGATGCTCAGGTCTCTACAACTGTGTAGTTCCCCTGTGGGCGTTCACAGAAGCAATGAAGTTCAAGTGAGACCATGTTTTCATACATAGAGCATAGGCATTAGAATATAGTGGTTAAGAAAAGGGGCTCTGACACCAGATTTCCTGATTCAAATTTGGGCTTTATCCATCACTAACAGTGTTACTTTGGACAAGACACATTATCTCTCTATGCCTCAGTTCATCATATTTAAGGAGAGTGAAAGGAGTACCTAACTCATAAGATTCTTGTAAGGATTAAATGAGTTAATGCTAAAACAGTTCCTTGTACCTAGAAAGCATTCAAAAGTTAGCTGTGATGATGACATACTTTACGTTGAGATCATATTTAATTAAAGCCATTGGAATGGATGTCATTACCTAGGGAGAGAATAAGAAGTCTCTCAAAGAAGAGAGCCTTAACACTGAACTTTGATGAACTTTAACTCGGTTAAGCTCACTTTTTAAAACTCGTCTGTTTTCAGGGGTCAGGTAGGGTAAAGTAAATGCGTGAAGTGAGACAAAAGCAAGTGGTGGAGGTGTGTAAATTTTGAGAGTATTTAAAACTTTGTATTGTAGAATATACCTGGAGATTTGATTCTATAAAAACTGAAGTTTGGTTCTGTAAATACTGGGTTGTGATCCCCAGAGTCATTCCAATCAATCGATAAGAATGATAAATATACAGATATATATCTATATCTATCTATCTATCTATCTATCTATCTATCTATCTATCTATATATCGATATCTATCTATCTATCTATCTATCTATATATAATTAAAAGTTTATTTTTGATTGGTCTTTCTGGGGACTCTTAAGAGCTGTCAGGTGTTAACTTCCTTCCTATGGTGAGCCACACCCTGAATATGGCCATATTCTGGTTAAAGAGAACATTCCTAACCAGTTTCTGGTGATAGTAGAATCTGCTCCAGAATACCTGAGCCAGATCACATGTACTATAATGGGGTTTGCTAGTGAGTCTGAGAGAATGAGGACATGGCTCATGATCTAAAAGAAATAGGAGCCTCTCATTTCAAGATCTACCTAGCTTAGGCAGA
>NW_006436637.1:0-24600 GCF_000325575.1 Pteropus alecto | reverse complement strand
ATTTAAATGTGAATTACTCTGTTAGGAATGATCTCTTTTCAAACCAGTTTCTGGTTAGCACTCATAATGAGACAAGGTAAAGGAACTGAATGGAGCTACTCCCCAAGTATACCCTCTTCTAACCTTGTCAGGAAGAGTGATGGGCCATACAGTAAAATGAGGAGGTTGGAAATGAGCTGCATTAATATTAAAGTATGACCTAGAAGAAACATATGATTAACAGTGGTTATTTCCAAATGTCAGAATGAGTGGTAATCATTTAGCATATTTTTTATTTTTTCTATATTTCCCAAATTTTTATAATGAGCAAGTTTTAAATTGAAAAGGAAAAAGAGAGATAGTTGATTACTTTTAAGTTTAAAATCCATGAGTTCATCATGAAAACTTAGGATAAAAACTAATTGATCATTGTAGCTTGGGAACCAACTCCTTATTTCATAATAGAGTTCCTTTATTCTGGTTTTTTTTTTTTTTTTTTTTTTTATGAACTATAGCATTGAGGACCTAATAGTGGATGAAAGGAAACTTATCTTTATAGAAGTATTTTGGCTAACAAATGAAGAAGGAATGATAGAAGAGTACTACTTTGTAACCCTTAATGAATTAATAGGTATAAGTTAACAGCTGCTGACATCACTAAAACAGAGACTGTCTAGCATTGCATACTTCCTTCCTATCCTTAAAATATATCGTCAGGTATGAAATGGTTTTGTTAAACAAACAAACAACCTGAGTCTGATCGAGCTTCTAGATTCAGGTACCAAATTTTAGAATTATAGAACATATATCAGACAGATAAATATGACCTCTAGGGATGGAATCAGCATAGATCATAGATCTAGATCATAAGAAAGCTACAAGCAAATAACTTAGATTCTTCATAAATTGTAAAGGAAGAAGATTAGAGAGAACTTTGTTTAGGAAAGACTTAAAAGATACACTGAGTCTCAGTGTATGGACCTTATTTCGATTCTGATTTTTTTTTTTTTAAACTAAAAAACACTGAGTATATATTAACATTATTAAGGAATTGTTGTCCATCCTCTTAGGTGTAAAAAGGTTCCTTATCTTTTAAAGAACTATCGATCATGATGTTTTGAATTTGCTTCAGATAATATGAGAAGGGAAGAGAGAGTAGCTGGCAGTATGGTTGGGGAAATATTACCCAGATGGTTGTTGGGGTTGGGTGATGGGTACGTATACTATTCTACCTGCTTTTGTGTATGTTTGAAAAATATTCTTAATTAGCTTACTTTTAAGCTATCCAAAATAAGTTAAAAAATTTGAAAACTATATTGGGAACCTGGCTACACATTTTCTCAGCCCTTTGTATGGATGGGCATCGGTTCAGCATTGGTGATTACTCCCTAGAGTAACTTTCCCTGTCTGTGACCTGCCTGGACCGTTCCTTCCCAGTTTGTAGCCAGTAAAATCTGGCTTGTTTGTTGTCTTTTCCCTGGTTGAATGTTTTAGAGATAGTGGCATTTTTTTTGACAGAGTCCTTCTTAAGTATTGGATGTGGGAGATGTTAAATGGGGTAAGGGTAGATAGTGCTGTTTTACAGGATCACTGGTACTGTGTCTCACTTAAGCTTATGGCATGCAGAGAATGGACCTTGTGTCCTCCCCTGGAGAAAGGCTTTGGAAAGCCATCATTGACTAGGCTGGGGAGTTTGCTGGGACAACAGAAAGACAAGTACTGAAGCTTAACGGTGGGGATGGACAGTCTACATTCTCTCCACTTTATAATGTAGCTTTTCTCCACTATTCACTCTCTTTCTTAGAGGCCTTTGAAAAGGATAGGGGTTGGGAGGTAAAGGAGCAATAGATAAGAGGACAAATAGGATTTTTAGAAAATATAACATATGGTTAAGGTTACAGAAGACTTAAATATAAGAACTGAAGTAAAGTTTAAAAATTAAAATTTAAGTTAAAATAAATTGCTTATTTAAAAACAGGTATTTTATATATGAGACCAGAAATAATTTATATAAGACAGAAACAAGACTTATGATCCCAGAAAAAACAATTGAGTTTAAAAAATGATAATGTGGAAAATAGAGAATAAAAAAAATGAACCTCGTATCTAGATCTAGGTTTCTGATATCATTCTCTATTAAAATGAACTTTGGAGTTCCTTTTAGGGCTCCTTGGAGAAGTGGCTGATTTTAAGGACCGGTGCAGGAAATATACAGGTTGAGCATCTATCTAATAGTGTCTGAAAGTAAGAAAACGCTAAAAACAAAACCCTAAATCAACATCAAACAAGAACACAATAATCTGGGATCACAAAGGGACACAGGAGCCCATAGAAAGAGTTCCTAATGGCCAAAGCTGGACCAACTTGTGCAAGAAAAAAAAAAGTCATATTGGTTTATAACCCAAGGTATAAAATAAATATCCATGTATTCATGCTGATATAAATGAATGATATAACAAGTAAGTGAGAGAGACAAATCTACCATGCAGCATAATTCCAAATAATTTTTGTGTCTGCTCAGCATGGAGCATAATTTTTGTGTCTGCGCAGCATGGACTGCACATAGTGACCTTCACCCAAAGAGTGCAATATGCAAAGGGGAGAAAGAGTAACTTCACAGTAGAGAATTCAACAGCCCTTAAGCCAGGCAATCAAGGTCGGTTTATAATAAATAAAATTAAAAGTTTATTATAAAAGTAAATGAAATTTTGAAAAAGAAAGCTCAAACTTGCTTAGAAGAGATTTAAAATGTATAGCAACTGAGAAGTAGAATTACTATAAAGCAAACCGCAGTGTCAAGAAAAACTAAAATGACTGGTGCCCCTTTTTCAAAGGTAATTAAGCTCAAATTGCAAAAAAGATTTAGCCACAGATCTCAAGGGAACTGGTAATAAGATATGCAACCATTATCCCCACACAGTTGGTTTGAGTGTCTTGAGCTGATAGTAGATAAAAGCAGCAAGTGTATGCCAATGGATTGAGGGTTTTTGCAAGCCAGGTTCACGATTGATTCCCTTTTCTGTTTTACATTTCACTTGTGAACTGGTTTCTAACTTAACTATTTGAAGAACAGAATCATTAAATGCCTTACTTTTATTATTTGATGTCCTTTAAATAAAAGTTTATCTTTACTATCAACCTTTAGAATAATCAGAATTATGATCCCAAATGGCTTTACACACCAATGACACATTCAAGGACACATAAATAATTATTGACTAAATCAGTACTTAACCTAAATGATAAAAAAACAGTGCTTTTCTTAGCTACCTTATATGGTTGATCATGGAGTGTGAGAGCTTTTCTGGAAAAAATTCCAATGCTAAACTTTATTTTCTCAGCTGGAACATTGTAAAGAAAAGGAATGGGGTGCAATGAAAGGGAACTTATATTATTATATTAAGTAGTGCCTTCCATACAGTAAGCATTTAGTAAAACTTCTTAATAAGATTTCCTTTTATTCTCATAACCTCTAATAAAACCTCTGTTATTATTTTCATTTTATAAATGGTTGCAGTTCAAAGTAGTGGACATGTACTACTCTGTTTACTAATAAAAATTTTTTAAATATTAAAATTTGTTTAAATTATTCAATTACAGTTGACATTCAATATTATAGTAGTTTCAGGTGTACAATATAGTGGTTATACATTTATATAACTTACAAAGTGATCCCCCCGATAGGTCTAGTACCCACCTGGCACCATACATAGTTATTACAATATTACTGATATATTCCCTATACTGTACTCTATATCCTCATGACCATTTTGTAACTACCAATTTGTACTTCTTAATCCCTTCCCCTTTTTCACTCAGCCTCCAAATTCTCCTCCCATCTGGCAACCATCAGTTTGTTCTCTGTATCTATGAGTTTGTTTCTGTTTTGTTTGTTCATTTATTTTGTTTTTTAGATTCCACTTATAAGTGATATCATATGGTATTTGTCTTTCTCTGTTTGACCTTTTTCACTTAGCATAATACTCTCTAGGTCCATCCATGTTGTTGCAGATGGTAAGATTTTGTTCTATTTTATGGCCAAGTAATATTCCATTGTATATTTGTACCACATCTCTATCCAATCACTTAGATTGCTTCCATATCTTGGTTATTGTCAATAATACTACAGTGAACACAGGGATGCAAATATCTTTTTGAATTAGTGTTTTGGATTTTTTTGGATAAATACCTAGAAGTGGAATTGCTGGGTCATAAGGTAGCTCTATTTTTAATTTTTTGAGGAACCTCCATATTGTTTTCCATAGTGACTACACCAGTTTGCAATTCCACCAACAAGAGTGAACAAGGATTCCTTTTCTCCACATTCTCGCCAACATGTTTTGTTTTTTGATTTATTGATGATAGCCATTCTAACAGATATGAGGCGAAACCACATTGTGGTTTTAATTTGCATTGCTCCGATAATTAGTGATGTTGAGCATCTTTTCATATGTCTATTAGCCTTCTGTATATATTCTTTGGAGAAATGTCTGTTCAGGTCCTCTGCCCACTTTTTAATCAGATTGTTTGGTTTTTTGGTGTTAAGTTGTTGAGTTTTTAATAAATTTTAGATACTAACTTTTATCGGATTTATCATTGGCAAATAAGTTCTCTCATTCAGTAGTTTGTCATTGTTTTGCTGATGGTTTCCTTTGCTGTGCAAAAGTTTTTAGTATGATGCAGTCCCATTTTATTTTTGTTTGTTTCTCTGCCCAAGGAAATATATCCAAAAAAATATTACTAAGTGGAAGTTTTGATTATGAGGTTCCCTCAGGAAGTTCCATCTCAGAGAAATAAGCTTCAGCCATGAGCTTCTTGCTTTTTGAAAGAAAACCTGGGCCTGAGAGCCTACTGACGTTCTCCATCTTTCTCTGGGCTTCACATTCTTGGCTCTTTTCCTTTACACTTCCTTTTTACACTCACCTCCCATTACACCAGTCCTTTTCAGTGGGAGAACTGTCTTAGGTTCTAATGCACATACCTGACTCTAAAAATTCAGTTCGTGTAAATCCTTAATGAGCACTGACTGTGTGTGTGACTGGCAGTATGACTGGTACTATTCAGAAGATGAAAATCAGCCTAGTTTAGTCTACTAAGTTTAATTCTCTGCCATAAATTTTTTATATTCAAAACTGCCAATAAAAATAATTAAATAAGGTTATTTCTTATTTTTAGGGGCAAATATTCTGCGAGATTCAACAGGCAATGTCAAATTAGGAGATTTTGGGGCCAGCAAACGGCTTCAAACCATCTGTCTTTCGGGTACAGGAATGAAGTCTGTCACAGGCACACCATACTGGATGAGCCCTGAAGTGATTAGTGGAGAAGGCTATGGCAGAAAAGCAGATATCTGGTAGGTTTTGATGCCGGGTTTGCCTGAAAACACCTGCCTTCTTATTTCTACCCAGGATGGAAATTACTGAGCCAGATATTAATTCTCTTTTGTAGTTTTGAAATAGGACGTTAGGATTACAAGGATTAATATCATTTTAATTATGCTCTTTGACACTTAATCATTGATTAAGTAGAGTTCTTGAACCTGTCTTCCATTGTGTAGGAAGCATTTCATCCTAAGCAAACTTCAGCATTAGAAAACTATCTTCATTTGCTTTAAAAGTAATTAATTTTGATCACTAGTCTCTTATAATTCAGTTAACCTGTAATTGCTTAATAATTTTAAGTTAGAACATAAAATGACTATTTCTTACTTCCCACCAGAAAAGTTTTTAATGGATATTCATTTTAGGCACCTAAAGGCAAAGAATTTCTAAATTACATTTAATGTCAAGTTAGAGAATTACGTAAAGCAAAAATTATAAAATGAATAATGTGCTTTGCCTAACCCTTTGAGTCAGTCCTTAAACTGCAGTTTATTTTCATGCTTAAATTGTGGTTTATTTTCCTGTTTAAATTATGGTTTTATGTAATTACAACCTTTTAATGAAACTAAATTTGAAATCAAGTCATATTTAAATGTATGTGGATTTCACTCCTGTTTCTTATTTTGTAGTTAACTGGCTTTCTTTCATGATGATATTGTTTATGTAATGCATTTTTTAAATTTCTTTTTAGGAGTGTGGGCTGTACTGTGGTAGAAATGTTAACCGAAAAGCCTCCTTGGGCGGAATTTGAAGCAATGGCTGCCATCTTTAAAATCGCCACTCAGCCAACCAATCCAAAGCTGCCACCTCATGTCTCAGACTATACTCGAGATTTCCTCAAACGGATCTTTGTAGAGGTCAAACTGAGACCTTCAGCTGATGAACTCTTAAGGCACATGTTTGTGCACTATCACTAGCAGCCAGTAACCTCTCCTGTGCCTCTACCTAGCTCCCACCTATTCATTCACCTTCTCTCTGACTGCACTTTCTTTTATATAAAAAAGAGAGATGGGGGAGAAAAAAAAGACAAGAGTGAAAGAGTTTCTCTTGATTCTTGGTTAAATTTGCCTAATAATAATAGTAACCTAAATTTTTTATATTTAATCTTTTTTTTTCCTTACAAGAACTTGAAACTTTTTTTTAAAATTTTTATAATGTACTGATGTGGTTCAGAGAGATAAAGCACTTTAGTACATAGTCACTCTTTTTAGTACAAACAAATCATTTGGAATACCTAAAGATTGTAGTCTCCCTGTGTCACTGACAGATTGGTGGTGATGGGGAGACATGGAAAACAAGGAGAAAATTATGTATAATTTGTAGTTTTTAGTGATAGTATTTAAAATAGATCCTCATTTGTGGGGTTGAGCCCTAAACTTCAGTTTAGGGTAGGTACTCAACTTAAAGAATATAGATTCCTTCCTTTATCTGTATTCTTTAGAATCCAAACCTCTGTTTACCAAGCTTTTTGCTCAGTAGGAATCTTGATAGAAAATATGAATCTCTAAGAGGTATGTTTATTTGTTAATCCTAACCAGTATAATAAGCAAATACACTATAAAAGATCCATGTTACTGGAATCTGTAAACCTTGAGGGATAGCTTTCTGTTTTTTGTTTTGTTTTGTTTTGTTTTTGTTTTTTAAGGATACTATTTTATTTTAAAACAGATATGGAAAGACAGTGAGCAAGTCCAAATTAAAAGACAAAAGGAGGTTGCTCTAATATATGAAAGAAGAGACCACATTTGCCAGTCAATAGAAATAATGCAAAGAACTAAGTACTATTTAGTATATTTTAAACTATATTCTTTACCTGAGGGAGACAGTCCCAAAATTAAGGGAAAGGAGAAGTAATCAGAATAATGCTATATCTTCCTATTTCTGGATCCCGATTCTCATAGATAACATTTTTTTAGGAACTAAGAGTTGAACCTAGAGTATCCATAAAACTAGTGTCATGAGATAAAACCCTTGTTCTTGGGATCACAAAATACTAAAGTCCCTCAAAAAATAGCTGTCATGAAAAACAGTGGTTCTCAAGAGGGGGACTGATTTCTCTTGTCATTTGGCAATTACCAGAGACATTTTTGGCTGTCACAATTGCGAGGATGCTAGTGGTATCTAGTGAGTAGAAGCCAGGGATGCTGCTAAACAAACTACAGTATACAAGGACAGCACCTCCTACCCCCAACAAATAATTATCCTGTCCCAAATGTCAAAAATGCCAAAGCTGAGAAACCCTGTTGTAAAACTAGCCCGTTATAAGCTGATAACTTGCAAAAAGTAAATTTCAGAGAGAAAGTGATATAATGCATAATGAGGGTTTTACAAGAGCAGATACCACTACTTCAAGTCAAGTAAATGATCTCAACAGCAGATAGCAATCTGATCCTTATCAGCTGCATGTTACACCCAAACCAGTAAATTCCATTTTAGAAAGAAAATGAATTTAAACATGGAGCTTATTGAACTCGGCCATTTGTATATATTCTTACCTCAAAAGTCAATTTATAATTGCAGGAAAAGAAAAGCATATCAAAACAAAGTATTAAGTACTTTATTAGAAGGTTAAAAAACTGCCAGGTATTTCTAGTGTATTGTATCCACTAAGAGCAAGGACATTAAATGGAAGAGACAGCTAGTTGAATTCCACTGTCTCTAATGGACTTGTGCTACTGAAAAACATGAATGATATCGGTAATTTGGCCACTTGCATTTTTTTTTTTTAAGTATATTAAAGCAAGTGCTAAGTAATTTATTTTAAGATCTAAAAAATAGTAATCTTCCTGGAGGCCCTAAGTGTGATGCCTTTCATGGAATTCATAGGGGGCTCAGGTATTTTCTTTTCTGCCAAACAGTATACTCCTTAGGGACTCTTTTAAAACACTGTTTCTGATGTTAGGTAGGTCTTGGTTCACAGTGCCAAGGTCCTATCTGGCATTCCTTGTAGGAAATATGAAATTCCACTATCTGGCCTGAGAAATCAATGCCCAGATATACTTGTCAAGGCTTCTCCCATACCCTTATAATCAAAGGAAGCAATTCACCAGGAAGAATAGGAATTAGTGGCCCCCTCCCCCTGGAAAATCAACTGTCAAATCTTGTGCTGTATACATAGTCCCCAAGGATATGGATCTATTATAATTTGTTTTTTATGAGTGAAAGCATCTCTTCTACTTGAGCAAGATTATAGTATCTGGACCAGTGGGCTTTTCATTTGTTTCTTTGTCTTGTGCAGTTATGATTTCCTTTTGGCCTATTTTTAGTCTGTCAGGGTAACCAGCAGTGCACAATATGAGACAGATGCTCGTTAGAGGGAAATCTTGGGAGACTATGAAACCCAAAGCAAAATTGTTTGCTTTTTTTTTAGTCTCTCTTCTTTTTAAATGCTATGGAAAATAAAATCATCTGAAAAGAAACTACTACTTTAACACTGCTGCAGAAGACCTTTGTTTTATAAGAAATATTATTAGCTATGGGAAAATATTGTTCTTTATGTAAAGACTTAAAAATAGACTAATAGTTTACAGAGTTACTATATAAAATGTGATGTGAATTTATTTCAGACAAGTTGTAATGGTACCAAAAACCACAATAAAAGTTAATATATATAAAAGCTACTAGAACAAAAAAGCTTGAAGTGGGGAGGTATGGAAGACCAAAAGTAAATTTAAAAAATAAAATTCTGAAAGAAAACACCTCTATCAGGGGAAGTTAGATATAACACTCCAATTTTTTCTTTCTAATAATGATATGGATCAACAAATGAAATTTGAACTTTTTAAGATGACTCTAAATGTGTTTTATTTTTTAAATGCACAACTGATTCTTCTATACTGTAATGTTTCTTTGCTGAGGCTGGAAAATGGCCAGACTGCTGACTTTGTGCCTTTAAAATGCATTCTGCTTTGATTGTGGCAGACTTTTTGGTGCTGGAGAAGATTCACTAGCAGTCTTACATGTGCTTTTCAGGAAATCTCTTTCTACTTAGGCCTTGAGAGATTCAAAATGGTATGATTTAAGTTGGGCCAAATATAAGATCTTTTACATTGCGAACAAAGTGTATTGAATAAAAGGGTTGAAAAATATAATGACTAATGGAAAATTTGATGGTTGATAATTATTTAAAATGTATTTAAAATATACAGACTTTGAAATTTTCAATGTGAATATTTTCAAAATTTTTCAGTTTTCCTCATTTACAAAAGCATGTTTCTGACTTGAAAAATGTTAAAGACTGTTGCCTTAGAAAGTTTTCAAAGGCATAGTCAACCTTACATATTTATACAAGATATTGAAATTCACAGGCTGAACTATAAAAAAAATTTAAACTTATTTTAGAGTAAATTGAATTGGCTTTCACTTGAGAGTCTTTATCTTATTCTCAATAGAAACTACATTAGAAAGGTGAAATTATTTATTTAGAGTAGCTTTCTGATGCTTCACTTCTTACATATGTCAGGTCTTGTCTGTAGTATTTCTGAGATGGAGTTGTTAAAACATACGTGAAGTCATTAAGAAAATAAAATTTGAATAGTTTATAGGGATGATCAAGCTTGAGTGCAAAAGCTAAGATGTTTGCCAGATACAAACCCCTTGGCCTATGGCAGAGTTCTGTGCCAATTATTTCATTTGGGTTCTCAGGACCAGTAGCTTGATATAAAATCACCTGGTGTCAATCAAGTATAGTAATATATCAATTTTAAAAAAATAGATGAATCTTTTTCATTTGCTTATTCAATAATTGTGGCTTATTGTGTCAGGTACTAAAGGGAGGTCACAGTCTAGGAGGAAACATGGGCATACCCTAACTCTGAAAGTAAAGCAATGATGTTTTAAAATATTATTTTTATAATGTAAGGGGAACGCAGTTTGGGGGTAATCATTGGCTGTTTTAAACTAAAATGTCATTAACAACAGAGATTAAAAGTATCCCCAAATTAGAGGGACCTCCGTAGATCAGGCAGCCTCTCTCTCTCAGGACTCCCTCTTACAAAATCAAGCCTCTGCTCAAACAGTTTCAGTGTTTTTTTTCCTGCTGTTTCTTTTAAAGGAAAAAATATTTTCTTTAGGTCTAAATTGTTAAACTGCCCAAACCACTTGATAGAAATTGAATTCTGTCGGTAGTGTTAGATCAGTACAATTTCTTGAGACCAGACTGTTTTATATTGTTTGACCTTTGTTACAAATATAATTAATGTTCATATTTATTTGAATTTTAAGGTTGGTTAAATGTTAACGAAAATCAATTTAATGATTAATTTTTGGTAGTGCCTTTTTCTCTCTATGCCTTAATTTTATTTTATATCAATAATAATTCAAGTTACCCACCGAAATGAAGGGTTTTTTCCAAAATCAGTAGCTTCAAGAGTTGATTTGGCCTTAGGCAGTGTATTGGCCCTTAAACATTTCTTAATGCCTGCTTCTTCCTCCTACCCTTTTCTACCTCTATTTTCTTTATGTTAGAAAACAAATGTTAGCATTAGTCTGATATAGACACACTGCAGTCTAGATGTGAACTCCTAAGATAAGGATGGAAAGAGGTATTCTAATTCAAAAGAGACATAATAAATTGTTTTCCAGGTTGATTACTTGATTTTCAATCATATTGACACTGTCTAGATCCTTTGTATATCATGGTTCAGTTATGATTTTCATAATAGAGCTAGAATGGTTGATTTTGCCCTAAAGAAGTCATGTAAATGGTTTACAGATGTTAAGGCAATGAGATTTAGGGCAATGAGCAAGAAATCCAGGGATAGCAAATTCTAACCTAACATTTTGACTAAAACTCTAGTTTTTCTGTGAAGAGTGTGTGTGTGTGTGTGTGTGTGTGTGTGTGTGTGTGTATTTGGGGCAGGGCTGGAAAGAAAGGAAAGGTATGAATGTTGAGTTAGATTAGTCTCTGTTCTTGGAAGAACAACTCAAATGTGTATGACCTACTGATGACGGATGAGGGTAATCATCCTCGGGTAGGAACGCCAGCACATTTTCCACAAGTAACTAGGACAAATGATTGTTTGATAAAGTTATTTATTGTAAATTGTCAAGCTCTTGGTTGCTGAAAGTAGATTAAAATTGAATTTGTATGTGTGTATAATAGCTTATATGTAGTCCTTACATAGAAAGTAATTTTTCTTCATGAACTCTAGAATAGAAATTCTGCCAGATGTTATCAAAACAAGCTTCCTTAGCTTACTGAGTATCCAGAAGGAACTTGTGTTGTACCTCCTTTTGGTTGGCTAGGGAAGGCACGCTGCAAAGCTGCTGTTCCTTCTTCACAGCTCTCCTTAGCTTTGCTTGGACTTCTGCCACAGAATGCCAGCCACAGTTGGTGTGGGAAGTGCCAGAGTCAGCCATTTCCTCATACTCACCTTTCAGAGCTGCAGATGGTAGTGAGCTCTCAGGGGAGTGTAGAGAATCTTCTCAGTGATAGAGCAGATGTGGTTTAGTTCCAGAAAGTTGAGGAAGGGGTCATAGCTATAGTAAAGAAAAGAATAAATTTTATCCATTGCCTGCATACAGTCTTTTATGTGATTCTTCATATTTTTCATAATTCTGCATTTTAATTGACAGTAATATGGTATCCTTGTTAATAATAGCAAAGACATTAAATCTTTTTCCTACACCTGATTACTTCTTGTTTGTATTCACAATCTGTATTATCAGAATCACTTTAAACCAAAGCTTTTATATTCCCTGCACACATAGCCAAAATGATTAGCATTGTACTTCTGCCCACCTGTAAGCTAATAGTGTAAAAATGATAAAACAAGTATTAGTAAAATTTGTATCTCAGTCTTTCCTTCAAGCGAAAGGACAGGTGCTCAGTATTTGTATGTACACATGTAGGATTTACTTCAACTATTGCGGAACTATATAGACATTACAGACTTGAGCTTATACATGTGCCAATCTTAACATCAGTTGATCATTAATGTGTGCGCGCGCACGCGCGCGCGCGCGCGTGTGTGTGTGTGTGTGTGTGTGTGTACAGACACATTGACATATGATGCCTCAGGTTTGTGGCGTACTTTCTAATGTCTTAACATTTATGAACTTGTTTTTGACCTGAGGGGCATTTCAGGAAAGCTGTGAAGAAAAGTAAATTATAGACCGACGTCTTCTTTGTGCCATAGACATTTTGGAACATAAGCAAGAGTCTGTTCTCCAGTATACATGCAGAATTTGTCCCCAAATAAGGATCTCTGAGTCTCTTAATGCCAGTTGAGAACAGCAAAATTTGTGACTATACTGAAAAGCACTTTTATGTTCATTTATTTATTTTTTTTTAGAAGTTATTTTTTAAAAACATGTGACTAGTGGTGAATTTAGCATTAGCATTACTTGGAGGGGAGAGAAAAGTAACAAAATTACATCTTAAATTCTGTTAGATCCTTAGGCTCCAAAATGGATTTGACGTATTCTCATTTTTCCAAAGATTTTTTTCCCACCTGGAATAAGAGAGGACTGGTGGAAACATTTGAGCTGTAAAGGCTTTTGGGCAAAAGAAAGTGGGCCAAACCCTTGCAATATACCCTGTACAAGTGAAAGTACAGGGTCTAAGGATAAGAATACTTCTTTAAAAACAAGTGATTGTTTTTAGATACAATCTTAATTAGTAAAAGGTTTACATTTTTTCTATTGCTGTTTTAAAATTTGCTACCCTGCATTCTGAAATATTATAAAGTTAATACCAAAAATACTTTTAATGTCTGACATCTCAACATTTCACATGGTTCTTTTTATTCAAATATCATTGTAAATAAAAGTAAACTTGGATAAATTTGGGAATAAACTTTAATTGTTACAAACTATGATTATCAATTTGTAAATTTACCCTTTGGCCTAATGTACATTTTTTTAAAGTAGCCATTAAATTCTTTATATTTAAACTATTAGTTTCTCTCTGTAAACGTTTTTAATCTTAGTTGAATGATGGGCTGTTTATAATTATGTATAAAGGTGTTTTTTTTTCCTATCAAGGTTGACTTTTTTGCACATTTTGGAAATGTTTAATTTGTACACTGATTTACTACTCTGACCAATTATCGTTGATGGATGTATGAGCATCATGAATGCGTGCATTGAACTACTGTCTGTGTCTCTACGTTTTAACTTCTTTCGAGATGTAGCCATCAGTAACTGCACTGCTATTACACTTAAATAGACCTTCTTGCTTTTACAAAGTATACTTACCTATGGTTCTATCTTTGTTGAGGAACTCAGGAGTTGAACTCAACATCACTTTCTGATTTTATATATATTCTAAAATCCATGACTGAGTTGAAAGTATGCTTGTAACTGCGTATCAGGGGATGTGTGTTGTGTATCGGGATGTGTTATGTGGAGATGTCTTGTTATGTCTGTAGGCACATGTATATATCCCAGTAATTTCTTATTTTCATTTCATTTCTACATTTTTATGAATTTATTTTGTAAGAGTACTGTTTAGTTAGAATAATTAAATATATATGAAAAAGCTTTCTGAGAGATTTATTTACTACATGAATATATTTTCAGCTGGCTGATCAAAACTTTAAAAAAAAATTTTTAACCATTTAAAATATGTTTGTATTTCCAGAATTTGGATGCAAATTTACTTAGCTATCAGTTAACATATTCTTGCAAGGAAGAGCATTGAATTCTCTTTTGAGAATTCTCTGAAATGCTGATTAAGAGGAAAAAATAAGTTTTAAGCAGTAGCAAAAACACACTGTCCACTAAATGGCCTTTGAATTCTCAGAGCTATGAAAAAAATGTGAGAAACTAAATTATCTTGAAGAGATGTCCAGATTTTTATATCTTCAGATGATGTTGGCCAGTCTTACTGTTGTTTTTGAATGTTTATTCTACCCCAAAGATTTCAACTTTAAGTTTTTTTCTTACTGGGCAAGGTCTGACCTCATTTATAAAACAATATATTCATATATTGTGATTCTCTATAATGGACTATAAATTCGTTTAGAAATGGCCAAACATACATTGTGTGTCCTTATAATGTACTGTGTATGTTAAGTAACTGATAGAAAAATAATTGGAAATTAAATTTCCAATCTGACAATGTTATTGTACTTAAGGAAAACCTTGTTTTTAATATGCGGTACCATGTAAAATTACTTGTGTTAGAAATAAAGTCCACTGTTGAAATGAATGTCACTAAGCTTATGTTACAAGGAGTTGATATGATTAGAAAAACCTACCAGAAGCCAGATGCAGTGTGATATGTGCCACATTTCATGCATATTTTGACTTTATGTTGTTCATTCATAATTGTGCTTGTAAAAATGTATAAAATTTCTGAGTTTTACAGTTTTTATGTACTTGTTTTTTCTTGCTGGTAAATAGCTTTTTAAAAACTAATGTGAAAGAAACCATGTTTATATTTTGTTAGTGATCAATGACTTTGTTTATATGGAAATTTGTATATTGTTGGCATACATCTTTGTTTAGATTTATCATGCATGAAGGCCTGCAATAATTAGCACAATGAAAATTGCTTTTTCTTACATGTTCATTTTTTGAAAGATTGTGGTGCAAAGGGTTACTCTAAGTAACCTTCTGGACTATGGAATGAAATTAAATGAATGGCACTTTGAGTGTTAATAAAGCTGATATTTATTTCCACTGTGATTGGCTTGTCCAGACCTGTTCCTGGACACAGTGTCTTTATAGTTGACCCTCCTTTGCCTGACTTGATCACTTTCTAGGAGACCAAGCACAGACCAACCTAGAAACATTGCAGCTAAACCTTTTCAGGAGGTAAGTCTATAATGTCCTACCCAACATGCCTGACATATCTTCTTCTGGTTTGATTACCCAAATCAGAAATTAACTGATTAAAAACAAGCAAAACAAAACCTACTGTCAAAGTGTAAGGAATGAAGTTCCCACAGTATTGGAGATCATTTAAATTAATACTTTCATATATATAGAGGCCAACTTAGCAATGCAAGTTAAAAGCCTCAGAATCTTATATATTTTCTGACCCAGCAATTCTATAACTAGGAATTAATTCTGTGGAAATGACTGCAGTTGTGCTAAGACATAGCTATAAAAGCCCAAAATTGAGGTTCTATATGTCCAACAGTAGGGGCTATTGTAACAAAGTACCATGAACATGGTGGCTTATAACAACAGGAATTTATTGTCAGCTCTGGAGACTACAAGTCCGAAATCAAGGTGTCAGCACAGCCATGCTTCCTCTGAATTATTTGCTTTTTCTCTAACTTCTGGTGTCCCCAGGTGTACCTTTGCTCATGGCAAAATAACTCCAATTTCTGCCTCCTATCTTCACATGGTGTTCTACCTGTGTAGGTTTCCCGTTTTTATAAGGGCACCAGTCACATTGGATTAGGGCCCATTCTAATGACCATTTTAAGTGGACTACCTCAGTAAGGACCCTATGTCCGAACAAGGTCACATTCTGAAGTCTTGGTGGCTACGACTTCAACATAGCTTTTTTGGGGGAATGCAAACCCATTACACAGTCTGTCCTATGGCCCCTAAAAATTTGTATCTTTCCCATGTTTAAAATACATTCACCCCATCCTACCATACCCTAATCTTAAACATTCTAGCATCAACTCAAAGTACAACATTTTGTCTAAATATTAACTCAAATCTCCATCTAAATCATTTAAATCATTATGGGTAAGACGGGGTATGATTAATGCTGAAGCAAAATTTCTTTACATCTGTCAATTTGTCAAACCAGACTAGTTATCTGCTTTCAGGTGGAACAGGTGGAGGATAAACATTTTCATTTTAAAAGGGAGACATCAGAAGGAAAACTTGGGCCTGGGTCCCAAGCAAGTCTAAAACCTAACGGCAGATTCCACATGATTTTAAGACTTGAGGAAAATCTTCGTTGGCTCCATGCTCTGTCCTGAGAACTCCACTGAGGTCGTGGCACTGCCCCCGCTCTGAACCAAGGAGGTGGCCCAAAAAGTTATCAGACTGACACTGAGCCTGACCCTTTGGACCGTGATAGTAGCAGCAGCCCTGCTGGCCCCTTAACTGCCCTCAAGCCAGTCTTCCATTTTCTTAAAGGATTAACATGTTTGGAGCTGGATAGCTCTGTCAGTCCCTTTCCTTCCTGTAGAATTCCAGAAGTCTGACAGCCTTCCTTCATTTAGTCTCATCTTCCCCGTCCAAGCTGTCAGCGTTTCTGCTGAGATAGTTGATTGCATCCATAAATCACAAGCCTAATCTTTTTAGCAAATAGCCGTACAGCCACACCCTCACTGTTTTCTCCAGAGCATTCTTTCTCTTTATTTGCAGTATGGCTAGACTGAGCATTTTCCAAATCTTCATATTCTGGTTCCTTTTTGTGTAACAATTTCTTTTTCAGTTTATCTATTTCCTCTCACATTTGACTATTAGTAGCAAGGAGAAATCAAGCTGAACGAACCTTCAACCTTTGTTCAGAAATCTTCCCAGCTAAATCTCCAATTTCATCACTTAGAAGTTCTTTCCACCCAATGGGACACAATTCAGCCAAGTTCTTTGCCACTTAACAACAAGGATCACCTTTCCTCCAGCTTTCAATAGTATATGTCTCATAACATCTGAGCACTCAGTGGAATCACCTTTAATAGCTATGTTTCTAGCAACAGTCTCTTTAAGGCAATCTAGGCCTTTTCTATCATGTGCCTCAAAATTCTTCCATCTTCTACTCATTACCCAATTCCAAAGCCAGTTCCACATTTTTAGGTGTTTGTTATAGCAGCAGCCCACTTTCCTTTAATAGAATCTGTATTAGTGTTCTCCAGAGAGGCAGAACTTTAATGTTGCAGTCTGGAGGCAGAATTTTTGTTTTTATTGGGAAACCTGTCATTCCTCTTAAGGCCTTCAACCGATTGGATGAGGCCCACTGACATTAGTGAGGGTATTCTGCTTTACTTAAAGTCTGCTGATTGTAAATGTTAATTATATCTAAAAATTATCTTAACAGTAACATGATTGGTGTTTGACCAAACAACTGGACACCATAGCCTAGCCAAGTTGACACATATTAACCATCACAGGACTAAGCAAATAAATTTTAGGAGATCCATACAATGGAACTCTTGTATTATTAAATGAAAGAGAGCAAGTTACATGAGATGTATGGTATGATCCCACTTTTTGTTAAAAAATAGTTAGGAAAAAATATTGGGAGAAGATAACTGTCACTCAAGTGGTCGATGGAGTTATGAGTGATTATTGTTTTTGTTTATCTGTACTTTTTAAACTTTTATGATAAATGTGGGGTTTTTTTTGCCTAGTACAAAATATTTTTTCCCTCAGCTTTATTGAGATATAATTGACATATAACATTAGTTCAAGGTGTACAACGTGTTGATGTGATACACACATATTGCAATATGACTAACACCACAGCATTATCCATCATGTTACATAATTACCATTTCTTTTTTGTGTGTGTAGTGAGAACCTTAAGATCTACTCTCTTAGCAACTTTCAAGTATAATACTGTATTAACTATTTTCACACTTTATCCATTCATCCATTGACAGACACTTAGGTTGTTTTCACATCTTGGCTGTTGTGAATAATACTGCAATAAACGTGGGAGTGCAGATATATCTTCAAGACCTTGTTTTCATTTCCTTTGGATGTAAACCCAGAAGTGGAATTGCTGTTTCATGTGCTGGTTCTATTAATTTTTTGAGGACCTCAATACTGTTTTCCAAGTGGTTTAGCCAATTTACATTCCTACTAACAGTGCATGAGGGGTCCCTTTTCCCCACATCCTTGCTAACATTTGTTATCTCTTGGTTTTTTTGTTTGTTTGTTTGTTTTGTTTTTTGTTTGTTTTTTAATGATAGCCATTCTAATACATGTGAAGTAATATCTCATTGTGGATTCGATTAGTGATGTTGAACATATTTTCATGTACCTGCTGGCTATTTGCATATCCTCTTTGGAAAAAATGTCTATTCAGTTCCTCGGCTCATTTTTCAGTTGGATGTTTTTGTATTGAGTTGTATGAGTTCCTCATATATTTTAGATATTAACCCCTTACCAGAAAAATGGTTTGTAGATATTTTTTCCCATTCTATCAGTTGCCTTTTCGTTTTGTTGACCGTTTCTTTTGTTGTGCAGAAGCCTTTTTTCCCCCCTGGCTTTATTAAAATATAATAGAAAATTAGTTGCTTGATTTGCATTGTACAATTCAATGAGTTTTTAAAAATTATAGTTGGCATACAATAATATTCCTGTTTCAGTTGTACAGCACAGTGATTAGAGATCTATATAACTCACAAAGCGATCATCTCACTAAATCTAGTATCCTTCTTCCTCTTTTTTATTACAACATTATTAACTAGTTTTCTTATGCTACACTTTATATCTCCATGTCTATTTTGAACTATCCATTTGTACTTCTTAATCCCTTTGCCCTTTTTCACCATTCCCCCCACCATCTCCCACTTAGTAGCCCTCAAAATATTCTCTGTATCTATAAGTTTGTTTCCGTTTTTGTTGTTGTTTATTTTGTTCTTTAGATTCCACATGTATGTGAAATCATGTGCTATTTGTCTTTATCTGACTTATTTCATTCAGTGCAATACCCTCCAGGTCCATCAAAGCAATATCTTTTTCCATCTCCATCCTTTTAGTCTCTGTATGTCTTTTAATCTGAAATGAGTCTCTTGTAGGCAGCATATGTAGAGGTCTTGTTTTCTTATCCATTCAGCCACCCTACTTTTTAGTTGGAACACTTAATTCTTTTCCATTTGAGGTACTCGTTGATAAGAATGTAGTTATTACCATTCTTTATTCATGTTTTTGATATATGTTTTTTCTTCTTAAAGAAAAAAAATTTCCTATAATAGTGGCTTGGTGTTGATGAATTCCTTTAGCTTATTTTTGTCTGGAAAGCTCTTTATCTGTCCTTTGACTCTAAATGATAACTTTGCTGGATAAAATATTATTGTTTATAGATCCTGGGTTTTCATCGCTTTGAATATTTCCTGCTAATCCCTTCTGTCCTGCAGTTTCTTTTGAAGTATCAGCTGCCAGTCTTATGGATGTTCCCTTGTAAGTAACTAATTGCTTTTCTCTTGCTGCTTTTAAGATTCTTTGTATTTAACCTTTGGCATTTTGATCATGATGTGTCTTGGTATAGGCCTTTTTGGGTTCTTCTTGGGACTCTCTGAGCTTCCTGGGGTTGTATGTCTATTTTCTTCAACTGCTTGTTCCCCTTCAAGTACCCCTATGACATGGATGTTTTACCTTTAATTGTGTCCCATAGGCTCCTTAAATTATTAATATAGTCTTGGTTTCTTTTTTCTTGCCATTCTGATTGAGTGTCCTTGACTTCCCCATCCTCTATATTAGTGGCTTGATCCTCTTTATCCACTCTGTTGATTCCTTCTAATATACTCTTCATCTCAGATCATGTGTTCTCCATTTCTGACTAGTTCCCTTTTATAATTTCCATTTTTATGTTTTGTCTTTTTTTAAATATCTTTGTTAAAGTTCTCACTGAGTTCATCTACACTTCCCCTAAGTTCATTGGGCATCCTTATAACCAGTGTTTTAAATTCTGCATCTGTTAGATTGCTTGACTCCATTATTCCTGGATCTTTGTTCTGTTCTCTCATATGGTTTCTGCTTCTTGGTCTTCCCATTTTGGCTACCTTTCCATGTCTGTTTCTGTGTACTAAGCAAAGCTCCTAAGTCTCCCAGTCTTATTAGTGTGGATTTGTGTAGTAGGTGTCCAGTGGCACAGTCCTGATAAGGGTTCAGCTGCAGGCCAAATTTAGCCCCAGCCTGTGTCCATCCAGGGCCACCTGTTAAGCTTCAGCAAGCAATCCCCAGACTGTGCTTATAGTTGCCTCAAGAGGTCTCGCCAGAAGCCAAGGTCAGCTGCCTCCAGTGTGAGTCTAGGTGCTGCTCAGCAAAGAGCACCGAACTTTTCAAGGACACAACTGGATGTGGCTTAGGTGGGGCTGTGAGTTGGGGGAGGCAGCATTTCAGGGAATCCTCTAACAGAGTGACCTCTGTAATCCAGTTTGAAGACATCTCAGCTATGGCGGTGCTGTGTCTGCACACTGGGTAGGGCTCAACAGAGCAATGGATACTACTGACACTTCTGTCTGGTAGAGAGCCTCACCTCTGACCCTCACTCCAACAACTCAGTGTCCCCCTGTAAGTCTCTGGTGTCCCCTATGGAGCCAGTGTCTTCAGAGCGAGCAAGTCCATCATCACAAAAGTGACGCCCCTTTAAGAGGCGTCTGCAGCTGCTGCAGCCTCTATCCCACTTGGCTGCCCCGTCCTACCTTCTATCGTTGCAGGTTGATTAATAATTCTCTCCCTGGTTTATTAATTATTTCACTCCCTAGTTGTGGTACTCCTGTTCGTCTAGATCCCAGGTGACTTTGCATGCTGTTGACTCTGTGTTTCTGTCATAACTTTGATGTGGTCGCAACAGGGATGAACAAAGCTTCTATCTTCTATGCTATTTTTTTTTCCTGGGGTGTTGTGCAGAAGCTTTTAATTTTCATAGTCCCACTAATTTATTTTTGCTTTTGTGCCTTGTGCTTTTATTATCATATTTTAAAAAATTGTTGCAAAGACCAATGTCAAGTAGCATTTTCTCTATATTTTTTTCTAGAAGTGATATAGTTTCAGGTCTTATATTTAAGTCTTTAATCTATTTTGATTTTTTTTGAGTTGTGTAAGGTAGAGGTCTAATTTCATTCTTCTGGATGTGGTTATCCAGTTTTTCCAACATATTTACTAAAGAGACCATCTTTTCCCTATTGAATATTCTTGTCAAATATCAGTTCACAAAATATTTTCTTAATAATGAAAATGTTAGATTAGCCATTTTTCTTCATCAGAACCTTCAGTAAAACTAATCAGGTTTGGCAGTAACAGCCAAAAGGACTGTTACAAAAGGACTTACATTTGACCAGCATTTCTATTTCTCAGAATTTACCTTAAGAAAACCACCCAAGATGCAGTTAAAGATTTATATCCAATGATATTCATCAAAGAGCTATTTATGATAAGATAAATTGAAAAGATCCCAATGCTCCGAAATCAGGGTTTGGGTAAATAAACTATGATATCGACATACAATGGAAAATTAGTTATTAAATATTCATTTTTTAAAAAATTAAGTTTATTGGGGTAACATTGGTTAATTATATAATTTTCAGATGTACATTATAATTTGACATCTGTATATTCTATTGTGTGTTTACCACCCAAAGTTCAGTTTCCTTTAACTACCATATATTTGATCCCCTTTATTCACTTCACCCTCCCCCTGCCCCCTTTATTTGACTCTCTTTATTCCGTCTACCTCCCCCCTCCTCCCCACCCTCTACCCTCTGGTAATCACTAGTCTATAGTCCATGTCCATGTCCATGAGTCTCTGTTTCTTTGTCCTGTTCATTTGTTGCTTTTAGGTTTATATCCCACATACAAGTGATATCATGTGATTTTTGACTTTTTCTGTCTGGCTTATTTTGCTTAGCATGGTTTTCTCAATGTTGTCGCAAATGGCAGTATTTCATCTCTTCTTATGGCTAATATTCCATTTTACATATGTACCACAACTTCTTTAGCCAATCATCTATTGTAGGACACTCGTTTGCTTCCATCTCCTGGCCACTGCGAATAGTGTTGCTATGAACATCGGTGTGCAAATATCATTTCGGATATGGGTTTTCAAGTCTTTGGGGTAAATACCCAGTAGAGGGATTACTAGATCAAATGGTAGATCAATTCTTAGTTTTTTGAGGAACCTCCATACTGTTTCCATAGTGGCTGTACCAATTTGCAGTCCCACCAGCAATGTATGAGGGTTTCTTTTTCTTCGTATCCTCTCACATACTTGTTATTACTTGTCCTGTTGATTATAGCTATTCTAATATGTGTGAGACGTTATCTCCTTGTGTTTTTGATTTGCATTCCCCTAATAGCTAGCGATGTTGAGCATCTTTTCATATATTTGTTGGACATTTGTATGTCCTCTAAGGAGAAGTATCTGTTCAGGTCTTCTGCTCATTTTTTGATTGGATCATGTGTTTTTTTGGTTGTCATTGATCTAATCTTCCCAATAAGTCTTGCACCCACCTGACAACATATATAGTTATTTCATTTTGTTGATCATATTCCCTAAGCTGTACTTAACATCCCTGTGGCTATAACTACCAATTTTTACTTCCTGATCCCTTCACCTTTTCCACTCAGCCCCCCATCCCCTTTCCCATGTGGCAACCATCAATTTGTTCTCTGTATCTATGAGTTTATTTCTGTTTTATTTGTTTGTTTTTTAGATTCCACATATAAGTGAAATCATATGATATTTGTCTTTCTCCGTTTGACTTCTTTCACTGAGCATAATACCTTAGGTTCATCCTTGTTGTTGCAAAAGGTAAGATTCCATTCTTTTTATGGCTGAATAATATTCCATTGTATATATGTACCACATCTTCTTTTGCCATTCAACTTTTGATTGGAACATTTAATCCAATTACATTTAAAGTAATCATAGCTAGGTATGTAGTTGTTGCTATTTTAAAATTGTTTTCTGATTATTTTTGTAGTTCTTTTTTCCTTTCTCATTCTCTTGCTCTCTTGTATGTAATGTTGTGTTTGGATTCTTTTCTGTAAAGTTGTGTTTGCATTCTTTTCTCTTTATTTTTTGTATATCTCATAGAATTTTGGCTTGTGGTTAGCATGCGCTTCATATATACCGAGCTATATTTATAACGTTCTATTTTAAGTTGATGGTTGCTTAAGTTAAGCACATTCTAAAATCACTCTGATTTTTACTTACCCCTTTCCTATTATTTTGCCATTATTTTTCACTTTTGTGTGTGTTTGTGTGTACTCTTTTACTGTTGTAATTACGCATGATTTTCTTTTTCCTTTTAACCTTTGTATTTGTTGATCCTCTGCTTTTATTACATTTCCCTTTTTTCAGTAAGAATTTTTTTCTTTGTGATATTTTCTTATTCATATTTTTATTTATTTTTTCTTCTTAAAGACATCCTTTAACATTGCTGTAATACCAGTTTGGTGGTGATGAACTCCTTCACATTTTTCTTGTCTAGGAAGCTCTTATCCCTCCCTTGATTCTAAATGATAGGCTTGCTGAGTTCTCTTGGTTGTAGGTCCTTGCTTTTCATCACTTTGAATATTTTGTGCCAATCCTTTCTGGCCTGCAAAGTTTCTGTTGAAGGTAACCAATTGCTTTTTCTCTTGCTGCTTTTAAGATTTTCTCTTTGTCTTAAAACCTTTGACGTTTTAATTATTACCTGTATTGGTGTGGGCATCTTTGGGTTTATAAGCCAGCAATTTCTCTGCTGGAGTGCTACAGTAGCTGCCCTCCTCTTTGTAAAGTCTATGTTCAAAACTCAGTTAGTGTAGAGTGATTTTTAAAATGGTAAATCAGGTTGTCATTTCTCTACTCAAAACTCTCCAATAATTTCCTATTTCATAACAAAATTCAAAGTTTTTGAAATGGTCTACAAGGCTGTATGTCAGAGGTTCTCAAACTTGAGCAACAGAATCTTCTGGAGGTCAAGACTATTGGGCCCACCTGCAGAATTTTATCATTCAATAGGTCTGGGTGGTGCTGGATATATTGATTTTGTGCCTTTCTAATTCGTTTTAACCAGTTTCCATATGATGTTGATGCAGCTAGGGGACCCTTTTTTGAGAACCACTACTCTACACATAGTGTACTGTGTCCTCTCCCACACTTTTCTCAGCTTCACTGCTCCCTCTCAGCTTCCTCTTGCTGATGTTAAGAAATGTCCAAACCCATAGATAATTTTTTATAAGTTCATTCAAGTTTCTTTGAGCCAAACTGATTACATGCCTGAAAACAGGTTCTCAACAGACTGAGATAAATGCTTCCCAGAATGATGACTTGCAGTTTCCTTTATGCGTTTTGAGATTAAGAAGAGAATGTGAGGAAGATTACATCATGGTGGGAGAAAGCAAGGCAAAAATTGGATTAGAGGATAGTTATCAAAATTATGTGCTCTGAAGGTTGGTTACTCCCCTGAGTGGTCTGAAATACAGGCATTTCAAATGTGTGTTAAACTAGAAATACAAGAACGAAAGGCAGGGCTTGCTTAAGGCAAAGAAAAGCCTTTTACTAAGGAAATTATATGCCTGGGGCATGACTACAATTCATGGAGCGGGATTAGCAAGCGAGCTACTGAACAATGTGGTAGCTGCTGTGCCGAATTCTTCTCTCTGTGTT
>NW_006436636.1:0-593 GCF_000325575.1 Pteropus alecto | reverse complement strand
GTATTTTTTTACATGCGTCTCGCAGTTTGACATCTTCGGGCATCATAAAGATAAAATTAAGTAAAGTTAGAATGCTAGAACTGGAGCAGACCTTGGTTCCAGTCCCTCACCTGGGCTATAAGGGGCCCCTTGGAGAGTAAGTGACAGTTAGTGCCAGGTCCTGGACTGGATCAGAATCCAGTCCCAGCTGCTAGTCCAAGGCAGTCATGCTCTAGATAAGTACTTCTATGCCTATTTGTGTGTGTGTGTGAGTGCAAGCATGTATGTGAGATTGTATGTGTGTGAGATAGTGTGTTTGCATGCAAGCACATGTATGATATTGTGTGTGTGCAAGAGCATGTGAGATTGTGCGTGCGTGCAAGTGCATGTGTGATTGTGTGCGTGCAAGCACGTGTGAGATGGTGTGTGCAAGTGCGTGTGTGAAACGGTGTGAGTGTGTGTGCGTGCAAGCGCGTGTGTGCGCTGACAGCGTGCACACAGGTGATGCTCCTGAGCATGCGCGTCGTTAGCCTCCGCGTGTCCCGGACACCAAAGGTTTTCAGCTGACATTAAGCGGCTGGGAGGACTTCGGAGAACATTCTGGTGACTTCTCC
>NW_006436635.1:0-1547 GCF_000325575.1 Pteropus alecto | reverse complement strand
ATGTCTGCAGCGGCCTCATTCCTAACAGCTGACACGGGGCCAAACATGGTGCCACAGACTTGAGACTTAAGAGAACGTCACTGTCCCCGCTTCTGGAGGCGGAGTCCAGGCTCCAGGTGTTGTGGGCTGGCTCCTCGGAGTCCGGGGTGCTGGCACCGACGGTCGGCAGCGTCACCCCAATCTCGGCCTTCGCCTTCCCGTGGCGTCCTGTGTGTGTCTGTCCGCAGACCCACCGTCATGCTGGATCTGGGGTCACCCTGCTGGCCACCTGATCACCTCCGCGAAGGCCCCGTCTCCGGATACGGTCACAGCCTGAGGTGCTGGGCTCAGGACGCCGGCACGGGAGTCTGGGGACCAGAACGGGGACAGCGTCCAGGAGCCGCCTAGCGCAGGGGCTCTGGGTGCTGACGGGAGGGCCACACGGTGCACCCCTGGCCGCGGGCCACCACGCGCCGTTGCACCTCACTCGCCGAGGGGACAGTGGGCACGAGGGCCCCGGGCGACCTCTCCACGCGCAGCCACGGGTCCGTGGGGCGACGGCTTCGAAGGACGCTTCTGGCCGGGACAGAGCAGGTGCTTTGAGGGGCAGTCCCTGGCCTTGTCACCGTGGCCCCAGCCCCGCCCAGCCTGAGACCAGTGTCTCCTGGAGGGGGTGCTGCCGTCCAGGCTGCGTGACCCCCATGTGGATGGTCCATTTCAGCCAGTTTTGCCATCTATTAAATGAAGGTGATGGTCAGCCCCCCTCTCGAGAATGTCATTTGTGAGTGTCCTGGGGCCACATAATGAAGGACCACAGATGGCGTCTTAAATAACAGACACTTACTGTCCCTGGTTCCGGAGGCTGGAGTTCAAGATCCAGGTGTGGGCACACACCACCGGCTGCCACTGTTACCTGGTTACCTGTCTGTTTTCAAGCGGGTTGTCATCAGTCCAGGGCGCCCCCCTTGGCTTTTACTGTGGCCTGTGGGTTCAGCGCTCTGCTCGTAACCCACTTCCCCAGTCACGCTAGTCACGCAGCCCGCGTGGCGCCCGCCTCACCACGCCGAGACCCGGGTTCGATTTCTTCATGGAGAGAACGGCTGTTCCAGCGCTGGTCACCGCAGGCCACCCTCCGCCACGCGGACCCCACACCGCAGCCGCTACCCGCGCCTGTGGTCGGTTCCAACCGCCCATTGGCCTGTCCCCGCACCGAGTCGCGCAGACAGATGGGACGAGCAGGTCCTCTGGGCGCATCTTTGGGACCCTCTTGGCTCGCTGTCCCCACACGGGTTAGTGCCCTGCGGAACCCCGAAACCCTCGACCGGGCTGAGAAGGGCTCCTCACTGCGTTTACACCGCTGCTGGCGGAGAAGCGACCTCGTTTTTCCAAATGGAAGCTCGCCATCCGTGGGCGTGGCCGCCTCTGTCCCGTGGGCGTGGCCGCCTTGTCCCGTGGGCGTGGCCGCCTCTGTCTCCTGGGCGTGGCCATCTCTGTCCCCTGGGCGCGGCCATCTCTGTCCCCTGGGCGTGGCCATCTGTCCCCTGGGCGTGGCCATCTCTGTCCCCTGG
>NW_006436634.1:0-1139 GCF_000325575.1 Pteropus alecto | reverse complement strand
ATTACAAGAAAAGAAATCTTCAGACCAATATTTTCCATGAACATAGACAAAAATATCAACAATATACTAGCAAATTGAATCTGGAAATTTATAAAAAGGATAATACATCATGACAAAGTTTATCCTGGGAATGCAAAGATGTTTCAATATTTGAAAATCAATTAATGTAATTTATCATGTCAACGATCTAATAAATATATGCAGGAATATTATTTGATAAAGTTAAGCATCCATTTATGATTTAGAAAAATCTCTCAGTAGACTCAGAATAAAAGGCACCTACAACCTTACGGCTGAGATCATACTTAATTATGAAAACCTAAATGCTTTCTCCTTAATACTTGGAACTAGGCAAGGACATCTGCTTTAACCATTCCTATTCAAAATTATATTGCAAGCCACAGCCAAAATAGTAAAGCAAGAAAAATAAATAAAAGACATGAAGATAGAAAGGAAGAAATCGAAGGGGTGGGGGAAGAAATAGAGAACTGTCTTTATTAAAAGATAATATAGTTACCTGCATGAAAAGTCATAAAGAATCTACACAAAAAGCTACTAAAACTAATACGCAAAAGTCAGTCATATTCTTATGTATTAGTGATAAACAGTTGGAAATTCAAATTTAAGAAAGCAGAATGATTTACAATAGTACACAAAAAGAAATACTTTAAAAAAAAAGAAATACTTAATTGTAAATATGTGTAATATCTTTATGATGAAAACTGCAAAGCACTAATTAAAGAAATCTGGTGATGGCCAGAGGAGAAGGGGGTGGGGTGCTGGGAGAAAGCAATAAAGGGTTAAAGAAATATAAATTAGTAGCTGACAGGTGGTCATGGGGATGGGGAGCAAGGCATAGGGAATGCAGTCAGCAGTAATGCAATGGCTATGTGTAGAGCTAGAGGGAAGGTAGTGTAATCAGGGGGATCATTTCATAAACTATATAAATGTCTAACCAATGTACAGTATACCTGAAACTAATAATAAAACAAGAAAGAAATTAATTAGCTAAATAAGAGATTGTATTGTGTTCATGGATTAGAACACACAATATAGTAAAGACATCATTTCCCTCAAACTAATCTATAGATTCAATGCATCTAACCCAAAATTACAACTGGATGGATTATATATATATA
>NW_006436633.1:0-581 GCF_000325575.1 Pteropus alecto | reverse complement strand
AAATGGAATAAACAAAGGAATAAACAAAATGAATATAGAAAATAATCAAATGCCTTATCTACAGGATGGGAAAGCCAAGGACACTCAATCAGCATGGCAAGAGATAAGACTATAAAAATAATTTAAGGAGCATATGGGACACTATTAAGGATCCAAATATCTGTCTGATGGGTGTAACTGAAGAAAATCAAGATGTTGAACAGCTGTTTGAAGTAATAATGATGGAAAACTTCCCTAACCTGGTTAAAAAAATGGACATAAAACCCCAGGAAGCTCAGAGAGTCCCAAAAATCAGGGATCCAAAGAGGCCCACACCAAGACACATCATAATTAAAATGCCAAAGGCTAAATACAAAGAAAGAATATTAAAAGCAGCAAGAGAAAAACAGATAGTTACCTATAAGGGAACATTCATAAGACTGGCAACTGATTTCTCAAAAGAATATGCAGGATAGAAGGGGTTGACAAAAAAAATATTCAACAGGAGGAAGACCTAGGATCTACAACCAAGGGTACTTTATCCGGCAAAGCCTTCGTTTAGAGTTGAAAGACAGATAAAGAGTTTCTCAGACAAAAATAAG
>NW_006436632.1:0-813 GCF_000325575.1 Pteropus alecto | reverse complement strand
GCTGCAAATACAGATGAAGCTTGGCTTGCTCACCCATCACTCAATTCCTTACGTGCGGCCCGGTTCCTGACAGGCCACAGACCGGTACCAGTCCGTGGCCCAGGGGGTTAGGGACCCCTGGGCTAAACCATATAGCCTAGGCCTTTAGTTAGCTATGCCATCTAGGTCTGTGTAAGTGTGTTCTATGATGTTCACACAATGACGAAATCACCTGACGACTCATTTCTCAGAATGTAAGTAGCTTATGACTGTATTCATATTTTAATCAGAAACAGATTCGCAAATAACATCAGGTATTTGTTAAATGGTAGTTAATTCATCATCTCAGGATATTTATTCCAATCTAAAATTGCTAAAGAATTATTTATCATTTCCATTTTGAAGCTCCAGAAATGTGTTGTTCTCTCTAGATTGATAGGAAACTAATGTTCTCAGAATGGACACTAGAGATTCCGAAGGCTAGCATTGGGACATTCACCTACACTTACACATAAAGAGGAGAACTCGGGGGGTGGGGAATGAGCAACATAAAAGACAATTGGTGGAAGAAATTATGTTTAATTCCGGTGTAGATAAGAAGTGTTTAATTCTACCTATGCTCAGATTTATATAATCCAGATGTAGCTGTTCTCTTTCTGTCTTTCTCAGGAGAGAAACAAAATCTTCACAGGATATTTTTGTTAGTTGATGCTACATGTTGTTTAGATGTTCACCGTTACTCCTGGGCCAATACCCTCTTCTTAGAGTGCAAGATGCATCACGTGATGAAGAGTGGGCTGGTCTAGGTATCATGTGACTCTATTTAGTCTCTAT
>NW_006436631.1:0-719 GCF_000325575.1 Pteropus alecto | reverse complement strand
GGAATCTGCCCTCTCATCCACGAGCGTGACCACTGCCCCTATAAGCACTCCCCTCAGCTTCATGGATGACCTCTTCACTAGAGAGGAGGACTGAGGGGTCTCCACAAGCCCAGGATAGAGGCTCAGGGCTAGCTGGAGGTGCGTGTGCCGGTACTGAATCAGGGGTCAGCACTGTCTCACTCAACAGAACAGACAGTTCTGGTAACCTGGCACAGGCCTTGCGATTAGAGCCCGATTCACAGCCTCCTATAAACGGAGCCCTTTACTGCTCAGCAAGGAGGCAGCCGATAAGGCCACATGAGGACCCCATCTTACAGAGTATAAGGGCAGCCTGGATGCCACATCCCAGCTAAGGGCACATAGGCAGAGGCTGGGGTGTCTCCACTATGGCCTGGACCCTTCTGCTCCCCCTGATCACTCTCTGCACAGGTGCTTCTTCCTAGACTCAGCAACCAGGGAAACCAGGGAGTAGCTTGTCATTGATGTTAGGCTCAGCACGGGTAATGCTGCAGGGTGTGCGCCCTCTGGGAATGAGACCCTCACCCTCACACTCACCTCTCCTCTCTTCTCTTACAGGTTCTGCGGCCTCTTCTAATATGTCTCAGCCACCAGCAGCGTCTGTAGCCATTGGACAGACAGCTAGGATCACCTGCCAGGAAGAGAGCCTAAAAAAATATTATCCCAGGTGGTACCAGCAGAAGCCTGGTCAGGCCCCCGTG
>NW_006436630.1:0-693 GCF_000325575.1 Pteropus alecto | reverse complement strand
ATAGAATTATATTAACCAATGTTACCCCAATAAACGTAATATTAAAACATTGATTAATTAATTAAATTAACAAAACTATAGGCAATCGATATCTCATTTTGCTGAGGAAATTAATGTTTTATGCATGTATGTTAACAGTTATTTAAAAATATTAAAAAACTTTTAGAAAATAACTGTAACAGAATTTAAAATGCTCTGATTCTAAACATTTACCCTAAATGCAAGTAATATTTGTAAATTTATTTCTCACTGATAAAACCATTGTGAATTTATGAACCTTCAATCATTACAAATTCTCAAACTGAGTTGATAAAACTCATTAGGAAAATAGGAAAATTAGCCACTTTAGTCTTGGACTGGGTTTGTAAAAGTTCTGTTGGTTAGCCATTTTTTCCTGACATATGTAAGTTTTTAAAATTTTAGTAAAGTACTAACATTGGTAGTGTTGATTTATATTCATATAGCTAGCATTTTGAATTTTAAAAAGTATTGCAGAAGAAAATAACTTCAGAACGTATTACAGCTTTCCTTCTTTTGGAAACTGGCAGCTTTATATCTGCCACTAGAAACTGCTTTCTGAGGGTCTTTGGAGTTTCCATGAATAAAACCTATCAGAGGCATACAAATCTAAGAGGAAAACACATTTTTTAAATATTTCATTCAGTATAACACATCATAAATAATTTGTTCTTA
>NW_006436629.1:0-298 GCF_000325575.1 Pteropus alecto | reverse complement strand
TTTTCAGGACCCGATTGTGAACGGAAATCCACAGCCTGCGGCAGGAAGGCTGCGGGTCGGGTTCGACCTTAGGCGACTTTCTTGGAAATGGCCCTTGAGAAAGTGCTCACAGCGGCCGGGTTGGGACGTGCCCCTGGACGGGTGACAAGGCGCCTTCCCCCCAAATGGGCCGCCCCCGCGTCGGGAGGCTGAAGGTGCTGGGGTAGGGGAACCGTGACACATCAGCACGCAGGGGACCCTGGCAAGCGGAGCGTGTTTGAGCCAGCGCCTCTCAGCGCCCACCCTCTGCACCCTGCCC
>NW_006436628.1:0-1095 GCF_000325575.1 Pteropus alecto | reverse complement strand
AATTGCCAAAGCCATCCCGAGAAAAAAGAATGAGGTTGGAGGCATTACTCTGACTGACTTCAAATTATACTACAAAGCAACAGTAATCAAAACAGCATAGTGTTGGCAGAAAAACAGACACACAAAACAGTGGAACAGAATCAAGATTCCAGAAGTAAACCCATATTTATATGGGCAAATAATTTTGACAAAGAAGCCAAAAACATACAGTGGAGACAGAGAAGCCTCTTCAATAAATGGTGCTGGGAAAACTGGAAAGCCACTTGCAAAAGAATGAAACTAGACTGTTGTCTATCACCACACACCAAAATTAACTCCAAATGGATTAAGGACTTGAACATAAGACCTGAAACAATAAAATGCATAGAAGAAAACATAGGAACTAAACTGAAGGAACTTGGACTTAAGAGGATTTTATGAATTTGACCTCAAAAGCAAGGGAAATAAAAATTAAAATGAGTGAATGGGACAACATCAAACTAAAAAGCTTCTGCTCAGCAAAAAACAAAAACAAAAACAAAAACAAAAACAAAAACAAAAACAAAAACAAAAAAAATGACCGTCAACCAGGTAAAGAGACAACCATCTGAATGGGAAAATATATTCGCAAGCAACACCTCCAAAAAGGGTCTAATATCCAAAATATACAAAGAACTCATACAATTCAACAACAACAACAACAAAAACCCGAAATGCTCCAATCAAAAAATGGGCAGAAGACCTGAACAGACACTTTTTCCTAGAGGACATACAAATGGCCAAAAAATATTTGAAAAGATGCTCAATATCACTAGCTATTAGGGAAATGAAAATCAAAACCACAATGAGATTCATCTCACACCTGTTGGAATAGCTATAATCAACAGGACAAGTAATAACAAATGTTGGAGAGGATGCAGAGAAAAAGGAACTCTCATACACTGCTGGTGTGACTGCAAATTGGTACAGCCACTATGAAAAACAGTATAGAGATTTCTCAAAAAACTGAGAATTAATCTACCATGTGATTCAGCAATCCCTCTGGGTATTTACCCCATAGACTTGAAAACACATATCTGATAAGATATTTGCACACCAATGTTCATAGCAGGATTA
>NW_006436627.1:0-819 GCF_000325575.1 Pteropus alecto | reverse complement strand
GCAAAGCAATATTGTATTCCAAATAACTGTTTTCATAGCTAACAGGAATGCAGACATCTGACTAAAGGACTGAAAAATTAAACATTCCTTAGAATTAGTACCACTGAAACTGGCTAAAGAATAACTTAGGTTATTTGCACCCATTGAAATTCCTTTCATCTATTCATGGAACTATTTCCCTTCTCTTTCTCACGAATACCCTTTGCCTTTATCTCATAACTGGAAACTATTTGTGTTTCTACCTGTATCTGTGTTTCCCAAACAGCTATTCTTTGATCTCAAATAAACACTATCATATCTCACTTCGGCTCTTTATTTTTAAGGTCAACAGAACGATTTCATGAGGGAAAAAATAAAAATGACGAAGAAATGAAAAGACCTATATTTGCATATTATTATTTTAATTCTTCCATTCTCAATAAGGATCGCTTCAAAGAAATGATTCATATCAGACAAAAAAAAATGATAGATTTATTCTTCCTTGACACAGCATACATCTGTTTTCTGCAGGGAGTCATAGAAGCATATATAAAGATAAACCAATATTTTGTTTATGGTTTGGTACTAATAAGTTTTAGATATTTACCTGATGGATTATTAATGTAAACAGCTGTACTTATGTAGGCTTTAATGAGCTTCCAAGAATTTTTGTATCCTTTTTGTTTTCAATTCCTTTATCACAATGAAAGTAAGAAATTCAAACTTCCAGTTCTGTCTTGAGTGCCAATTTTAAACTTAAAATCTTTAATTGGTGAGTATCTGTTGAATCTCGATTCTTGGACTTCTATGGTGACATAAAATAAATGAAAAATGTCAATA
>NW_006436626.1:0-1298 GCF_000325575.1 Pteropus alecto | reverse complement strand
GTTTACGGACCGTCCACTCACCGTCGTGTCTGGACCTCCGCTCCCTGCTGGGCACTCTGTGGAGTATCGGGGTACCCAGACTTGACAGGGAGTGAGGTGACGGTTAAAACGTGGTGGGTTGGGGAGGCACAGGCTCCAGAGCCCCTGGAAAGCAGAGCCAGCATGAGAGGGGAGGAGGAGGCGGGTGCGTGAGCGGATAACACTGGGCCCCGGTGTGCGCTGCGCTGGGCCCCCCGCTTCTGAGGTGGTGGCAGGCGGGTCTCCCCTCTCCGGCCACCTCCCTGCTGTCGGCCTAATAGACTGTCCTCTCCGCTTCGTCCTTCCCTCACGCCTTCCAGGCAGAAGCTTCTCTCAAGCCACAGGATCGATGGGAGTCGCGGAGGAATCAATACGGGCATTTGGAAGTGAAAAGTGGCCGGGAGCGGATTCCCAGCTTCGGCGCACGACAGTGTCCCCTCCTCCCCCGCCCCCGAATTTCCCTGTCACCCTGCCACCGAGCTGAAGGCTCCGGAGCGGCGCACGTGCTCAGTCTCAGAGCATTTAAGGAATAATTCATCGCGTGCGTCAGCCTCAGATGAGTCTCGTCGCCTGTTTTTTAAACGCTCAGGAAAGCGCGGCACATCTTCAGAAAGCTCTGTGATTCGGGGCTCACCTCGAACGCATCATTCCCCCACGAGGCCCCGCATCGGCGTGCGTCCCATCGAGCCCCCTAAACCTTTCAACTCCTCTCCCGTTGTGTTTTCAGGTAAGGAATCTCGGTGCGTTCTCATTTCTAACAGAATTTTCCATTTTCTAATCGCCACGTGTAACTTATTCATTCTTACCGACGCGTGGGAAAGGATTCTGCAATCTGACAAAGATTTCTAGGGGAAAAAAAAAGGAAATTAAGAGGCCGTGGGGTCCTCAGTCAAATCACATCGAATCATCACGAATCTAATTTCCAGCACGTTTTGGTGGCTTGAATGTCACCTGCTCTCCGTTCGTCTGAGTGATCCTCTCCTTGATCCACGTGCATCTCACCTCCCTGAGACCGCACACCCTGGGGACGGCCCGGGATCACGCCACCGGAATGTCCCACCGCAGAAACGTCAGGCGGGAGGCCCCAACCAGTTACTGACTGAAGGTTTCCCGAGGTCTTCAAGATGCTTATGAAGAGCCACCCACCCAACGTCGTTCATGCCTCCTTTCCTTGGTAACGTGAGAACACGGACTCACGTGACACATTCGGAGGATCTGGAAGAGGCACCACGCCGGACGGAGCGTGACGAATCCCATGCGATCCGAAACAGGGGCTACCC
>NW_006436625.1:0-854 GCF_000325575.1 Pteropus alecto | reverse complement strand
TTATATAATAAACCTTCTTTCTGGAAAAACAGCAGGATATACTTCCATTAATACCGAGGCAAAGAAATAGTCAATTAAACACCATGAACAATCAAGGTGAAAAGGCATCTCAGAAAGAAAGAGAAAAATATCCAGAAATAAACTTATAGACATAGAAATATGCAACTAAAATGACATAAAATTCAGGATGGTACTTAAGAAAAAAACACAGTAAATTTCCAAACGAGTCATATCAACAATTTCAGGTATTGAAAAAACAATTAGATGAGCAGAGCAAGGAGATTGAAACCCTCAAAAGGAAACAAAAATTCTGGAGATGAAGAACACACTGCAAGAGTTGAAAAATGAAATAGCAAGCTTGGGAAATAGAATTGACCAAATGGAGAAAAAGATCAGTGATATCAAAGACAGAATTCTAGAAATAAATCAGAAGGAAGAACAGAGAAACCAAACAATGAAAAATAATGAAAGAGAAATACAAGAACTAGCTGATAGCATCAGGAGAAAAAAACATAAGAATAATGACCATTATTGAAGGTGAGGAAAAGGAGCAGGGATGAGAAAGCATTTTCAGACAAATAGTGGACGAGAATTTCCTAAATCTAAGGAATGAGCTGGAGCTTGGAATTCAAGAACTCAACAGAACACACAATTATCTGAACACACAAAGACCTTCATTAAGACACATTGTATTAAAGTTATCAAAAATCAACAAAAAAGATAGAATTCTTAAGGTAGCCAGGGAGAAGAAAACGGTAACTTATAAAGGAAAACCCATTAGATTATCCTTGGACTTCTCAGCACAAACCTTATCGGCCAGAAAGGAATGGAAGCAAATATTTAAACTATTAAGT
>NW_006436624.1:0-832 GCF_000325575.1 Pteropus alecto | reverse complement strand
GCATCCATCATACCATGATTACACAGACCTGTTTGGATTGACTTGGAAAGCTGTCCATGATATATTAACTAAAAGGACACATGATACTTTTTAAAAATAATTTTTAAATTTTTCAATTACAGTTGGGGTACAATATTATGTTAGTTTCAGGTGTACCACACAGCAATTAAACATTCATATAACTTATGAATTAATCACCCCGATAAATCTTGTACCCCATCTGACACTATACATAGTTATTACAATATTATTGACTATATTCCTTACGCTATATTTTACATCCTCGTGTCTATTTTGTAATTACCAAGTTTTACTTCTTAATACCGTCCCCTTTCTCATCTACTCCCTTCAACTCCCTTCCATCTGGCAACCATTAAAATATTCTCCGTATGAGTTTGTTTCTGTTTTATTTGTTTGTTTATTTCATCCTTTAGATTTCACATGTAAGTGAAATCATATGGCATTTGTCTTTGTCTGTCTGACTTACTCCACTCAGGACAATGCCCTCTAGGTCCATTCTGCAGATGGCAATATTTCATTCTCTTTTTTTTTTTTTTGCTTCAGTAATTTGAGTAATATTCCATCGTATATACATACCACCTCTTTTTTATCCGTCCATCCACTGATGGACACCCACGTTGCCTCTATATCTTGACTTTCATAAATAATGCTGCAGTGAACGTATCCCTTTGAAGCAGTGTTTTGGGTTTTTTCAGATAAATACTCAGAAGTGGGATGACTGGGTCCTTTTTTCCTTCTTGCTATAGCCTTTGTTTTAAAGTCTGTTTTGTTTGGAATAAGTATCGCTACCCCAGCTATTTTTGTTGTTGTC
>NW_006436623.1:0-595 GCF_000325575.1 Pteropus alecto | reverse complement strand
TAGGTTTGTAAATTCAGATCCTCCAGACATCGGCTAGCCGGCTGGCCGCTGGGCTGGAGCTTCTGAGCCTGCCTGCCACAGCTTCTAAACGTAGCTCACCTCACAGGAAACCAGACACTATTGGCCAATTTTTCAAATAAGAATACCCACGGAGGGAGAGAAAGGGAAACACTCTCTGGCAGAGTCTGCCTGGGACAAAGTGGCTGATTGACACATCCTGAGGTTCCCTTCCCAGCCCAGCCCAGGTAGGAGCACCTGTGGGTGTGTGGGGCGGAGCACTGTAGTCAGAGGTCAAAGCAGGGTAATGACGCTGGTTTGCTTTACATGCCAGCAAGGGAGGTCATGTACCTGAGGACGTTGTAGTCTTACTGTCCAAATGGCATGAGTGATTAGATCATTTACGATATGCTTGGTGTGACAGATAGGATTAGAAGCCTTAGTAATTACATTTTAGGGGCATGGAGAAATGCTCATGATTTGACATTAACTTTAAAAAAAAGCATCATTGAAAAAAATGCTTTTGAGGAATTACTGTTAACTTTTTAAGGCGAGAAATAGTATTGAAGTTATTATTTTTTTGAAAGTCCTTATTCTT
>NW_006436622.1:0-1809 GCF_000325575.1 Pteropus alecto | reverse complement strand
CAGTTTAAGGTTGCTGCAAATTTTAAAGTCTCTTAGTTTACATTCTGTTTCCTAGTACATCTGCAATTTTCAATACAAAAATTGCAGTTTTTAAAAAATTATTATTATCATTGCATTTTAAAGTAAAGTTAGGTTTTTAAGAAAATGAGCACTGTTTATGTTTTACATGAAGTTTTTCCAGGCCCACTTTGAATTGTGCCCTGTCCACAACTTGAGAAGTACTGCATTGTTTCCTTCTGGCCATTTAAAAAGACACCCTGTGTATGTTTGTGAGGGATTTGTGGATGGGGATGATGTTATCATTCCTAAATAAATTGTAAATCTGCATGCAGAAATGTATGTATGTTATATATGGTTTATATATAAATATGACACTGTATATAGTATGATATTTCATTACAAATAACTATTTTCCCCCAAATTATAATATATTGAGATTCTTCTGTAATTAAGGGATTATAGTCATTAAACAGATGCCTTCCTAAAAATGAACATTCTTGTTTGTAATCTATTTTAGAGAATAAAACTCAAGCCCTAAAGAGGAAAGTATTTCATCATAATTTTCAAGTCAGAGGAATAGTAACAAATGATAATGTGGCAAATTTGCTGTGCTTTGTAGTTTATATCTTTAACTCATTCATTCTCACAATGACCCTATGATGTAGGAAAGGTCAAAGTAGTTGCATCTCCTCATTGATGCAGTCATTCTGGAACATTTCACAAGTCAGTCTGGAGCGGGTTTTTTTCTGTTTCCTAATTTACTTAGAGCTTTTTGAAGTGGAAGACCAGAACAATGGCCAGCACAGCACCGAGTCCTTGAGATTTGATACTCTGAGTGCTCATGTCAGGCTGATTCTATGAAGTTAAATTCTCTCCGTTTATTTATTGGCCATTGGGTTTCCTGTTCTGAGAAATGGCTACTTATATCCTCTGCTTGTTGTTATTGTTGATTGTCCGCCCTTTTCGTGTTAAATTGTGGAGGTTCTTTATGTGAAGATACCAATTCTTTCCTGGTTATATGTGTTTCAATTACTCTTTCCTAGCTAGTGTCTTCTCCTTTAACTTCATGCATGACGCCTTTTGTTGCACAGACTTCGTGTGGCTATATTTACGAGTAATTTCTTTAAAAATTGTGCCGACTTGGGTCATGTAGCTTTCTACATTTTCTTATTTTTATAAGTATTTTTAGATAATTACATACAATAAAATAAACAGGAGATAAGTCAGTGACTTTTGATAAATATATTTACAAAAGTAACTAGCACACCTATCTAGATACAGAGCAGAGATTAGCAAACTGATTCATGAGCCAGATCCAGCTCACAGCCAGTTTCAGTATTGCTCACGAGCTAAGATCTTTGTTTTTTCCCCACATTTTCAAATGGTTGAAAATATTAAAAGAAAGTGATATAAAATTCAAATTCCAGTGTCTGTGAATAAAATTTTGTTGGATATAGCCATACTAATCATTAACGTATTATCTACGGCTGCTTTCTCTAGGGGTAAAGTGCTGAGTATTTGCAACAACAAAGATTCTATGGTCCAAAAAGCCTAAATTATTCGCTATCTCGTTCTTTTTGGAAAAAGGCTGGCAATCCTTGATGTGGATGGACCACTATCACTCCAGGTAATTCTCTTGTGTTTACATCCAGTCTATATACATACTTACTCCCCAGAGGCAACTACCATTATGATATTTATCTTCATAGCATGGTGTTGTCTATTTATTGTACTTGAGATAAATCGAACCATGCAGTATGTATTTTTTGTGTGTATGGCATCTTTTATCTATCTTGTTGTATGCAATAA
>NW_006436621.1:0-2040 GCF_000325575.1 Pteropus alecto | reverse complement strand
TTATGTTTAGGGTGATGTTTAGTGTAAGAGGTTAGACTTAGGAGTCTTGTTAGGGTTAGGATTATGGTTAGGGTTAGGATTAGTTATAGCATTAGGGTTAGAGTTAGGGTGAGGGTCTGCTTTAGGTTTAGTGTTAGGGTTAGGGTTAGGATTAGGGTTAGGCTTAGAATTAGGGTTAAGATTAGCTTTCGTTTTAGGGTTAGCATAAGTATTAGTGTTAAGTTTAGGTTTAGGAATACCATTAGGGTTCAAGTAAGTTTTAGTTTGGTGTTGGATATGGTTAATGTTAGCATTAGGTTTAGGGTTAGGGTCAAGTTTAGAGTTATGGTTTTGGTTCGGGTTATAGTTATGTTTAGGGTGAGTGTTAGGATAAGAGGTATGATATATGATTAGGGTTTAGGTTCAGGATTAGGATTAGGATTGGATTAAGTTTATGGTTAGGTTTAGGATTATGATTAGTTTACGGTAAGGGTTAGGGATACGTTTAGTTTAGGGTTAGGGTTGGTGTTAGGCATAGGGTTAGGGTTAGCATTAGGTTTAGCGTTATGTTTTGGGTAAGAATTACAGATATGTTTAGGGTTAGGTTTAGGTTTCGATTTAGGTTATGGTTAATTTTACGGTTAGGGTTAGGGTAAGAGTTTAGAGTTAGGATTCGTGTTAGTGTTAGGGTTAGAATTAGGATTATGTTAGGCTTAGGGTTAGGATTATGTTTGGGTTTAAGTTAGGGTTAGTGTTAGGGTTGGGTTTAGGGTCCCGGTTAGTATTAGTGTTACCATTACGATTACGGTTAGCTTTAGGTTTAGGGTAGGGTTAGGGTTAGGGTTAGGATTTCGGTTTGTTTTAGTGTTAGGTTTTGGGTTAGGATTACAGTTATGTTTAGGTTTAGGTCTAGAGTAAGAGTTTAGAGTTAGGATTATTGTTAGGGTTAGAATTAGGGTTAGGATTAGGTCAGGTTATAGTTAAGGTTAGGTTCAAGTTAGGAGTCGCGTTAAGTTTAGGGTTAGGGATAGGGTTAGAATTAAGTTTAGGCTTATTCTAGTGTAAACTTTAGGGTTAGGGTTAGAATTAGGGTTAGTAGTAGGTTTATATTTAGGGTTAGGATCTGGGTTAGGGTTAGTGTTAGGGTTACATTTAAGATTTGGGTTAGATTTTGCTTTAGGGTTAGGGTTAGAGTGAGTTTTAGAGTTAAATTTGGGATAGATTAGGTTTCGGTTTAGGGTTAGGCTTAGGGGTACATTTAGCATTAGGGTTAGCGTTAGCGTTATTGTCTGGGTTGGGGTTACAGTTATGTTTATGGTTAGGGTAGGATAAGTGGTTAGAGATAGGATTAGTGTTGGGGATAGAAATAGGGTTAGGATTATTTTCGGTTAGGTGTACAGTTAGCTTTAGTTTAGTGTGAAATTAGAGTTAGCGTTATTGTAATAGTTTAGAGCTAGGATTAGTGTTAAGGTTAATGTTAGGGTTTATGGTTGGGTTAGGGTTTGTGTTAGGATTAGGTTTAGCGTTATGGTTTCGGTTAGGTTTACAGTTATGTTTAGGGTTAGGTTTAGGTGAGAGTTTAGAGTTAGGATTAGTGTTAGGGTTAGGGTTAGGGTTAACTTAAAATTAGGTTTATGTTATGGTTATGGTTAGGGTCATGGTTAGGGTTAGGGTTAGGGTCAGGGTTACTGTTAGCTTTAAGGCTAGCATTAGGTTTAGGGTTAGATTTAGGATTTGGGTTTAGGGTTAGGGTTATTCTTAGTGTAAAATTAACGGTTAACATTAGAATTAGATTTAGGATTAGCTTTAGATTTTGGGTTTAGTATCTGGGTTATGTTTAGTGTTAGGGTCACCTTAAGGTTTGGGTTAGATTTAGGTTTTGAGTTAGGGTTAGAGTGAGTTTTAGTGTTAAGGAAGGATTAGCATTAGATTTAGGTTAGGATTAAGGTTAGGGTTAGGGTTAAGGTTTAGGGTTAGGGTTTAGGGTAGAGTTAGGGTTAGGGTTGAGGATACTGTCATGGGTAAGATTAGCATTAGGTTTAGGATAAGTGTTAGTGTATG
>NW_006436620.1:0-750 GCF_000325575.1 Pteropus alecto | reverse complement strand
AATTTCCTCTCTTTCATCTCTGATTTTGTTTATTACTAGCCAGCGGGTTGTCAATTTTATTAATCTTCTCAAAGAACCAGCTTTTTGTTGCATTTATTTTTTTGTTTGTTTGTTTGTTTTCAATGTCATTTATTTCTGCTCTAATTTTGATGATTTCTTTTCTTCTGCTGACTTTAGGCCTCATTTGTTCTTCCTTTTCTAGTTTTTTAAGATGAAGCATAGGGTGTTTATTTGAGCTCATTCTTGTTTTTGGAGTTAGGCCTGTAATGATATGAACCTTCCTTTTATGACTGCTTTTGCCATGTCTCAAAAGTTTTGATATGCTGTACTGTCATTTTCATTTGTTTCTATGTATCTCTTCATCTCTATTTTTATTTTTTCCTGACCCAGTTATTCTTCACTAGCATGCTGATTAATATTTGTGGTTCTTCCTGATTTCTTTTTGCAGTTGATCTCTAGTTTCAAAGAATTATGATCAGAGAATATGGTTGGTATGATTTCAACCCTCGTATATTTGTTGAGGCTATTTCTGTGTCCCAGTATGTGGTCGATTCTTGAGAATGTTCCCCATGCACTAGAGAAGAATGTATAAGCAGCTGTTTTGAGATGAAAGGCTCTGTAAATGTCAATTATGTGCAGTTGGTCTAATGTGTCGTTCAAGGATGTTATTTCCTTATTGATTTTCTGTATGGATGATCTATTCATATCTAACAGAGAGGTATTTAGGTCCCCTACTATAATAGTGTTTTG
>NW_006436619.1:0-1804 GCF_000325575.1 Pteropus alecto | reverse complement strand
TCTCTTTCCCCCTAAAGTAGGCCTGGTTAAAAATATCTTTTTCCATATTGCCTGAAATTTTTAATTTTGTTTTGTTAAATTTGCTAAAATGCCACCAGTTCGAGATTTGTGGGTTTAAAAACACCCTCTTTAAACATATATCTCTGAGAATATGTTATTCTCACCTTAGGTGAATGAGCGCAATCAGCTTTCTCTCTAATACCTAGCTGAGGTCAGCCCTGCAGGAGGAATGGACTTTGTGTAAAAATAAGTAATTTGGGAGCATTAAGTAGTCCTTGGAAAGGTTCCCTGATGGGCAGGCTGAAGATAGTCAGAAGGCACTGAATTTCTGGGACATTTGGGAAGAAGGCCTCTGGGAAGTGGGAGAAAGGTGAGAAAGGGAAATGGAAGAATATGGAAGTCATTCAATTATTTTTTGTCAACAGTTTTGTTGTTAATTATATTTTACTTGGGCTAATGTTGAGAAAAAGTTGCTTTCTTTGTGCACGGGGATTTGGAGAATAGGGGGAGGAAATAAAGGATTTATGAATATTCCATAAGAAGTTGATAATTGAGGATCGACTCTTTCAAAGGGGATTTGTAACAAAGTCATAGATTTCCTAAGGAGTTTCTGAATTTCATGCTTTTTGTTTGTTTGTTTTTAAAGGATTTTCATTTAAGAATAAAAAGAAATGTGACTATTGTGATTCAGTTTGATTTGTTTTGCTGTAATGGCTATAGTTAACTTAAAATACAAAAATAAAACCTTGTTTTTTCCCTTTAGCCAACAAGGGATGATCGAGGGTGGATTATTAGTCCCATTGGCCCCAATCCCTGGTGGACTGTGATAGCTGCAATTATCCCAGCTCTTCTCTGCACTATCTTAATATTCATGGACCAGCAGATCACAGCTGTCATCATTAACAGGAAGGAACACAAGCTCAAGGTAACAAGAAGTTCTGACCTAGAAGGACTAATGACAGCCTGTAACATTTTTTTAATTGTAGGGTAAACCCATTTAGGCCAGGAACTGTAGAACCTGGATGAAAGCAGTCACGGAAGGAAGGAGCTCATAAGAGGTTTCCAGGGGTTTCTAATCCCTAGAGTGGAACATGATGGTATGATGCAAAAGAAGCTTGGGCTCCATTACTCTTCTCTTAAACCTGTGGGGAAGGTGGCCAGGCTGAGTTCCTGGTGGTCCTTATATAGCCACATGCTGTGCGTCAGGCTTATCTTCCTGAGGTTCAGGTCAGAGCTTGGGCTACTGTTTCCTAGATCAGGTATTCTCCCATTAGTGTCCATTACTGAGGTTTCCAGACTGAACATTAAGCCCAAGGATCCTCAAGAGGTAAGGTTGGCTCCACTGCATGTTTTAGGGAGAGGCTTCATGGCCTCATCTCTGTTCTTTCCTTACTTAGAGTAGGCAACATGCATTTTTGTCAAGGATCTGGGGGTGCGTTGTAGGAACCTAATAAGTACATTTAATTTCAACTCCTTTAGTGTCTACCATCTAGAATGGTCAAGATGTGGCTTGGTCTCTGGCGACTCTGCCAAGGAAGGATGAATCTTCGAATGTGTGAGACTCAGAGTGAGATCTGGGGCACTTGGATAAAGAACGGATGTTGGCATGTTTTGCATAGGCTAAGGTTTCCCTTTTTCTTCTCTGTTCCCTCCAAATGAAGAGTGGCCAAAAGACCTGTCTGGTATCACTGGACCCCTTCCTCCTTACCTATATAGCCCTTCCTGCTTTGGGCCTGAGACTCTTAGCTCACCGTTCTATGCCCTACTACAGCCAGACCATTGGTAGTGACAGAGACTCTTTTCC
>NW_006436618.1:0-934 GCF_000325575.1 Pteropus alecto | reverse complement strand
CAGGAAGCAGATGCAAAAGAGATCTCCCTTCCACAAAATCCAAACTAATAAAAAGGGGATTCATGGCTCTTAGAAAAGGTTTAAGCAAGAAAGTTAGGGGGGTTCGCGTCTGCCTTCTAAGACACTGAAGTCATCCTATTCTAGAAAGAGTCTGCCCTAGTCCTCCCACAATTAAGCAAACCAGAGGGCATTTGTTTGACTAGACTTAACTCATACAAGGAAACATGTAATGAGAGAATTGGCTACTAGTTTCAGCCAGTCACTCACACCTGCACAATGACCCCCAACAACCTTTGACTCACCTGAGTTTTATTGTACCATCATTATAATATGTGGTACGTGCCCAGAAGTTCATTAAAATTATTTTAACTGACTGAATTTTAGGAACTGACATGTGCGGAAAACAAATGATGAGTCACTGGGTCCTGTCAATCTTAGTTGTCAATTAAGAAAGCTCACTCCTCTAAGAAAAGTAACCACCCACAGCAAATAGTTTCAAAAAACTCAAACACTTTGTTACTGTGCTCTTGAGCCCTTGAGCCTTTGAGCTATTCATCACTTCCTTGGGTCTACTTCCGTGTCTGGAAGTGTACTATCGCTTCTAATAAAGCTATTATTTTCTGCTGTATTTCAATGTCTCGCATAGTTCTTTGTTTGAGACATCAAGAACCTGGACAATGCACTGAGAGGGGAATCCCACTCTCCAGTAACAATGGGATGAAAAAAAATATTGCATACAAAGAGTAACCAAAAAAAAATTAAAAAAAGCAGGATGGCTATAATTACATCAGAAAAAAAGACTGTCAAAAAAAGACAAAAAATTTTAGTACATAATTATAAAAATGTTAATTAAATAGAAAAAATATAATTATAAATATATGTACACCTAACATCATATTTTATATATATATATACACACACACATATATATGTA
>NW_006436617.1:0-537 GCF_000325575.1 Pteropus alecto | reverse complement strand
TAGTTTTTTAAGATGAAGCATTAGTTTGTTTATTTAGGCTCGTTCTTGTGTTTTTGGAGATAGGCCTGTAATGATATGAACATTTCTCTTATGACCACTTTTGCCATGTCCCAAAAGTTTTGATATGTTGTACTATCATTATCATTCATTTCTATGTATTTCTTGATCTCCCTTTTTATTTCTTCTCTGATCCAGTTATTCTTCAGTAGCATGTTGTTGAATCTCCATGTATTTGTGGTTCTTCTTGATTTCTTCTTGCATTTGATCTCTAGTTTCAAAGTATTATGATCAGAGGATATGGGTGGTATTATTTCAATACTCTTATATTTGTTGTGGCTATCACTGTGTCCCAGTACGTGTTCGATTCTTGAGAATATTCCATGTACACTAGAGAAGAATGTATAAGCAGCTATTTTGAGACAGAAGCTCTGTAAATGTCAATGATGTCTAGTTGGTCTAATGTGTCATTTAAGGAGGTTGTTTCCTTATTGATTTTCTGTTTGGAGGTTATTTCCTTATTGATTTTCTGTTTGGATG
>NW_006436616.1:0-551 GCF_000325575.1 Pteropus alecto | reverse complement strand
CCCTGATTGGGAACACAGATATTAATAAGTGTTATATCTTCTTGTTGCATTAATCCCTTTATCATTATGAAGTGTTTCTCAGTATCTTTCTTTATCATTTTAAATTTGAAGTGTATTTTGTCTGATATTAGTACTGCTACTCTCGCTTTTCTCTGAATGCCATTTGCTTGAAATATTATTTTCCACCTTTGACTTTGAGTCTATGTTTGTCTTTGAAGCTGAGATGTGTCTCCTGGAGGCAGAATATGGTTGGGTTTTGTTTTTTGATCCAATCTGCAATTCTGTGCCTTTTTATTGGTGAGTTCAGTCCATTTACATTTGTGGTGATTATTAAATTTGAGGTCTTTTTATAGTCATTTTATCTTTTGCTTTTTGGTAGCTCAGTGTTTCCATTGCTTCCTTGTCTTTGTGTTTCTGTTTTCATTATTTTGTTTGTCTTTTTGGGTTTTTCCTCTGTTCCTTCTTGTTTTTGTTATATCTTTCAGTTCTGAATTTTGGCATGTGGTTATCGTTACAAATATGTAAAAGATAGTTTTATATATATATATATA
>NW_006436615.1:0-903 GCF_000325575.1 Pteropus alecto | reverse complement strand
TAGGGAGAGAGAGAATTAATCAACCTGCAACAGTAGAAGGTAGGAAGGGACAGAGGCTATGGCAGCAGCTGACAGCCACAGATGCCTCTTAAGGGGCCATGTCTGTGAGCGGACTTTCATGGTGGTGGACCTGCTTGCCCTGAGCAGCAACGCTAGGTCGGCTGCATGGGGGGGCACCAGGACTTACATGGGGACACTGAGTTGCTGGAGTGAGGGCTGGAGGCAAGGCTCTCTCCCAAGCAGAAGTGCTGGTGGTATCCATCATTCCTCGGTTGAACCTGCCCCCTTCCCAGTGTGCAGACACAGTGCCACCATAGCTGAGACATCATCAAACTGGATAACAGAGGTTGCTACACCCAGAGGATTCCCTGAAACTCCACCTCCTCCAACTCACAGCCCTACCCAAGCCACATCCAAGTGTCTTCTCTGGGAATCTGGTGCTCCTTGTTGAGCAGCCAAGACTCACTGGTGGCAGCTGGCTATGGTTTCTGGCATGGCCTCTTGAGGCAACTATAAGCACAGCATCTATGGATTGCTTGCTGAATCTTAACAGGTGGCCCCGGAGGGTCACAGGCAAGGATTAAACTTGTCCTCCCCCAAACCCCTTTCAGGACTGTGCCACTGGACACCTACTACACAAAGCCATACTAATAAGACCGGGAGACTTAGAAGCTTTGCTTAGTACATAGAAACAGACACAGAAAGGCAGCCAAAATGGGAAGACAAAGAAGCAGAAGCCATATGAGAGAACAGAAAAGAGATCCAGGAATAATGGAGCCAAGCAATCTAACATGCAGAGTTCAAAACATTGGTTATAAAGATGCTCAATGAACTTAGGGGAAGTGTAGATGAATTCATCTGAATTCATCTGAATTCATCTACACTTCCCCTAAGTTCATTGAG
>NW_006436614.1:0-1654 GCF_000325575.1 Pteropus alecto | reverse complement strand
TCTAGACCTGGGAGGAAAAGGCGGGCTGGCGAGCCTGTGCTGGGAGCCCAAGGAAGTGACGACCCCCTCTCCCACCCTCAACCTCTCCTTTGTCACCGTGGCCACCACGTTTCTGGTTCAACCAAACCCCTCTGGATCCCTGGAGTGCTGTGCCTGGGGCCTTGGGTCCTTCCGGTGCCCTGGGGGTTGGGGGACTCCTGAGGACCCAGCTGCCTGCCCCTAGTCGGTCCCAGAGCCCCTTGCCAGGTCGACCCCTTCCTGCCCTCATGGCTCCATGTCAGGCTCGTCCTGTGGAGGTCTCACTCTCCAAGGCCTGTCCTTGGGCCGGTGGTTCCCGCTCCCCACCAGCCCGCCGTGCATGGCCAGAGCTCGCTGGAGAGGAGAGGCCTGGACTGCAAGCTGTGTCTCCGCAGCATGTTCCCGCCATGTTGGGGACGCAGCTGAGCCGCCTCTGTGCAGTGATGGGGTGGGATGCTACCGGTAAAGCCGCTGGTGCCATCGCAGGCCCCACGTGCGCCTTCGGCAGGTCCGGAACCTGCCTGTGGGCCAGCACCTGGGGAGATGGGAAAGCCACCGGCCTGCAAATGGCAGTGCCCTCCCTCTGCGGGGAGCAGGTCCTCTGACAGCCTAGGAAGGGAGGGGAGTGGGGGAAGGGGCACCCGTGGCTTCCCTGGGCGCCCGTTGTCAATGGCCCTTCAGCCAGCACCAGGGCCAGCTCAGGGCCAGAACAGCTGATCTGACACATGTCCCGTGTTCCCGGGGACCAGGTGCTCAGCAGCTGTCACCTTCAGGTGAGACTCAGCAGGTGAGCAGAGTCACCAGAGCAAGCCGTGAGTCCCCAAGGAGAAAATCTCACGATGGCCCCAGCATTAGACCTCTCACTCCTGGTCAACTTAGGGGGTCTGCCAGGTCCTCCGGACTCACGAGTGCCTGGGAAGTCCCTGCTGAGAGTCCTCGCCGAGGACACGGGGACCCTGGGTCGGCGTTGACTTGCCTGTGACCTTGGGCACAGCCTTTCCCACTGTGGGCCTGGTCTCCCCGTCCGTCAGCAGCTTCGGTCCGGGGCCTGGCTGCCCTGAAGGGCCCTGCCTGTCTCTCCCACAGGCTCCCGGGAACCGACCGACTCGGGGGTCCAAGTGCACCCCGGCTCATCTCTGGCTGCCGGCTGCACAGGGGTGGACGGCCATGCCAGCCTTGAGCCCCTCTGTCCCCACCCTTTTAGTCGCATCACAGCTCCAGAGACAGCGTGTTTCCTCCATTCTGCAGAACTGGCCTTTCCGCTGTGGGCAGTGCTTGTCCTGGGGTCTTCACAGGTCAAGCAGAGCTGTGATGGAGATGATGACCGGAAGCCACGAATGCAAACTGAGCAGCAGAGACAGTAGCTGCTCCGGTTCCGTCCAGCTTGGGCCGAAGTTCGCCTAGGTCATTCCCCCTGGAATCCTCACGGCACGCCTGGGAGGCAGTTTCTTGCTGTCCCCATTGTATAGATGAGCAAGCATTGATCCAAGGCCACGTAGGGACCAGCACAGGTGGCGCCAAGAACCGCTATTCCAAACCAGGCTTGACTGACCCCGGAGCCTGAGACTGCTGCTTCCCGGCATACCGCTCAATGCCCAGCATCATGCCAGGCACAAAGCGGACATCCAGTTGGCAC
>NW_006436613.1:0-1254 GCF_000325575.1 Pteropus alecto | reverse complement strand
AGTTTTGACTCACAGACAATTTCAGAGGAATCCTTGAAGCCCATTTCCTGCATTATTTCTTCCCCACGATTTTCTGTGTCGCTTCCTTATCTCCTTCCTTGTCAAGCCCAGACCCAGGCGTTTCTCTTGGCGAGGGAGGAGCAGGGAGACCCTCGCTCAGGACGGCTGGGGCTGGAGCGGGAAGGGGAAGCCTGAGGGTTTCTGCACAGGGAGCGGGTGACTCTGCAGCGCTGTGGCTAAGCTGCTGGCACAGAGGAACGTGGCCGAGTCCTCAGGGTCTGTGGCCTGGATCTTCAGGGTAGAGAATGACTCATTGGGCATCTCGGCTGAGAATCGGGTGTTGGGCGCCCCTTGGTCGTCTATAGGAGCTTGAATATGGAAGTAAATCAGGGACTCTGGTCCCTGCACCGAGGTCTGTCTACACCAGTAAAGGTAGCAATGGCTTGAAATCGGTTTGCAGCTCAGTGTTACTTCTTGTCCCATCTTCGTCAACTTATCCCTGGGTGTCGGGGTGACCCCAGCATCTGTGGGCCCTGTGAAAGGAGACAGGGGTTAAGGACAGATTAAAAATAATGTTGGCGTCACAGTAGGGAAACTCAGCATGACGAAGCTCCATATTTCTGGGGCCTCACCTACTCCCAGGAGACAAAGGACCGCACAGCATAGCCGGCCGGCCATGGCAAGGTCGGCAGCTGTGGAACAGCCCAGCCCAGAGCCCCTGTGAGCACGAGCAGAGAAGTGCATTTTGGGACATTTACCTCCACAAGACGTGTCAGTCAGTGACATCACTGAATGAGCCTCCAGCCTCAACTCAGGAGCTCCCTTCACAAAAGAAGGCTTCATCTCTGGCAGGTGATTCAGGCCGGACTGAACTCAACTATTATTGACTTAGGCTGCAGACCTTTGCCTCTAGAGACCCCATTCAGATGACACTAACTCACAATGCATTCTCTAACTGTCTCGTATCTACAGACTGCCAAATGACTCAGTTTGAACCTCAAACTCCAAGCATTTACAGGTGAATTCATTGTCTCATTGCAGGCCAAGACCTGGGAAGCACCATGGAATTTAGGGGAATGTTGATTTCGGAGCCATGGGGAAGCAGGTTTGACATATGTGACATATCTGGAACTTACAGGAGCTCCTCACTTACAGGACTTACAGGAGCATCCTTCCTATAAAATGGCACACCAAGCTCTCCGTCGTTTGCGAAGTAGATGCACTCACGTGGAGCTTGCGTGAAGACACATCATG
>NW_006436612.1:0-272 GCF_000325575.1 Pteropus alecto | reverse complement strand
TCAAACCCTTCCAAAAAATCAAAGAGGAGGCAATATTCCCCAACTCATTTTATGACACCAATATCACCCTGATACCAAAACCTGGTAAAGATAACACAAAAAAAGAAAACTACAGACCAATATCTCTCATGAACATAGATGCAAAAATCCTAACTAATATACTAGCGAACCAAATATAGCAACATATTAGAAAGATCCTACACCACGATCAAGTAGGCTTCACCCCAGAGGCACAAGGATAGTTCAACATATGTAAATGGATTAATGTGATA
>NW_006436611.1:0-621 GCF_000325575.1 Pteropus alecto | reverse complement strand
AACACAGAATATCTTTCCATTTTTTTTGTATCTTCTTCAATTTCTTTTAACGAGGGTCTTATAATTTTCATTATATAGGTCCTTCACAAGTTTCGTTAAATTTATTCCTAGGTATTTTATTTTTTCGTTACAGTTGCAAAAGGAATTATTTTTTTCCACTTCTTTTTCCGATACTTCATTATTAGAGTATAGGAACGCTACGGATATTTGAATGTTGATTTTGTATCCAGAGACTTTATTGTATTTACTTATTTTTTCTAGTAGTGTTCTTGTGGAGTCTTTAGGGTTTTCTATATAGAGAATCATGTCATCCGCAAATAGTGACAGTTTGACTTCTTCAGATCTTATTTGGATGCCTTTTATATCTTTCTCTTGTCTCATTGCACTCTCTAGGATCTCCAATGTTATATTGAATAAGAGTGGCGATAGTGGACAGCTTTACCTTGTCCCTGATCTTAGAGAGAAGGGTTTTTAGTTTTCACCATTAAGTATAATGTTGACTGAGAGATTGTTGTATATGGCCTTTTTTATGTTAAGATACTTTCCCTCTATACTAATTTTGTTGAGTGTGTTGATCATAAATGGGTGCTGTATCTTGTCGATGGCTTTTTCTGCATCTAT
>NW_006436610.1:0-518 GCF_000325575.1 Pteropus alecto | reverse complement strand
TAGAATCAGCACTGTGTTTCATGCAAGGAAGTTGAGGCCCAGTGTACTGAGGAACTTGGCCAAGGGCTCACCTCTTCGAAGCGCACAGCCAGAATTTGAACCAGGATAGAGTAGGTTTATTTCCTGTTCTTTTAAACCTGCTGTTATTCTGCCTCAGTTTTCTCTTCTATGAAATGATAACAAGAATCTCTTAATAACGCCAACCTTCTGGGGGTGCTGGAAGAGTTAAATGAGATAATAGTTGAAATCCCCATCCTGGCCATGCCTTCTATGACTGTGAGTACCAGTGTCTGCCTTCTGTCTGAGCCTGGGTTCCCCATCTATTCAGATAGAGAAGGTTGGGTTAAAGGTCCCTACTAGTCAGCCACAGGTCACCAGGCTCAATTGTTGACATGTCAGAAATGTTGTGAGGTAGTTGTTAAACAAGACCATCATTAAAGTTAAATTATATAAACTAAAATTAAATAAATTATATTCCAAAATGATCAATGAACCCTGAAGGCATTATATTAAGTGAA
>NW_006436609.1:0-1273 GCF_000325575.1 Pteropus alecto | reverse complement strand
GTTTCTTAATAACTTTCAAGTATACAGTACAGTACGGAATTATTAACTATTGTCACCATGCTGTACAATAGATCCCCAGAACTTATTCGTCTTAATAAGTTTGTGCCCTTCAGCAATATTCCCTAAGTTCCCTGCCCCCCAGCCCCTGGTAACCACCATTCTACTGTCTGTTTCTATGAGTATTTTAAGGTTCCATACATAAAGGAGATCAGACAATACTTGTCTTTCTCTGACTTGTTTCATTTACCATAATGCCCTCAAGGTCCGTCCGTGTTGCTGCAAATGGCAGGATTTCCACTGTCTCACTACAGAAATTTATTTAAGCATGCTTTTTAAAGCAATGTTGTACTTTCTTCCTATATTATTAATTCATTCCTAACTCCTTGCTCATTTACAAAAATTTACAATTTCTAAGAGGAAAGAACATCAGATTTCCTGGATATTTTCACATTTTAACTTAGATATTATTATTTATGTAAGAAGGGCTTTGATGATTAAATGAGATTGTTATACACATCTTTTTAAAATTCACCTATTTGTATTTTCTTTCTATTTTTTTCTAAATTAAAATGTGCTAGGCCTTTATGTTTCACTAGCTGTTAGTTTTTAAATGGCCATATAATTCAATTGAAAAATATATTGACTGTGGTTTTTAATTAATTGATTTCTATTTTACCTTGATTATTTTTCTTGTGTTTATTAATATTAGACTTATAACTTTTTACAAATGAAATATTTTTCTGGTGATTAAAATTATTCATTGGTGAAAGTTAGAAAGGAAACAAAACCTGTTTAGAATAAAAGTAAAAATCAGTTAGTCTTAATCATTTTATTAAAAAATAACCATCATTATTAATTTATGTGTTTTCTTCTAACTTTTTTCCTGTATATATAGTTAATAAATTCTTTATATCCCAAAGTTTTATTCTAGTCATATTCCAAACAGTAGAGTAAGAGTGTGTATTTATTCTTTTATGGCCAGAAAGGGAGATATTATGTTTCAATATTCTTACTGATTTCATATATGGAAATTGCATCTTTTTATATTCTGTTTAAACCTCTTTGATTATTAGTCAGTCTGAACACTTTCCCTATGTCTTTTATGAACTAGATGTTCATAAACTTTGCCCAGTTTAATATCGATATTTTCAACATTAGTTATTAGAGACCTTAACACCTTAACTTATAGAAAAATGTAAACAATTATCAAATCTCAAACTTGCCTTTTTATTATGATACTTTGACACATGAGCATTTTGTACTTTTTACAGTT
>NW_006436608.1:0-329 GCF_000325575.1 Pteropus alecto | reverse complement strand
CTAAGGACTGATGTCTCTGGAAGAGGAGAAAGAAATCAGCCTACTCACTTTAAACTGACAGTAAACAAAACCATTGCCATTGAAAGAAGAGCAAAAACCGTACTTGTATCCTGAGTCCTGCATAGACTTGATGCTGAGCACTGTTACCATGCAAGGCAATTCCGGACTCTGTGTGGTGCCTTAGGCAATGAGCGAATACAAGGCAGACTTAGACTGTTGGGCAAGGGTGAGGGTCAGAGAAAGGGACTGACTGCTCTCGACTCTTCACTGACTAGAAGAGAGAGGTTATTTGTTAGTAGATGAGGGCAAAGAATACCGAGAAATCTGCA
>NW_006436607.1:0-839 GCF_000325575.1 Pteropus alecto | reverse complement strand
GAAACCAAAGAATGAGAAATAATGAAAGAGAAATTGAAGAATTAGTTGATACCATCAGGGGAGGAAACAAAAGAATAATGGGCATTCTCAAAGGTGAGGGAAAGAACAAGGACCAGAAAGCCTTTTCAGAAAAATAGTTAATGAGAAATTCCAAATCTAATGAATGAGTTGGAATTCAAGAAGTCAACAGAACACCCAATTATCTCAACCCTAAAAGGACTTCACTTAGACACATTGTATTAAAAATTATCAAAAATCAACGACAAAGACAGAATTATCAGCGCAGCCACGGAAAAGAAGAAGGTAATCTATAAAAGAAAATCATTAGATAATCGTTGGACTTCTCAGCAAACGCATTACAAGACAGAAAGGAGTGAAATCAAATATTCTAACTATTATATGAAAGGAACTATCAGCTGAGAAAATGTATCCATCTGAGCTCTCCTTTAGATATGAAGGAGAAATGAAGACATTTCCAGATAGACAAAAATTGAGGGAATTCTCCACTACAAGGCCTGCATTAAGGAAATACTGAAAGGAATCAGCCCCCCTAAAACAAAATGACCAAAAAAAAAAAAAAAATTAGGATCAAAGCGACTATCAGGCAAATAGAAGGAGAGGAGTGCAAACCTTAATAAGAACAGGGCATTATAAGCTTAAAAATAAGAAGAAATTTGCTATAGCAAGATAGTAATGAATGTTGAGCATAAATAGAGACAAATTGAGATAACAATGACTGAAAAAAAGAGAATTCAAAGATCAAATTCGCAAAGGGGGGCGGAGAAAAGTCACGTGCAGAAGAAAAGGGACAACTGTATACACACACACACACACACACA
>NW_006436606.1:0-414 GCF_000325575.1 Pteropus alecto | reverse complement strand
TGGCTGAAAGGATAAGAAAACAAGACCCCTATATAGGCTGCCTACAAAAGACCCGCTTCAGATTAAAAGACACACACAGACTAAAAGGAAGGGGATGGAAAAAGATATTTCTTTGGTGGACCTAAAAAGTATATAAGTCAGACAAAGAAAGATAAACACTATATGATTTCACTAATATGTGGAATATAAGAAACAAAAAAAACAAACTAATCAAAAACAGGCTCACAAATGTAGTGAACAATTTGGTGACAGAAAGAAGGGAGGGGGGTTTAGGGGGCTGGGAGAATGGGGTGAAGGATTAAAGAAGAACAAATTAGTAGCTGATGGATGGCCTCGGGGATGGGGAGCACGGCATAGGGAATGCAGTTGCCATTAATACGTTGGCTAGGTAGAGGGTCAGAGGAGGGAGGGAGC
>NW_006436605.1:0-1117 GCF_000325575.1 Pteropus alecto | reverse complement strand
AGGGAAGAGAATCAAGAAACAGCGCGTGCGCAGTGTTTTGGTGTCTGCTGGCTGACTTATTTTACACCCTGTACAAATGAGCTTGTGCTTCTTTTCAAGCCTGTGTACGTGGATCAAATATAAACGTGGTCTACACTGAAAACCCTAAATGGTGTCCCGTACGTTAACACAAGGAATAATAACATAGAAAGGCTACAAGGCCAAAGTTACGCTCTCGATTTTGATCCGCTTATTGTAGTAGTATATCTAACACAAATTATTTATACGTAACATAAAAATCCACATTTTTCTGACAGTGTCGCAAAATGTGTCATGTTTAAAATAACCAGCCTTCATTCTGTGTTTTTTCTTACACATGGCACTTGAAGCAAAACACTTAAGAGGAATCTAGACAATCCAAATGTTCGATTTTCCAAATGATTTTGCCAGGATCTTTGAGTTTGAATTTTTTCTCTCTCTCTCCTGCTGAGAAAGTGCATACATTTTGAAATCTGGTCTACTTGAGCAATGTTTTTTCCCCCTTGAAGTTGATAATAAGCATATGGGAGTGGGATTGAACTGGAGACAAGCTGTTGAATTATATTGAACACTCGAAAAATGTAAGGTATCAAAAACATTTTTTCACTACCCAATGATAGGCTAAAGCGTATTGGGTCAGTAAATTGATGTACAATCATCCTGGTGAAGGGCTAATTACGATCGACATATATTTCATAATTGGACTCATGCATATTTTGCTTAGTCCTAAGAGTTATAAGGTTATAGTTTTCAAGGAAGAGATTTAAGAACTTGATCAGGATACAGAAATTCACACAGTGCCAGTGAGAGCGTGACCATTACGCCTGTCACCGTTCTTTTGTTGTCTTTTGGTCTGTTATTTTTGGAACCATGTAATTAGGAATGCATGTTATGTACCGGTGACTTTTGAACCGCACGGGTTTGAACCGCAAAATCCATTTGGATTTTTTCCAATAAATACTGTAAATGTATTTTCTCTTGTGATTTTCTTAATAAATTTTTGTCTCTAGTTTATTGTAAGAATACAGAGTGTAATACATATATAAAATATGTCTTCGTTTACAGTTTATGCCATCGGTAAGGCTTCCAGTCAACAGTA
>NW_006436604.1:0-901 GCF_000325575.1 Pteropus alecto | reverse complement strand
AGTCCCATTCATTTATTTTTGCTTTTATGTCCCTTACTTTTTAAGTCAAATTCATAAAATCCTCTTTAAGTCCAAAGTCCTTGAGTTTAGTTCCTATGTTTTCTTATATACATTTTATTGTTTCAAGTCTTATATTTAGGTCCTCAATCCATTTTGAGTTTAATTTAGCATGCGGTGATAGACAACAGTCAAGTTTCTTTGTTTTGCAGGTAGCTATCCAGTTTTTCCATCACCATATATTGAAGAGGCTTTCATTTCTCCACTGTATGTTTTTGGCTTTGTTGTCAAAAATTATTTGCCCATATAAATATGGATTTACTTCTGGATTCTTGATTCTGTTCCACTGGTCCGCATGTCTGTTTTGCTGCCAATACCATGCCGTTTTGATTACTGTAGCTTTGTAATATAATTTGAAGTCGAGAAGAGTGATGCCTCCAGCCTCGTTCTTTTTTCTCAGGATGACTTAGGCAATTTGGGGTCTTTTGTGCTTCCATACAAATCTGATGGTTTTAGTTCTATATCTTTAAAACATGCCAATGGGATTTTGATGGGGATTGCATTAAATCTGTATAATGCTTTTGGTAATATGGTCATTTTAACTATGTTGATTTTTTCAATCCAAGAACATGGACAGTCTTTCCATTTCTTTGTATCTGCTTCAATTTCTTTTAGTAGAAATTTAGAGTTTTCATTATATAGGTCCTTCACACGTTTCGTTAAATTTATTCCTAGATATTTTATTCTTTTTGTTTCAATTGCAAAAGGAATTACTTTTTCCACTTTTTTTCTGATGCTTCATTATTACAATATAGGAATGCTATGAATTTTTTAACGTTGATTTGTATCCAGAAATTTTGTTGTAGTTCCTTATTGTTTCTAGTATTGTTCTTGTGGAGTCTTT
>NW_006436603.1:0-284 GCF_000325575.1 Pteropus alecto | reverse complement strand
CCCCCACCGGCCGCCCCCACCCCTAGCAGAATGTGAACGACTTAGGGGCAGAGCTCCGTGCTCTGGGCACATGTCCCAGCACTGGGCACACCTGTCGTGCTCACTAAGTCCCTGCTGACTTTGCCCCGGAACCAATGCGACAAGGACCTTCCTCCACGCTCAGCATTTACTTAATAAATGCGTAAGCCTACGGCACACTGTCTTCTTGGCAATGGAGAGAGTGTGAATATTTTATGGTGTTGATAACCTAAAAATAGAACGCCAGCCTGAGAGGCCAGGAGCGA
>NW_006436602.1:0-442 GCF_000325575.1 Pteropus alecto | reverse complement strand
GAGAAATATTGCCTCCTCTTTGATTTTTTGGAAGAGTGTGAGGAGATTAGGTATTAAATCTTCGTTGAATGTTTGGTAGAATTCTCTGGTGAAGCCATCTGGTCCTGGAGTTTTACTTTTTGGTTGGTTTTTGATGATCGTTTCGATTTCCATACTGCTGATCAGTCTATTTACATTTTCCAGTTCTTCTCAATTCAGTCTAGAAAGGTTATATTTTTCTAAATACTGGTCCATTTCTTCTAGGTTATTAAATTTGGCGTTATGTAATGTTCGTAGTATTCTTATATGATCCTTTGTATTTCTGTGATATCAGTCGTAATTTCTTCTCTTTCATGTCTTATTTTGTTTATTTGTGTTCTTTCTCGTTTTTCTTCAGTTAGTCTAGCCATGGGTTGGTCAATTTTATCAACCTTTTCAAAGAAACAGCTCTTTGTTGCATTTA
>NW_006436601.1:0-414 GCF_000325575.1 Pteropus alecto | reverse complement strand
AAACTGCACACCAGCACATCTGAGTGTGGGACCTGAGCATTAAGAGCTATCACAGGTCAGAACTCCAGGTGTCGGTCGGTGGACAGAGAGAAATAAAGAAGCTGTCTCCCGCAGCCTCTGGAGCTCCCTGCAGGAGAAGGGGAGGGGTGAAGGTGCGACAACTTTCCTGAACAGTTCAGCCCTGCTTGGAAGTGCTTTGAGTTCCACGCAGCCGGCAGCAGGGCCCAGTCACCAGGGCAAAAAGCAGAGAAGCGGGATGGGACCACAGAGAAACAACAGTTGATTTTTACCAGCCTTGTTTTGGCTGAGCCACAGCCCCATACCCACAACCCAGAGGACCCCTCATCCCATACCTTCTGAGCCCAAACACCGCAGAGAATCTGAGACTGTCGCTGACACTGACAGGGACTGAAA
>NW_006436600.1:0-218 GCF_000325575.1 Pteropus alecto | reverse complement strand
TATTAACTAGTGTCCCAGCATTAGGCCTACCGGACATGACACGGGACTTTAACCTCTTCCCCATGGAGAAGAATCATACTGCACTGGGGTCCTCACACAAGCAGTCGGACCATGGCAGTGCCTGATTGCATATCTGTCCAAACGGCTAGGTCTGGTGGCCGCAGGGCGGCTGCCATGCCTCTGGGCCTTAGCTGTATGGTAGTGCTGGTCAGAGAAGC
>NW_006436599.1:0-788 GCF_000325575.1 Pteropus alecto | reverse complement strand
CCAACAGTGCATGAGGGTTCCCTTTTCTCCATATCCCTGCCTATACTTGCAGTTTGCTGATTTGTTGATGATAGTCATTCTGACAGGTGTGAGGTGATAGCTCATTGTGGTTTTAATTTGCATTTCTCTGATGATCAATGATGTTGAGAATCTTTTCAGATGTCTATTGGCCATCTGAATGCCCCCTTTGGAGAAATGACTATTCAGGTCCTTTGCCCACTTTTTAATTGGATTGTTTGTGTATTTTTAGTGTTGAGTTGTGTGAGTTCTTTCTAAATTTTTGGATATTAATGCCTTATCAGATGTATCATTGGTGGATATCTTCTTCCATTCAGTAGGTTGTCTTTTAGTTTTGTGGATGGTCTCTTTTGCTGTGCAAAAACTTTTTAGTTTGATGTAGTCTCATTTGTTTATTTTTTCTTTTGTTTCTCTTCCAAGGAGATATACCAAGAAAAGTATTACTATGAACAATGTTAGAGAGTTTGTTGCCTATGTTTTCTTCTAGGAGTTTTATCGTTTTGGGTCTTATATTTAAGTCTCTAATCTATTTTGAGTTTATTGCTGTATATAATGAAACAAGGTGGTCCAACTTCATTTTTTTTTTTTTTTGCATGTATTTTAGTTTTTCTAATACCATTTTTTGAATAGACCATCTTTACCAATTGTATGTTATTGCCTCCTTTGTCATAGATTGAATGACAAAGGTGTGAATTTATTTCTGGGCTCTCTAATTTTATTCCATTGACCTATGTGTCTTTTTTTTATGCCAGTACCAAGCTGTTTTGATT
>NW_006436598.1:0-1745 GCF_000325575.1 Pteropus alecto | reverse complement strand
AATTAATTTATATGGATATATATATTTAGATAACTCATATAAATTTATAGATGTAGTATCTATATTAAAAAGTTCTCATTAAAGATAAATCATAAAATGATAAATCCCGTATTTTTCCATTCTCCCATAGATGAAAAAAAAGAAAATTGATTTAATTCTTTAAAATAAATTTCTCCTGCAAATTTTTTTTTAATATTCCATGCCCTTGTTGAATGTATCTCATCCAGTAATCAGGGTATGTAAAGGAAAACAAGAGTTCATCTAGTCAGCATGAGTCTTACAAAAAAAAAGTAAGCAGGAATATAAAAATACATCAGATTTTTTTGCATTTTAGTTACAACATAAGTAATCTCTCATATTGTTATCACTGATACTAAGTCCTCCAGTAACTGCTTCTCCTTCAAAGAGAATAAATTTGTGCATAACTGGGGGCTATTCGGTATTATAAAAGAGTAGTTAAATATATGGGATCCCTAGACACTTCCATAAACAGGACCAGATTAAGAATATGTGGCTCCTCACTCCTAAAAGCTACTTTGGAATTATTAACCAAATGATAAGGCTAAACTTATATTTTCATTAAAATTGTACTTATTTCTTGCGATTAACATAGAAGTCTCCAAATGTCTTCATCATTTTGTGACTCAAGTATTTTATAATCTCATTTTGTCATTGTTATTTTCATATCTACGCTGAGAGAAACAACCCAATAAGCTAATATTGTGAATAGTTACAGATTCAAGATTTAAAAAATTTTGTGTAAGGTGGCAGGGAAGTTTCCTGTTACCAGGTTTCTTTTTTTACATTTTATTTTTTAATTTGTTAAAATTAAATTTATTGGGGTGACATTGGTTAATAAAATTATATAGGTTTCATGTGTACAATTCAATAATACATCATCTTTATATTGCATTGTGTGTTCACCACTCAAAGTCAAATTTCTTCCTGTCACCATACATTTGACCCCCTTTATCCTTATCTATCTCCTTGCCTACCCCGCTTTTCCTCTGGTAACTACTAAATTGAATGTTTGCTTTATTCATTTGTTGCTTTCAGTTTTATATCCCAAATATGAGTGAAGTTATATGATTCTCAACTTTTTCTGTCTGTCTTATCTTTGCTTGTTACCCTGCTACCAGGTCTTAAGTTTACTTATCAAGAGTCTGCCTACTTGGTTGGAGTCATGGAAATATATTCATTTGGAAGAATATTTTAAAGTTTTATTTCATTAGTGTCAATAATTTTAGAAACACATTATTTAAGTTGATACACTGTATTTAATTTTTCTTACTTTTAGTTTCTGAGTAGGTAAGAAATATTTCAATTTGAGCTTAGGTAAATTATTAATATTTGCTCTGGGTAAATGTTATTCATACATCATCCAGATGAGGAATAAACAAATATAGGTAACTTAATCAATATAAAAATAAAAGGCAGTTGGTAATTGGGCAACCCTAAATTTCAGTTGATCCTTTTTTGGGGGGAAGGGTGATAATGATAGTTTAAAAATATAGAAAAGTAGTCTATGGCCATGCCATCTTGAACAAACCCGATCTCAACTGATCTCGGAAGCTAAGCAGGGTCAGGCCTGGTTAATACTTGGATGGGAGACCACCTAGGATGACCAGGAACTTGTCAGGTTACATTCTCTTATTTTTTATTTTTTATGCCTACAGCATTTTTATGCCTTCATCATTTTGAGATCTATTCATTTTTAGGCGAGGCAACCCTTGGTTTACTTCACA
>NW_006436597.1:0-2814 GCF_000325575.1 Pteropus alecto | reverse complement strand
TGTGTCTCTCCCGGGCCCCGGACACTGTGCTGCTTGCGAGACGCCGCTGTCCTTACGCAGAGGGCAGCGCGGAGGCCTGAGCCGCGGGCAGGAAGAGGCTACGACACGGCGTCAGACGCCCCACGTCATCCAGCCCCACGCCCAGGGGCGGGAGCCCCGCTCCCTTCCAGCGCACGCCCCACACGGCCCTGCGCCACCCGCCTGTCAGGCGCCTTGTCGACTAGGAGGTCCCCCCAGGCCCGTTCAGGGGAGAGGAGCAGGATCCAGCTGGCTCCGTCCAGTGCGGGGCGCAGGGCCCAAGGCTCGGCCTCCGTGGTTTGCGTTCCGAGGTAATGGCCCTCTAAACAGTGGCAAGGCCGCTCATTGGAACTGACACTCTGTGATGGGCTTAGGCAAACACAGGGGCCTGGCTGGCCTCGGGGAGCCCCGCGATGGGCAGTGACCCAGTGTGGTTATCATTTGATTGAAACGATCAACTCGTTTCCCACAGGTACGGGATATCGGCTGAGCCCCAAATCGGAGGAGACTGGGCCTCGTCGCCTGATTACCTGCAGCAGCCCCAGCGGGGCTCGGGGACGAGCTTGTCAAGTGCCACTTCCTCCTGCGACGGGCCGGGCCCCAGGGGGCGGGTGCCGCCTCGTGGAGGCTCCTTCTCTCTCCTGGCCGTGGGGTGCGTGCTAGACGGCGGGGAGCCTGGCCGGGCGGCAGTGGGCGGAGGGGGCGGCACCTTCCACGTGCGCTCGGGACTGTGTGACAGCTCTGGAACCCCGGCCCGATGAGCGGCACAAACTTGCGGTCGCACAGTCTGGAGGCCACGTCCAAACTCGAGGTGTTGACCTGCTGTGCCCCCTGGGGAGGAGCGAGGGAGCCGTGGGCTCCACGCCCATCTGCTCGTTTCTGGTGGCCTCTGGCTTGTAGACGCAGCAGCCCCATCGTTAGTGCCTTCCTCCCCGTGCCACCCCATTGTCCTTTCTGTGTCCAAATTACCTCTTTTTATAAAGACACTAGTCACATTGGGTGAGGGTCCCCCCAACGCCCTCATTTTACCTTGATTACTCCTGTGAAGACCCTGTTTCCAAACAGTTCTGCGTTCCGAGGTACTGAGGAGCTAGGACTCCCACAAACCTCTTTCGGGGGACACAGCTCAACACGTGAGAGAGAGAACGCAGAGGACGTGGGACAGGGACGTCGACGAGGCAGCTGCAGCCTGAGCTCGTCGCGGCCTCACGCACGAGGCCGGAAACGCGGGCCGACCCCAGCGGCGGGCGGGATGGTGGGCTTCGCGGCGGAACCTCGCTCTGTCCTTGGATGAAGCTGGAGGTCGTCCTGCCGAGTGGCGGAAACCAGACCCGGAGGGAAGAAGCTGCGCGATCTCACGCAGACGCGGAATCTACGCAGTGGGTCCCCAAAGCAGGGGAGGAGGGGGCGTCAGGGCCGGGGGAGCGGGGAAGGGGACGAAGCCGCATGTCGGGCGCACGTACGGAGCTACGGCAGAGCACAGTGACAGTACAAACCGTCCCGTGTCGCATGCTGGAAACCTGTGAAGACCGTCTCTGAGGGGCTCTGTCACGCTGCGGGAGGGACGAGCCATGTGACGGGGAGGCGTGCCACCGGCTTGACTGCGGCCGTCTGTCTGCTGTGTTTATCGATGATCATTCTGCACACCTCAGATGCACGCGATCTCTATTAAAAGCAAAAACAACAACAACAACAACAACAACACCAACACACAAACCCGGGAGCGGTGGGACCCCACGTGCTGCTTCTGGAAGGCCCCTCTCTCGGGACCGTGCCCGGAACCGTGGCGTCCGCGGGTGGCCCTGCTCGCACCTGCTGCCCTTTGCTCTGGAGACCCAGACCGAAGACGCCTTCCCTCCTGTCAGGTGAGAAGCCGTTCCCTGCACAACACGTGGCTATCCGAACCTCCTGGCCCATTCTGACGCAGAACGAGCCCCCGCCCTGAGCCCTGGCGTCTTCTCCGTGAATGCTTATTCTGGACCTCGACCTGGAACCTTCTGCGGTGGCCGAGAGGAGGCCCTGACATTGAGGGCCGTTGCGGACCTCACCCTCCCCGCCCGGGGTCGACTGCAAGGAGAGAGAAAGCACATCCCGAGGGGGTCTGCTGAGTTCTCTGGAACAGCCCGAAGGTCTCCAGAGTGTCATCCAGGGAGACGCGCCTTGTCACGGCCCTGTGGATCCTGATTCAAAGGCACCGCCGCCTGCCCCCCGGCACGAGCACAGCCCAGAACGGCCCCAGGCTGCGCTCAGAAGATGTGCCCGCAGCGCGTCGGCGGTTAGGAGCGGGAGACGGATGCGGGAGCTGTCGCCAGGCGCAGGAGGCACGGGAGAGGGCGGCTGGACGGAGCAGGACGGGCTGAGGGGGGGCGGCCTGGCTTGCACTGAGGCGGTGGCAGCAAGGAGGTGGGTGGCAGCTTGCGATGGCCGTGTCCCTTACCGGACGCTGGAAGACCGCAGTCCCCTCCAGGCACTGGCCACGTGTCTCCAGGAGCCCTCCCCACGTCCCGTCTAAATTCTCGCACCTCACACGAGCGCAGGGCCCTGCACCCTGGGGAAGCCACAGTCACCTGCACCTGGGGCCTTTCCTGCCTCCCTGCTGGGCTGGGGGGCCGGGGAAGGCTTGGGGTGGCATGCCGGAGGAGAACTGTGAAAGCTCCCCCACGGGCAGAGCGCCACGTAGCACACGTGTGCACCCACAAACACAGAGGCAGCAGATGGGGCAGGCACCCCCAGTCTGCCGGCCACTGTCGTTCCTCACCACATCCCCGCTTGCTCCCACACTCAGGCACACGGGGT
>NW_006436596.1:0-1153 GCF_000325575.1 Pteropus alecto | reverse complement strand
AGCCTCTATCATCTATGCCATTTTTTTTCCTCCTGTCTTTTACTTTTTGGTAGGTTTTTGATGATTGTTTCAATTTCCATACTGCTGATCAATCTATTTAGATTTTCCAGTTCTTCTTGATTCAGTCTAGGAAGGTTGCATCTTTCTAAGTACTTGTCCATTTCTTCTAGGTGATTAAATTTGGTATTATACTGTTTTTCATAGTATTCTTGTATGATATTTGTATTTCTGCAGTGTCTGTCATAATTTCTCCTCTTTCATCCCTGATTTTATTTGTGCCCTTTCTCTTATTACTTTAGTGAGTCTCCAGGAGTTTGTCAATTTTATTAATCTTCTCAAAGAACCAGTTCTTTGTTGCATTTATTTTTTCTATTTTTTTGTTTTGTTTTCAATTTCATTTAATTCTGCTCGAATTTTGATTATTTCTTTCCTTCTGCTAATATTAGACTTTATCTGTTCTTCCTTTTCTATTTTTTAAAGATGAAGCATTAAGTTTTTTATGGGGAGCGGGGCTCGTTCTTGTTTTTCGAGATAGGCCTGTAATGATATGAACTTTCCTCTTATGACCATTTTTGCCATGTCCCAAAAGTTTTGATATGTTGTGCTATCATTATCATTAATTTCTATGTATGTCTTGATCTCTCTATTTCTTGTCTGACCTAGTCGTTCTTTAGTAGCATGTTGTTTAATCTCCATATATTTTTAGTTCTTCCTGCTTTCATTTTACAGTTGATCTCCAGCTTCAAAGAATTATGATCATAAAATATGGTTTGGTATGATTTCAGTCCTTATTATTTATTGAGGCTATCTCTATGTCCCGATATGTGGTCAATCCTTGAGAATGTTCCTTGTGCACTGGAGAAGAATGTATAAGCAGCTGTTTTGGGATGAGAGGCTCTATAAATGTCAATTGTGTCTAGTTGGTCTAATTGTTCATTTCAGGAAGTTATTTCCTTATTGATTTATGTTAAGATGATCTGTCCATATCCAACAGTGGCGTATTTAGGTTCCCTACTACAATAGTATTTTACTCTGTTCCTTTAGTTCTTTTAGTAATTGCTTTATTTTTTTATATCTGACAGTGGGATATTTAGGTCCCCTACTATAATGGTGTTTTTGTCTGTTTCTCCCTTAAGTTCTGTTAGTAATTGCT
>NW_006436595.1:0-318 GCF_000325575.1 Pteropus alecto | reverse complement strand
CAGAAATTTGTTTCCCACAGTTGCAGAGGCTGGACGTCCAGGGTCAAGGCACCCGGGGACCGAGTGCCCGGCGAGGCCTTGTTTCCTGGTTCCCCGTGTCCTCGGCGGGCAGAAGGGGCGAGGGAGCTCCCTGGGGTCCTACGATAAGGGTTCGAATCCCATTCAGGGGGCTCCACCCTCATGGCCTAATCACCTCCCAAAGGCCCCATGTCCCAGAGCCATCTCGTTGGGAGTTAGATTCAACATGTGAGTTTGGGGCGGGCACAGACTTTCTGGCCACAGCACCCCTGTTGCTGTTTGCTCTGGCAGACCGTACCG
>NW_006436594.1:0-301 GCF_000325575.1 Pteropus alecto | reverse complement strand
CGTCAGTGAGGCACCAGAGTCGTGGAAGGAAGTCGCGTCTCCGGATAAGCGAGCTGTCCTACACGTAGTCGAATCACAAACGCAGGAGTTCTGCTGGCCAGTGGGTCGGCGCTGTCCTGCAGACCGCTCCTGCGGAGACGATTCTCTTTCCCGAACACGAAAGTGTTGGCAGAGCTGGAAAGCGTCCAGAACAAAGACACGAGTCCCATCTACCTTAATGTGCCAGCAGCTGCTAGCTGAGCAATGGCCCTGAGTCCCGCAAACGTGTGGCAAGACCACGGGCCGGGAGGCAGTGGGCACG
>NW_006436593.1:0-810 GCF_000325575.1 Pteropus alecto | reverse complement strand
TCAACATCATGATTTTCTTATTGCTTTCTTCGTTTTTATTGTAATGCTAGGCCTCCTCTCTAAATATTGCTAAACTTCCTTCTTTCTCAGACTTCCAATATCTGACTGAATTTATGATTTCTCAATCTGTTCTGTTACTTTCTTTCTCCTTTTTTTTTTCAGTTAGTGGTAAGAGAAGTCAGGTTTTTATTTCAAATAAACAGATGTTATAGCTATAGCTATCATAGAAAACTGAAGGCAGCTAGGGTGGGATATGATCAACTCCCATTTGATTATGTTGCATTTAAGATGTGTGCCACATCCAAGTAAAAATATGCAGGAAGCAACCAAACATCCGAAATGTGCTTGAACTGTACAAAGTAGCTTTAAAATGTTCCCACACATATGAGGCAATATAACACTGAGGACTGAGACCTGATTATGGAGCCAAAACGCCTGGGCTTGAATCTCTGCACACCTGTATCCTTGAGTAAATTAACTGTGACTCAGCTTCCTTTATGTAATTATGAGTAAAACACTACTTACTCCGAGACTTTTGAGTAAATTATGTAAAGTGCTTAGAATGCCATGCATCATGTAATCTGCTATACATAAATATCTACCCCTGGTTGAAATAAAAAAGGTAGTCTAGTTCCAAATTATCACAAACACGATTACTTTCTGAGTCGTGTTCCATGAAAGTTGGAAGCAAATGTAATTCACACACAGCGGAGACTTTAAACAATCTGTTTTTAAGTAAACAGGCTTAAAATGCAAGTTCCACATCCTTAAATTGCAGCTATTTATGACACAATTAGCAGTTATCAACTT
>NW_006436592.1:0-372 GCF_000325575.1 Pteropus alecto | reverse complement strand
TTATTAGCATCTTACATTATAGTATGGTCCATTGGTTACAATTAATGAACTAATACTGATAGGTTATTATTAACAGAAATCCATACTTTATTCAGATTTCCTTATTTTTTAATTGTGGAAAAATATACATAATATAAAATTTACCATCTGAACCATTTTTAAGTGTTCAGTTCACTAGCATTAAATATATTCACATTGCTGTGCAATCAATCTCCAGAACTCTTTTCATCTTGCAAAACTAAAACTCTGTATTCATTAAACTACAACTCCCCGCTTCCCCCTTACCCCAGCCTCTGGCAACCACTAGTCCACTTTCTGTTTCTAAGGACGTGACTATTTTATTTATTTATTTTTAATTAATTAATTAATTAA
>NW_006436591.1:0-600 GCF_000325575.1 Pteropus alecto | reverse complement strand
ATATGCCACAATCAAGTGGGCTTCATCCCAGGGCAGAGGGATGGTTCAACATATGTAAATCAACTAATGTGATACATAACAGAAACAAATTAAAAAATAAGAATCATATGATCATATCAATAGATGCAGAAAAAGCCTTCCACGAGATACAGCATCCATTTATGATCAAAACCCTTAACAAAATCATTATAGAAGGAAAGTACCTTAACATAATAAAGGCCATATATGACAAACCATCAGCCAACATTATACTTAATGGTGAAAAACTAAAATCCTTCCCTCTAAGATCAGGAACAAGGCAAGGCTGTCCACTATTGCACTGTTATTCAGGCAAGAGAAATATATAAAAGGCATCCAAATAGGAAACAAAGAAGTTAAACTGTCATTATTTGAGGCTGACATGATTCTTATACAGAAAACCCTAAAGACTCCATAAGAACACTACTAGAAACAGTAAGCAAATACAGTAAAGTTTCTGGATACAAAAACAACTTTCAAAAATAATAGCGTTCCTATACTGTAATAAAGAAGTATGAGAAAAGAAGTGGAACAAATAATTCCTTTAGCAATTGCAATGAAAAGAATAAAATATCTAGGAAT
>NW_006436590.1:0-245 GCF_000325575.1 Pteropus alecto | reverse complement strand
TTTTGTTTTGTTTTGTTTTGTTTTCATTTTATTAATTTCCTTTTCATTAATATCTTTTTCCATCCCTTCATTTTCAGTCAGTGGGTGTCTTTTGACCTGAATGGGTCTCTTGTGGGCAGTATATGTATAGATTTGTTTTCTTTTCCGTTCAGCCACCTTACATCTTTTTTTAGGGTTTTTTCTTCAATTAAAGTTCACATTCAATATTACTTTATATTAGCTTCAGGTGTACAGCATAGTGGTTA
>NW_006436589.1:0-601 GCF_000325575.1 Pteropus alecto | reverse complement strand
CAGACACAGAAATAGCCTCAACAAATATAAGAGAGCTGAAATCATTCCAACCATATTCTCTTATCATAATACTCTGAAACTAGAGATCAACTGCAAAAAGAAATCAGGAAGAACCTGAAATACATGAAGAGTAAACAATATGCTACTGAAGAATAACTGAGTCAGAGAAGAAATAAAAAGAGAGATCAAGAGATACATAGAAACAAATGCTAATGATAGTACAACATATCAAAACTTTTGGGACATGGCAAAAGCGGTCATAACAGGAAAGTTCATATCATTACAGGCCTATCTCCAAAACCAAGAATGAGCTAAAATAAACAACCTAATGCTTTATCTTAAAAACCTAGAAGGAAGAACAAATGAAGCCTAAAAGCAGAAGGAAAAAAAAATAATCAAAATTGGAGCAGAAATATATGAAATTGAAAACAATTAAAAATGAATAGAACAAAGAGCTGGTTCTTTGAGAAATTTAATAAAATTGACAAATCTCTGCTAGACTTACTGAAGAAAGGGACCATACAAGAATGCTATGAAAAAAATATGTAACACTAAATTTAATAATGTAGAAGAAATGGACCAGTACTTAGAAAAATATAAC
>NW_006436588.1:0-491 GCF_000325575.1 Pteropus alecto | reverse complement strand
TTAGCTGAGAAAATCGTAGTGTGATGGATCGTGGATATGTTGGGAAGCGGAGAGACATCTTTCCAGTCCTGTGGTGCTTAGAGGAAATGTCCTGAGAGAGGGGGAGGCCTGTGTTGTGCAAAATCTCATTAGTTCCCAGTACCTCCGCCTCCCGTATTCAGACCCATTTCTTGAGTGTGTCCTGGGTCTACTGACACGCTTCCAACCAACCAACACATGGCAAAATTGATGAGACGTCACTTCTGAGATTAAGGTGCAAAAAGACTCTGGATTTCATATTCTTGGTCCTTGTTTCTCTGTCACCTATGTGTTTCTCCTAATGAGAGCCAAAAGCCATGTGTGAGCTTCCCTGTGACAGAGAACTGAGGAAGGCCTCTGATCAAGAGCCCAGAGGAACCCATCTTTCCAAAATGAGTGAACCTCGAAACAGGTCTCTTCCCAGTCTAACTCTGAGAAGACTGCAGCCCTAGCTGACACCTTGAGTGTACTCG
>NW_006436587.1:0-496 GCF_000325575.1 Pteropus alecto | reverse complement strand
TTTCTTTAAAAAATGCCGATGAGATTTTGATAGGAGTTGCAATAAATCTGCATAATGCTTTAGTAATATGTTCATTTTAACAATGTTATTCTTCCAATCTAAGAACATGACATATTTTTCCATTTCTTTGTAACTTCTTCGATTTCTTTTAATAGTGTCTTATAGTTTTCATTATATAGGTCTTTCACATGTTTTGTTAAATTTATTCCTAGTTATTTTATTCTTTTTGTTGCAATTTTAAAGAATTTTTTTCTACTTCTTTTTCTGACACTTCATTATTAGAGTATAAGAATGCTGTGGATTTTTGAACATTGATTTTGTATCTGGAAACTTTACTGTATTTGCTTATTGTTTCTAGTAGTGTTCTTGTGGGGGCTATAGGGTGTTCTATATAGAGAATTATGTTTTCTGCACCGTGACAGTTTGAATTCTTTGTTTCCTATTTGAATGACTTTTATATTTTTCTGTTGTCTGATTGCACTCGCTAGGACCTCCA
>NW_006436586.1:0-764 GCF_000325575.1 Pteropus alecto | reverse complement strand
GTCTGATTGCACTTGCTAGGACCTCTGATGTTATATTGAATGACAGTGGAGATAGTGGGACAGCCTTGCCTTGTTCCTGATTTTAGAGGGAAGGTTTTTCACTTTTCACCATGAAGTATAATGTTGGCTGAGGGTTTGTCATTAATGGCCTTTATTATATTAAGGTACTTTCCTTCTGTACCGATTTTGTTAAGTGTTTTGATCATAAATGGATGCTGTATCTTGTCGAAGACTTTTATTGCATCTATTGATATAATCATATGATTCTTATTTTTTAATTTGTTTATGTGGTGTATCACATTAATTGATTTGCACATGTTTAACCATCCTTGTGTCCCTGGGATGAAGCCACTTGATTGTGGTATATAATCCTTCTAATATGTTGCTGTATTCGGTTTGCATCTGTTTTCATGAGAGATATCGGTCTGTAGTTTTCTTTTTTCATGTTATCCTTACCTGGTTATGCTGTCAGGGTAATATTGACCTCATAAAATAACTTGGGAAGTATTGCCTCCTCTGATTTTTTGGAACTGTTTGAGGAGAATAGATATTAAATCTTCTTTGACTGGTGGAATTCACTGGTGAAGCCATCTTGTCCAGGATTTACTTTTGGGTAGGTTTTTGATGATTGTTTCATTTGCATACTGCTGCTCGGTCTATTTAAATTTTCCAGTTCTTCTTGATTCAGTCTAGGAAGTTTATATTTTTCTAAGTACTGATTCATTTCTACTTGGTTATTAAATTTGGTGTTATATACTTTTTCA
>NW_006436585.1:0-912 GCF_000325575.1 Pteropus alecto | reverse complement strand
AGTGCTCACTTAAGATAAAGTCAACACAGGAGGTTAGGGTGGGAAGGTACAGCCTCAGAAGCTAGATTTTAGGTGAGGTGGACAACCTGGCCTTCCATTCTGTACCAGGGACACTGCCCAGGGTGTGAGGAATGGGGGCCGCCACACTCCTGTATCAGTCACTCGTGTCTTCTGGAGTTAATATTCATAAGACACCGTCAAGGCAGTCTTCCCCTCTCACAGGAGAGAGAAGCCACTCCAGAGAAAGCCTCAGGCTCAGAATCATGGGGCAACTTTGAGCAGCATGAGGCCCAGACCTCTGGATCCCGGAACTGGCGCCTTTCCCCGAATCAGCCTGACACTCCACAGAGGAGGCCCAGGTTTTCGGCAGCCACCCAGGGCAGTGAAGCCAGCTCTTGAAGTGGGGGACTCCTCGTTTCTCTGCCCCAACTCAAATCCCAGAAGCTTGGCCCAGCGCCGCCTGAGTCCTTGACCAGCAGCGTTTCCCTACCCACCTCACGTGCACTGTGTCTACTCCCTGCTCCAAAGCACACAGCCTTGCCTTGGGGCGTTATTATTATATTTAACTATTAATTATTATTAACTAGTTGGGAGAGGAGTTTCCTCAACTATAGGAGGGGCTCTTGAAGGTCATGGGCACATGTCACTCCTCTTGATGAGGAAAAAAGGTTTAAGATGAATTTTAGCTGTGTGGCCTGAGCAACTGTGTGGATTGTGGGGCCAAATGCTGATGAGAAAGATAAGGTGGGTGGTGTTAGGGGGGCATAGGAACAAATGGAGAGATCTGTTTGGGACATGTTACATGTGGGATGCTGTACTGAGTGAATAGCATCCCCCAAATTCCAGGTTCCACTTGGAACCTCAGAGTGTGACTTTATTTAGAATAGGGTCTTTGGACATGTAGCTAATTAA
>NW_006436584.1:0-269 GCF_000325575.1 Pteropus alecto | reverse complement strand
AGGCAGTTGCTGTGGGGGGAGCGGGCAGCATGAGATGAGAGCATGGCAGAGAGGCACGGCGGGCAGCGGGGCAGTGCCCATCCATCTCCCTGCTCTGCCACGGAGGGTCAGCAGAGCAGGGCAGCCCAGTGTGGTCAGGCCAGAGAGGAGCAGCGACTCTCCAATGTTCTGAGCCAGGCTCACCCCCAGCCACACGTGCATGGCACCCTGACACCTTCTCTGATTCCAACAGGACTTAACAGGGGCTCATGTGTCTCTGCTGGGAGCCC
>NW_006436583.1:0-597 GCF_000325575.1 Pteropus alecto | reverse complement strand
AGTAATATTCCATTGTATATATGTACTACAGCTTCATCATCTATCTTAGCCAATCATCTATCATAGGACACTTCAGTTGCTTCCATGTCCTGGCCACTGTGAATAATGCTGCCATGAACATTGGTGTGCAAACCTTTTTGGATATGGGTTTTCAAGTCTTCGGGGTAAATACCCAGTAGGGGGATTGCTGCATCATATGGTAGATCAATTGATAGTTTTTTGAGGAACCTCCATACTGTTTTCCATAGTGGCCGTATCAATTTACAGTCCCGCCAGCAGTGGATGAGGGTTCCTTTTTCTCCACATCGTCTCCAACATTTGTTATTACATGTCCTGTTGATTATCGCTATTCTAATAGGCGAGAGATGGTATCTCATTGTGGTTTTGATCTGCATTTCCCTAATAGCCAGCGATGTTGAACATCTTTTCAAATATTTGTTGTCCATTTGTATGTCCTCTAGGGAGAAGTGTCTGTTCAGGTCCTCTCCCATTATTTAATTGGATCATTTGTTCTTTTGTTGTTATCGAGTTGTATGTGTTCTTTGTATATTTTGGATTTTAAGCCCTTATTGGAGGTGTTGCTTACAAATATATTTT
>NW_006436582.1:0-661 GCF_000325575.1 Pteropus alecto | reverse complement strand
AAAAAAACAGCTGGAAGTCATCTTTGAAAAAAACTTGGAAAAATTGAATATGAACTATGTATTAAATGACATTATGAAATGATTACTGTTTTTCTGGGGTCCAACAATGACATAGCGGTTATGAGGAGGATGTGCTTTTATTCTTAGGAGAGACACACTGAAGTATTTATGGGGGAAAACGTCAAAATGTCCATGAATGCTTCAACTACACATACACATGTGTGCACACACACAGACGCACACAAAACCCACTAAATCTATCTATTTTTCTCCTTCCATCTCATCTCTCCTCTGTCTAAGTGGAAAGATAAAGTTAAATGCTACAAACTGTTAACGACTGGTAAATCTAAGTGACGGAGTGTGGGCGATCATTGTATTACTTTTTAAAAATCTCGTTACTGTGATATTTTTCAGTCTCTCTATCCTTACTCACTGAAGACTACAGATGGCGGAAGGCACCCCGCAGCCCCATGAGAAGGCAAACTGGAGGAGGGCAAAGGCTCAGTTTTCTTTCTCACCGTGCCCAGAACAGGGCCTGGCAGAGTAGATACTCACTGTTGTATGGCCACTGAATACGTGCTTTACCTTCTCATATACCAGCCCTCTGTTTGACACGGGCACGTGCACTGGACTAATCAACACCAGATGCTTTCTGGATGAT
>NW_006436581.1:0-388 GCF_000325575.1 Pteropus alecto | reverse complement strand
TTTTTCAGTTTTAATCTATTTAAAATTGTTCTCAAACAATATTTTTCATAAAGAATCTTATTTATCGTATATGAATATTTAAAATAAAATGTTTATGTTTATGTAAGTATTTATAATTTTTTTTCTATTAAGTACATTGATATATTTCAGCATTCTGCATCTCAAATGAAATAATTTTCATCAAGTTCATGGAAAACTAATAATGAAAGTACATAAATATATTACATGTTTTATAAATTATTTAACTCCCATGTATCAAATCATTGCTCCTGTTTCTACAATATTATTACAGTTAAATAAAACTTTAAACATTTTCAGAAGACTCAAGGGGATTTCAGTATGGTCATGCCAACCACGATTACTTTTTTAATGCTAGATTCTCCTCATT
>NW_006436580.1:0-879 GCF_000325575.1 Pteropus alecto | reverse complement strand
ATAACACTTACCTGTGCTGAGAGGAGGTTGAGCTCTTTCTCTTAATTTCCTAACTTGGTTTATATTTGGCTCAGGTCCTTCAGAGCATGGAATTCCCAGAGATTCTGTGAACACTAGGTCTCATTCAAACAGCTAAATAGAGCCTGGGGAAAAGTAAGGCCATAGTACTAAATTCTAAATTGTAGCAATTCATGTATTTGAACTTTTCTCAGTTTTATTTACACAATTTAATTATATATACATATCATCCATAATATATAATTTCTTTTAGTTTTAAGGAGTGCTAAGTTCCATTTGTTAATGACCATGTGCTTTTATAAATACATTATTATTGGTAGTAATTATGGAAAATATGTACATATTTCAATGTGAGACAATCCAAAAGAAATGGAAGCAATTACTAAGTAGAATCCAGATGTGTGTGTGTGTGTGTGTGTGTGTGTGTGTGTGTGTGTGTTTTCATCAACTAGATTGCCTTTTAACATTAGGGGTGACTTTGCCAATTATGACACAAAGATAAATATTATGTTGAACATTTTTTATACTGTGTTAGAACATAAAAGTAATTATTAGAAACATTAGGTAGGCTGATACTTGGAGGATAGAATGAAAAATATAACAAGAGGTAAATACAGGTAAAACGGTAGGATCGATTTTAAAAAGGGGCGAGGCAAATAACAATTAATAAGTCGCTAACACAGGTCAAATTCAACCAAATCAACACATACAAATGCCCAAGAACGAGGTAGTAAAATTTGCAGTGATCTTTTAAAGGAAGCGGTAGTGAAAACAGAGTAGCACACACGGAATATTATAATTAGTTTTATTAACAAGAGTATTTCTCTTCTTTGGCAACCAAATGTTAAGAAAAATCTTAGT
>NW_006436579.1:1058-1358 GCF_000325575.1 Pteropus alecto | reverse complement strand
TGGAGGTGCCCGCTGGGAAAAGCTTCCGTCGCTGCCACGGACTGTGGCGGGCCACTCTCGTGGGGGCTCAGCAGAGGGGCTTCTGCCTTCCAGAGCGTTCCTCCGTGGTCGTGAGCGGCGTGGGGGCGACAGTCCGGGCGGCCACTGCTGTTCTGCTGCGTCTCCGGAAGACGAGGCGCGTGCTGGGAAGCAGAGCAGGGCGGGTTTTGTCGTGACGTGGCAAAGGCCCGGCCTGTCGTGTTCCCTGTCACGCTTTGTGGAAGGTGGGACTCGCCAGCGACTCAGCTGAGTGTCCGGCTG
>NW_006436579.1:0-1011 GCF_000325575.1 Pteropus alecto | reverse complement strand
AGAAAGGAGGAGGGAGAAAGGGCTTGACGACGGAGCGGCTCCTCCGAGGGAAACCGGACTTCAGGTCCGGGAAGGTCCTCAGCGCCTCCTTGTGGAGAGAAACAAGAGATCACGTTCAGGTGGCCACGCGCGTGTGGCCGAACTGCTCGTGGAGACTCTCCGGCTGCCATTTAAATAGAAGGTGACCAGTCACCGAAGCGGACGGACCAGGACCATGACCCAGCTACTTCTTCAGATGTCGTGTCCTCTGCCACATTATTGGGTATGAGGACAAATAGTCGTCTTCCTTGCCACAAACACTGATGTAGAAGGACTTGACAGCTCTACATTCGAATGGTATTCAAACGAACGGCTTCATAAGATAGCACTGTTTTTTCTGGTTAAGATACAGGGATGTGGATGTTTGTAAGTGATTATGAAATGCAGTGATCGTACAAATTCTGCTATGGATAAAATAATTAAGAAATAAATTTTACAAAGCAACTGTTTAGAGAAAAGACAAGGGCCCCAAAGAAGCAGAAGTCATCGGAAATTTGTTCTCCAAGCGCCACACCTGGCAGGAGTAACAACCGAGAGTCACCGCGCCCCCTGCTCCCCGCACCATCATGGCTGTGAGCGCGGCAGAGCCTTACCGCGCTGAGGGTCCCAGGCAGTGTCGGGGGCTGAAGAGCCTCTGAGTGTGAAGGGCACATAGTGGCTGACGGAGCTGCAGAAGGACCAAGGCACAAACTCTCACAGCAGCGCTGCTCAGATCCCCAGCCGGCAGCCGGACGAGCTTGCGCAGGGAGTCCCCAGAATTCATCTAGGGAGCACAGAGGAGCGAGGTCTCGAAAGGCCCACGAAGCCAATATCTGTAATTTTTCTGCTTTTTAAAATGGAACGGACTTCCCGCCTCTGCCTACCTCGGGCAGCTGGCTTAAAACGTTAGAGCGTGGAGTGCAAGGCTGATGGAGAGAGAAGGTGGATCATCTCAGCCCACGTTCTTGACTACACCGCCCAATCGTGCGCAGC
>NW_006436578.1:0-500 GCF_000325575.1 Pteropus alecto | reverse complement strand
TACGTCTACAGCACCTGGTCTTCCTAGGTAGTCTCTCCTATCCAAGTACTAACCAGGCCCTACCCTGTTTAGCTTCCGAGATCAGATGGGATCGGGCTTGTTCAGGGTGGCATGGCCATAGACAAGTGTTTTATTTGTCAATCCGCATTAAGTTTTGAACTCTCATGTTTCAAATCAAATATTAAGGAAAAAAACAAACAAGTCAGTCATCAAGAGCACAAAATGAGAAGCCATAGACTGAGAGAAATTTCTGGCAAAAGACACACCCATAAAAAACAATGCAAAACATACAAAGAACTCTTCACACTCAACAGTGAGAAAACTACTAGCCTAATGGAAAACTGGGCCAGGGACCTTAACAGACACCGCACTAGAGAACACAAACAGATGGCAAAGCAGTACTTAAAAAGATGCTCCACATCACGTCACTAGGGAAATGCATAAGAAAACCCTGAGAATTAAACAAACAAACAGCAAATGAAAACTATACCACAAACCCA
>NW_006436577.1:0-835 GCF_000325575.1 Pteropus alecto | reverse complement strand
GCTGAGTAATATTCCATTTTATATATGTACCACTTTTTATTTATCCATTCATCCTTTGTCTCCATATCTTGGCTACTATAAATAATGCTTCAGTTAACATATGGATGCATATGTCTTTTTGAAGTAGTATTTTGGGTTTCTTTGGATAAATACCCAGAAGTGGGATTACTGGATCCTTCTTTGTCTTTTATAGCCTTTGTTTTCAAGTCTGTTTTGTTTAGTATAAGTATTGCTACCCCAGATTTTTTGTTAATTTGTTTACATTTTCATGAAATATCTTTTCCATCCCTTTACTTTTAGTCTGTGTGTGTCTTTTGATCTGAAGTGAGTATTGTAAGGGTCTTGTTTTCTTATCTCTTCAGCCACCTTATCTTTTGATTGGAGCATTTAATTCTTTCTCATTCAAAAGAGTCGTTGATAGATATGTAGTTATTGCCATTCTTTATTCATATTTTTGATACATACTTTTTTCTTCTTAAAAAAGTCCATCCAACATTTCCTGTGATACTGACTTGGTGATGATGAACTCCTTTAGCTTTTCCTTGTCTGGGAAGCTCTTTATCTGTCCTTCGGTTTTAAATGATAGCTTTGCTGGCTAGAGTAATCTTGGTTGTAGGTCCTTGCTTTTCATCGCTTTGAATATTTCCTGCCAGTCCCTTGTGGCCTGCAAAGTATCTGTTGAGAAATCAACTGCCAGTCTTATGGGAGCTCCCTTGTAGGTAACTAACTGGTTTTCTCTTGCTGCTTTTAAGAGTCTCTCTTTGTTTTTAACCTTTGGCATTTTATTATGATGTGTCTTATTTGGGACTCTCTGAGCTTCCTGGGCTTGTATGTC
>NW_006436576.1:0-1890 GCF_000325575.1 Pteropus alecto | reverse complement strand
TCATGCAACAATTCATCCGACCACTGGGCACACAGTTGTCCCCCAAACAGGAGCGGTGTGTGGTGTGTGGAGCAGGCGGGGGCGTCCAGGGAGCGGGACCCCAAACACACAGCTCGGAGGGGCGGACCGAGGAAAGTGGGGGAAGGACGAACCCCGCCCCAGAGCCTCACAGGAAGCGACTGTGACGCTGAATGTGGACGGGAACTCGTCCCGTGGTCAGCGGGCTTCGGGTGGGGGTTAACACAGACTTGGTTACGATCTTCTGTAGGTCACCCCTAAGCCCTATCAGGGCCCTGGGGTTCGGGGCTCCCTGCATTTGAAGAAATGGGGATAGCAGAGCCTGTCAGCGCTTTGTGAGGTGGACAGAGGTGGACAGAGGTGCCTGACGCACAGTATGTGCTCAGGGCAGCTTCCTCCTGCACAGGGGTTTGAGCCAGTGACTCTCCACCTGGGCTGAGACTCGCCGACAACCCCTCCCACCTGGGACAGCCTCTCTTCTCTCCCTTCCTCCCAGGCCTTATCCTGGGTCACCTCCTCCATGAGGTCCCCAGGCCTCCTCTGACAGCCTTTGTCTCTGCCTCTATCTTGGGTTTCCCTCATCCCCGACCGTGTCCCACTGTACTGCGCTTGGCCATTCCGCACCCCCCTGCCCCGGTCTGGTGGCCTGCAAGCTCTGCGTCTGCTGAGTCCCTGGTCCAGCACCACCCGCTTCCACCCGTCCCCAAGGATCACGTCCCCGAAGGCGTGATGGCGGTTTTGGCAGAGGCGGCGCTGGGAGGAAGAGGCTGGTCTGGGCAGGGCTGCCAGGAGCTTGAACTTCACTCTAAGGGCTGAGGAAGCCACAAGCAGTTACAGAGGGCTGGCGGGGTGAAACTGGCCACGCAGAGAACTCTTTCCTGCTGCTCGGGGACAGGGACTGGAAGGGGCAAGACTCGGACCTTGGGGACCAGTGAGGAGGCCGCAGGGAGCGTCCGAGAGACAGAAGACACTGGCCTGGGCCGAGCGGGGGATGGCGGAGGTGGAGAAGAGGAAGGAGCTGGGCACAGTTTGGAGGTGCAGCGGACGGGGCGGGCAGGACGTGGGCGTGAGGGGGGGGCAGGAGGAAGGATGTCGGGGTGGGACCCACGGGTGCCGGCCCCCCGGGGGTCTGACAGGTGAGGGGTGCACGCGATGGGGCCTGCGGGAGTGGCCCTGTGGTGTTCAGTGCCCAGGATCGCTCTGACCTGCCCCGCGTGTAAAATGAGCACCTGCCTCTGCCCTCCCGTGTGGCCGCGAGGCGTCTGCAGGACAGAGAGTCAAGCTCCCAGCTCAGGAAATAAGGAGCCACTGGGGCGACCTGTCCCCCAGGCCCCGGCGAGCTGGACCCAGAACAGCTGGACCCCCACGCCCACCTCCCTCAGGGGCTGGGGCGCCGACTCACCCAGCGGGGGTCCGTGCGTGATCAGGACGTCCACGCCCTCGGGAATGAGGTTCCACTTCTCCAGCAGCGCTTGGCCTCGTGGGAGGTTAAAGCCCCAGCCGTAAAACCAGGGCTGCCTGCGGGCGAGAGAGCAGGCGGGTCAGAGCGGCCCCGGGAAGAGGAGGCGGGCAGCGCGCCCGCGGCCATCGGGTCCGGCCTGATGCCCAGAAACTCCGGTCAAGGCGACGGCCGGACGCTGGGCTGAGGGTGTCGCCAGCGTACTCTCCCCTTTCTCCTCTGGCTCAACTGCAGTTTCTGTTTCTCTATGACGGACAAGTGTTATGTGTATAATTTAAAAAATGAAAGTTAGAAAATTCAGCTTTTGCCAAAGGCCTTTCTTGCTCCACACCTAAGGAACCGCCCCGCCGTGGGAGACGGCTCCCCCGTCCTCCCTCTCACTGTTGAGTGGGTTCCAACTGGGGACACACATT
>NW_006436575.1:0-550 GCF_000325575.1 Pteropus alecto | reverse complement strand
ACCTCTTTTCTACATGCCCATGTATATACCCATCTACATGAGGACTGGGCCATGAAACTTACATGCAATGAATAAAATGTCAAAAAATATGGGGGAAAACCTGGTAGACCTAACTGGTAGACCACAGGGGATCTTGAGGCTATCATGTTAAGTGAAATTATATCAGAAAAAGTTTACGACGATTTGATTTCACTTAAATGTGAGATATAAGAGTGAAAGCAAAAAAAGAACAAGACAAGCAAAATTAATAGACATAGACAACAGTTTAATGGTTATCAGAGGGAAAGCAGGGAGGAGAAGAGGTGGAAAAGGGTAAAGAGGGTGAATTACATAGTGATGGATGGAAATGGTTGGTGAACACACGGTGCAATATATATACTACATATTATTGAATTGTACACTTGAAATTTATATGATTTTATTAACCAATGTCACCTCAGTATATTTGATATTAAAAATTTTAAAAAAATATATGAGTATGTCACTCCAAAGTTATTGCAATAATAGACTCAGTCTTTTGACTATCAGCCGTCTTCTACTCTCTCACCAG
>NW_006436574.1:0-568 GCF_000325575.1 Pteropus alecto | reverse complement strand
GGGTTAGGGTTAGTTTTAGGATTAGGTTAGGGTTAAGGTTACCGTTATGTGTCGGGTAAATTTTAGTTTAGTAGTAGGTTCATGGTTAGGGTTAGGATTAGTGTTATGTTTAGGTAAGAGTTTGGGTTAGGGTTAAGATTTGTGTTAAATTAGGATAAGCTTTAGTGTTAGGGTTAGGATAAGGGTTAGTGTTAGTGTTAGTGTTAGGGATAAAATTATGGTTAGCATTAGCTTCAGTATTTGGGTTAGGAACAGGGTTCAGGATAATGATAGGATTAAGGTTAGAGTTAGGGTTAGTTTTAAGCTTAAAGTTTGATTCAGGGTTAGGTTTAGGGTTAGTGTTATTGTTAGTTTAAAATTTATGGTTATGGTTAGTTTTAGGGTTAGAGTTAGAATTAGGGTTATGATAAGCTTTAGTTTTAGTGTTAGGATCAGAGATAGCTTTAGGGTTACAGTTCGGGTTAGGGCTTAAGGTTAGGGTTAAGGTTAGAGTTAGTACTAGGACTTAGGGTTTGGTTAGGGTTAGGCTTTCTGGTTAGGGTTAGTGTTAGATTTAGGGTTAGGGTTA
>NW_006436573.1:0-416 GCF_000325575.1 Pteropus alecto | reverse complement strand
GCTTCCTATGTTCCATCACAAAGAAAGATGGTAGATTCAAGCTTTTATTTTGCTCTTACTACACATCACAGCCATACGTCCATTGTCTTACCACCATTTTGTGCATTCTAGGTAGATAGCAAGCTAAGGAGAACGGTTGTCAAGACTATTTCCAACCAGCTCTTTGGTGCCAAACAAAGGACACCAGAAAACAAATCTACGATTTTGTCAGACCGGGATTGAGCCTGATTCAGGTTCCAAGGAACGGGGCTAAGTTGTTGCTCACATCATAAATGTTGGACTCCAGGTACAGGCCTGAACTCTAGTTTTTTTGCACTCTTACAGGGCCGACTTACTTTACAGCGTTCAGCAATACTTGCACCAAATGATCGAAGACACTTTTGGATTCGAGAATTCATGCATTCGAAAACGGTTTC
>NW_006436572.1:0-237 GCF_000325575.1 Pteropus alecto | reverse complement strand
ATCCATCATCCATCTATTTATCAACTATCTATCTAACCATCATCTATCATCTATCATCTATCATCCATCCATCCATCCATCCATCCATCATCTATCATCTATCCATCCATCCATCATCCATCCATCATCAATCTATTTATCAACTATCTATCCATCATCTATCCTCTATCTGTCTATCATTTATCCATCCATCCATCCATCGTCCATCTATTTATCAACTATCTATCCATCATCTAT
>NW_006436571.1:0-762 GCF_000325575.1 Pteropus alecto | reverse complement strand
GAAAGAACATAAATAAACAAAATCAGGGATGAAAGGGGGGTAATTACGACAGACACTGTAGAAATACAAAGGATTATACAAGAATGCTATGAAAAATTATATAATACCAAATTTAATAACCTAGAAGAAATGGACCAGTACTTAGAAATATACAACCTTCCTAGACTGAATCAAGAAGAACTGGAACATCTAAATAGACCTATCGGCAGTATGGAAATTGAAACAACCATCAAAAACCTACCAAAAAGTAAAAGTCCAATACCAGATGGTTTTACCAGCAAATTCTACCAGTCATTCAGAGAAGATATACCTATTCTCTTCAGACTCTTCCAAAAAATCGAAAATGAGGCAATACTTCCCAACTCACTTTATGAGGCCAATATTACTCTTATACCAAAACCTGGTAAAGATAACACAGATATACAATGGAATATTACTCAGCCATAAGAAGAGATGAAATACTGCCATTTTCTACAACATGGCTAGACTTCAATATAATAATGCTAAGCGAAATAAGCCAAACAGAAAAAAGTCGAAAATCACATAATATCACGTATATGTGGGATATAAACCTAAAAGGAACAAATGAACAGGACAAATATGCAGAGACTCATGGACATGGACTATAGACTAGTGGTTACCAGATGGTAGGGTGTGGGGAAGAAGGGGTGGGGTAGATGGGGTAAAGAGAGTCAAATATAGGGGGTCGCGGGAGGGTGAAGTGGTAAAAGGGGATCAAATATATGGTAGCTGAAGGGAACT
>NW_006436570.1:0-895 GCF_000325575.1 Pteropus alecto | reverse complement strand
TGAAACTGGATATCAAAAAGATATTGGCAGCTCCATGTAAAAGCAGCGTTATTCACAATAGTTCAGATATGGAAACAACCTAAGTATCCATCAAAAAAATGAATGAATAAAAAATACATCATAAATATATTCAATGAAATATTATTTAGTCGTGAGAAGAAAGGAAATTTTAACATTTGCAACATTATGCTAAATGAGATAAGTTACACAGAGAAAGACAAATATTATACAATCTTACTGACATGTGAAATATAATAAAGATGAACTATAAAAACAGAGAGTAGAATTGTGGCTATCACAGGCTGAAGATGAGGGGGTGAGGGAGAGGTTGTTAAAGGGTACAAACTTACAACTGGAAAATAAATAAGCTCTGGAGATCTAATGCACAGTATATTTATGTTAGTCAACAATATTGTATTATAAATTTCAAAGTTGCTAAAAGACTGGATCTTAAATATTCTCACCACAAAAAATAAGTAGTAATAATTATGTAACATAATAGAGGTGTTAGCTAACACTAAGGGTAATCATACTGTAATATATAAATGTATCAAAACATTGTATACCTTAAACCTACACAATGTTATATGTCATTTATACCTCAATTTAAAAATTTTTTAAAGGATGAAGTGTGAACTGGAGTGGGGACTTTTCCATAATATTTCTTTTGGGAATAAACTGATTCCAGCTGCATTTTATACTGTAAAGGTAATTCTTTTTATATCTCAGTTTGTATTTCCATTTGTTCAGGAAAAAAAAAAACCTTCTAAAAGATAAGATATTCAATTTCTGGTCAAGATGGTGGTGTAGGTAAACACTGTCCTTGCATCCTCTCGCAACCACACCAAAATTGCAACTACACTACAAAACAGCCATCATTGAGAATTGCCTGAAG
>NW_006436569.1:0-283 GCF_000325575.1 Pteropus alecto | reverse complement strand
GGGGACAAGCCTGGTCACTGCGAGACAGAGAAAGGTGGGAATGGGGGGCGGGGGTGGGGACACAGCACGGAACTGGGCTTTTATTCCGGGTGTGACAGAAGGCCACTGCAGGGTTTCTCAGCTACGAGAGACGTGATGTAGTTCACACTTTACAAGACCATCCTGTGTGTTGGGCAGAGTGTAGACCAACAATGGAGGGCCAGCAGTGGCTGCCGGGGGACCGGTTAGGAGCCGGTTACTCCCAGCTGTGCAAAAGATGACCGTGGCCGGGCTGGGGAGGGCC
>NW_006436568.1:0-374 GCF_000325575.1 Pteropus alecto | reverse complement strand
CTATTAATATTGACTTACCAGAAACTGAAAAAAAAATGTTAAAATAAATATTAATTAATTGACTTAAAATAATTAATTTCAAAATAACAATAATAAATTCACTGCCTGAATCAAACAGTTCCGCTATTTTACCCCATTTTTGCTTTTGCAAATGTCAATATAGTTGAAAAAACTATTAACATCCTACTATTATTATGAAAATAGTTTTGACTTAGTGGACCACTTGAAAGGCTCCCCACAGAACACTTTTCAATAATGTCATAATATGATAGTAAAGGCATAGTTCTTTTCCTATTTACAGCAGTTACATACTACCTAGCTTAATTCACCAAATGAGTTTTTACATATATATATATATATATACATTTTATTTT
>NW_006436567.1:0-843 GCF_000325575.1 Pteropus alecto | reverse complement strand
GTATCCAAGAGTTTCTGTTTTGTTTGTTAGTATATATATATATTTTTTTATATATGTAAGTGAAATCAATGCTATTTGTTTTTGCCTGACTTATTTCACTTAGCATAATACTCTCTAGGTCCATCCATGTTGTTGTAGATGGCAAGATTTTTCTTTTTATGGCTAATATTCCATTGTATATGTATACCACCTCTTCTTTATCCATTCATCTATCGATGGAAACCTAGGTTGCCTCCATATCTTAGCCACTGTAAACAATGCTGCAATGAACATATGGATGCATATGTCTTTTTGAATCAGTGTTTTGGGTTTCTTCGGATAACTATCCAGAAGTGGAATTGGTGGGTCCCTCTTTGTCTCTTGTTATAGCCTTTGTTTTTCCTTTCTTTTTTTTTTTTCAGTATTATATTAGTTTCAGGTGTACAACACAGTGAGATTAGACTTTTATATAACACATGAAGTGATCATACCAATAAATCTAATATCCATCTGAAACCGTAGTTATTACAATATTATTAACTATGCTTCTTATACTCTACTTTATAACCCCATGATTATTTTCTAACCACCAATTTGGACTTCTTAATCTCTTCCCCCTTTTAAGCCATCCTCCTAAAGCTCCTCCCATTTGGCAACCATCAAAATATTCTCTGTACCTATGAGTTTCAGTTGTCTATTTTGTTTTTCTAGATTCCACATATAAGTGAAATCATATGGCATTTGTCTTTCTCTGCCTTACTCCACTCAGAACAATAACCTCTAGGTCCATCTATGTTGTTGCAGGTGGCAAAATTTCATTCTTTTTTATGGCTAATATTCACTTGTATGTATATGTGTGTGTGT
>NW_006436566.1:0-975 GCF_000325575.1 Pteropus alecto | reverse complement strand
GTTTGAGGGCGCTCTTCCTCCTCCTCCGTGGGGGCACCCTTTGCTGCTCCTTGTCAGCTCTGAGTTTTGTTTCTATACGTGAAGCAGAATCAGCTGAGTCAAGCTTCGTCACGCTCTCAAGAAATGCTGAAATGCAGCTTTATTTATTTTTTAAATTCCTGTCATCCACAGCCAGAAAAACCTCCATGTGGCGATTACGTGGACTCGAATGTCTTTTGCTCTCATGTTCGCAGGGCAATGTCTCGGGGCTGGGGAGCTCCGGCATGGCAATGAGCTTCCAGTGCGAAGTTCCCCGCTGGCTGTAGACGCAACGGTGCGTCTTCTGATGAGACAGAATCGCCGTCAGGAAATGCGTATTTTATTTGGTCTCTCTGCACCAAAGATTTTATCGTTTGGAAAGTAAAGAATTGGTCATCTTCATTTCGCAAGGTTTTCAGCGCGGGGACCATCACTAAGTGCCCAGATGTGGAGATAGAAGGTACGCCTCTTACCTGCGAAGTGATCCTCGCCTAGTGGGGGAGGCAGGTGCGTGAGCCCCGGGTCCTCAGACTGTCACACAGCACGTGTGACAGGGTGTTCGGTGCACGTGTTGGGGTGCATGGAGGGAGGTCGCTGGCTCAGTGTTGCTCTAAGCAGCTGTGGGTCCTGGGGGTGCGACCTCGTGCACACAGGGAGGTCTTCCGGCTCCAGGTGGTTCAGCTCTTAGGGTGCCTCAGTGCGAACTTCCGACTGGCAGCCAGGGGCACGGAGTAACCCAGCCCTGCCACTGGCCGGGGCGGGGTGGGCCCAGCGGGCAGTGTCCCCCTGATCCACATGTGGGACGGTGTTCAGAGGCGGGGTCTTTGGGAGAGGATTAGGTTTAGACCAGGCCGTGAGGGTGGGCCCCGATGGGATCAGCACCCTTATGAGGAGCTGAGGGGACCCAGGCTCGCTCTCCCTCCTCCATGTGGGGACACAGTGAGAAGGTGGCATCTG
>NW_006436565.1:0-612 GCF_000325575.1 Pteropus alecto | reverse complement strand
AGCATGGCCCACGGGTGCTCAGATACCACCGATACTTTCATGAACATCCATCTGGCCTAAGTCACCTACACAGAGCATTGTGAGTATGGAAAGGTCCAGCAGATGACCTGTTTGTGATAGGTCATAATGACCGCTATGCCACATCCCAGATGACGTGTACGTCAACTTTTAAATGAGATGTGACATAATACAATAAATTATAATGGAAATATACTTTAAATTTAAAGCATTTTGATAAATGTGATATATAATAATCTTTAAAATCATAAATACTATAAATAATTCACAGGAAAAAGTACAAGCATAATTACATATATTTTAAAAGGCTACTTTTATGTGATATTGTGACTTTTATCTCTAAACATTTAGTACGTTCCTTTCCCTAGGCAAATAAACCTTATTTCTTATTACTGAAGATATAGAATAATGACATGAAGGTCTCGCCGTCTCATATAAGTTTGGTAATTTACCTTATACTCAAATCAGATACATGTACTTGAATATTACGGAATGTGATTACCTAGAAAATATTCTAATAAAAATCTGTTGGCTTAAACCAGCCTTTGAAAGTTCATTGAATACTCTATCTAAGTTCAGAAAATTAAATAACAC
>NW_006436564.1:0-308 GCF_000325575.1 Pteropus alecto | reverse complement strand
ACCACTAAGAATGTAAAAACCATTTTTAGCTTGCAAGGCTATACAAAAACAGCGGGCAGGCCAGACTTGGTCCTCAGGCTGCAGTTTGCCAACCCATAGCTTAGATCCTCCTGTAGAAAAGGACTTGCTGCCCAGTTGCAATGAGTATTACTTAATGACCTCAAGAAGTTAGCTTCCTCCTGGGTACCGCAACCCTGAGCCTAGGTTGTGGTATTCTTGGGGTGGCCCCCAGTCAACGACTGAGGAAGGTCTCGCCCCCCACTGCCAGCCAGTAAGAGGAAAAAACCTGAGTCTTCTAGCTGCAAGAA
>NW_006436563.1:0-290 GCF_000325575.1 Pteropus alecto | reverse complement strand
CATAAACTGGATTCTAAATTAAAATAAAAAGTTCAAAATCAAATAGCTTTTAGTATACAATTATTCTTAAAAGATTTTAACTTTTTTGGTTTTATGAAATCCAGTGTATCATTTGACAGAAAGTCTTAGATATATTGCATTGTGTGTTCACCACCCAGACTAGATTTCCTTTCATCTCCAAATATTTGCTCCCTTTTCTTTATATTTAAATGTTATAGGTACTATTAAATGTGAAAATGATAGGTTTCTTAGGATATCTGTGGCACAGATACATACAAGCTCTGTTCTAC
>NW_006436562.1:0-789 GCF_000325575.1 Pteropus alecto | reverse complement strand
GCTGCACCTGCAAACCCCTCATCAGGACGCACACGCTCAACCTGGGGGCAGAGCTCCCTCCAGGTTGGGGGGCTGGGGAAGGGCTGGGGGACTCCCACGTCTTCCCGTAAATTCCGATGCGCTACGCTGGTGAGGCCCCCCACTTGTAAGCCCTCCAGACACGCCGTCTGCGTCTCATGTGGCTCCTGCCTGGACATCCACTGGCAACCCAGCTTCAGGGTCCACCTGACCCTGACTGAGAAATGAGTCACCCCCCCGCCCGTGACCCCAGGGACGCCGGGGGAGACCCCAGCGTCTCCAGCTCCCATCTGCTGAGGAAGAGAGTGGGCGACCGCAGAACGTGTGGTAAATACAGGGTGGTTCAAAGCACGAGAGGAAAGACAGGAAGATGCTCACGGGCCCCGCCCCGGACGCCGGGCCGTCCTTCCAGCCGTTCTTCCCGAGTCCCGCTCTCCTAAAGCTGAAACGGTGCCGTAGGGGACGCAGGCATTTCTTCTGCTCCTCCTTCCTCCTCGACGTTGGTGGGGGCCCTCCCCCCAGTGTTGGTGAAACACCCCTGTCAGCTGCAGGCTTAACGGTCGTACAGTTTGGTACGACAGCCACAGCTGGGCCGTGACTCGGCCATTGTGCACGTGGCGTCGGGCCGTCTCCGTTTTGCCATCGTGAGAAAATGCCACGATGACGATCTTTTCCCATCGCCCCTTTGCACGTTTGCCGACGCGAGGCTGACATAAACCAGAGGGTGACGGTGACAGTGACGGCGACGGCGACGGCCGTCCCCCAGCCTTG
>NW_006436561.1:0-820 GCF_000325575.1 Pteropus alecto | reverse complement strand
TTTGCGGTTCTTCCTGATTTCCTTTTGCAGTTGATCTGTAGTTGCAAAGCACTATGATCAAAGAATATGGTTGGTATGATGTCAGCTCTCTTATTTTTGTGGAGGCTATCTCTGTGTCCCAATATATGCTCGATTCTTGAGAATGTTCCATGCTCATAGAGAAGAATGTATAAGCAGCTGTTTTGGGATGGAAGGCTCTGTAACTGTCATTTATTTCCAGTTGGTCTAATATGTCTTTTAAGGATGTGATTTCCTTATTGATTTTCTATTTGGATGATCTATCCATATCCAACAGTGGGATATTTAGGTCCCCTACTACAATAGTGTTTTGGTCTGTTTCTCCCTTTAGTTCTTAGTAATTGATTTACATATTTCGGGGCTCCCTGATTTGGAGCATAGATATTAATACGTGTTATGTCTTCTTGGTGTATGATTCTCTTTATCATTATGAAGTGTCCCTCAGTATCTTCCTTTACCTTTTTTTATTATTTTAAAGTCTATTTTGTCCGATATCAGTACCGCTACTCCCGCTTTTCTCTGAATGCCATTTTCTCAAAATATCATTTTCCACCCTTTCCCTTTAAGTCTATATTTGTATTTGGAGCTGAGGTGTGTCTACTGAAGGCATCATATGGTAGGGTTTTATTTTTTGATCCATTCTGCAACTCTGTGCCTTTTTATTGATGAGTTCAGTCCATTTACATTTAGGGTGATTAATACAAAATCAGGTCTTCTTATAGACATTTTATCCTTTGCTTTCTGGTAGCTCAGTGTTTCTATTTCTCCCTTTTCCTTGTGTTTCTGTTTTCTTTATTTTGGT
>NW_006436560.1:0-382 GCF_000325575.1 Pteropus alecto | reverse complement strand
ACTTCCCAACTCATTTTATGAAGCCAATATTAACCCGATACCAAAACCTGGTAAAGATATCACAAAAAAAGAAAACTACAGACCAATATCTCTCATGAAACCAGATGCAAAAATCCTAGATAAGATACTAGCAAATCGAATAGAGCAACATATGAAAAAGATTATAAACCACGATCAATTGGGCTTCATCTCAGGGGCACAGGGATGGTTCAACATACACAAATTGATTAATGTAATTCACCATTAATCAATTAAATAAGCCAATTAAAAATAAGAATCATATGATCATATCTATGCAGAAAAAGCTTTCGACAAGTATAGTATCCATTTATGATCAAAACTCTTAATGAAGGAAAGTATCTTAACATAATAAAGGCCATAT
>NW_006436559.1:0-598 GCF_000325575.1 Pteropus alecto | reverse complement strand
TCTTTCACTTAATATTTTAAATATTTGATTCCATTGCTTTCTGGCTTGAAAGTTTTGCCCTGGGAAATCCAATGATAATCTAATGGGTTTTCCTTTATAAGTTACCATTTTCTTCTCCCTGACTGTGCTGAGAATTCTATCTTTGTAATTGATTTTTGTTAATTTTAATATAATGTGTCTTATTGAAAAACTTTTGGGTGAGATAATTGGGTGTTCTTTTGACTTCTTGAATTCCAAGCTCCAGATCATTCTTTAGATTTTGGAAATTCTCATCAACTATTTTTCTGAAATTGCTTTCTAGTCCCTGCTCCTTTTCCTCACCTTCGAGAATGCCCATTATTCTTTTGTTTCCTCTCTTTATGATATCTGCTAGTTCTTGAATTTCTCTTTCATTATTTTTCATTCTTCAGGTTCTCTCTTCTTCCTTCTGATTTATTTCTAGATTACTGTCTTCGACATCAGTGATCCTTTCCTTTATTTGGTTGACTCTATTTCCCAAGCTTGTTACTTCATTTTTCAACTCTTGCAGTGTGTTTTTTATCTCCGGAAGATCTATACTGGTTTTTTTGAAGGTTTCAGTCTCCTTGCTCTGCTCATC
>NW_006436558.1:0-259 GCF_000325575.1 Pteropus alecto | reverse complement strand
GTTATTGCTAGTTTAAAATTTAAAGTTGGTGTTAGTGTTAGAGAGAGTTATAATTCAAATTAGAATTAGTTTTAGTTTTAGCGATAGGATCTGGTTTAGGGTTAGTGTCAGGGTTACTATTAAGGATTCTGTTAGGGTTAGGGTTAGGGTTAAGTTTTAGTTAAGGTTAGGTTAGAGTTAAGGTTACAGTTATCCTTAGGATTAGGGTTAGAATAAGAGGATACAGTTAGGATTATTGTTAGAGTTAGGTTTACGGTTA
>NW_006436557.1:0-375 GCF_000325575.1 Pteropus alecto | reverse complement strand
CTATAGAATATTCATACCACGAGTCTGTCCCGTCTATGCCCCCAAAACTATCCATAAGTGTCTCATATTCAACATGTAGCTACCCTGCCCCTGACCAAAGGGCAGAGGTTTGCTAGCACCTTAGAGCAAACAAAGGGAATTGAACCCATTCCTCTGAAAAACGGCAAGAAAATAAGTTCTCCCAGGACCACAGGCCTCCAGAAAGAAAACACCCACTCACGCGGCAAGTCAGTCCATTGAACAGTCACAGTTCATCCAGGGTCATTCTTGCACATCCAGGAGGTGTCTCCTGTGATGGACATTTTAGCTTCCTGCCCTAATGGAATGACATCTCACTTCCGTGGCAGTTTCATTAAACCTTGGTGCTGTTTGAAT
>NW_006436556.1:508-911 GCF_000325575.1 Pteropus alecto | reverse complement strand
TTTCTCTTGCTGCTTTTAAGATTCTCTTTGTATTTCTATTTATTGATTTTTAAATTTTACTTACTTATTTATTTTTTTTTATGTACACTGTGTGTTCACCTCTCATAGTTAGATTGACCCTCTTTACACCATCTACCTCCCCCCTCTTCCCCCAACCTCTACACTCTGGTAACAACTAGTCTATAGTCAATGTCCATGAGTCTCTGTTTCTTTGTCCTGTTCTTTTGTTGCTTTTAGGTTTATATCCCACATATATGTGATATCATATGATTTTCAACTTTTTCTGTCTGGCTTATTTCACATAGTGTGATTATTTCAAGGTCCATCCGTGTTGTTGCAAATGGCAGTATTTCATCTCTTCTTATGGCTGGGTAATATCCTATTGTATATATGTACCACAGTT
>NW_006436556.1:0-496 GCF_000325575.1 Pteropus alecto | reverse complement strand
ATCAACAACTTCAGCTGCTTCCATGTTCTGGCCACTGTGAATAATGCTGCTATGAACATTGGTGTGCAAATATCTTTCTGGATATGGTTTTTCAAGTCTTTAGGAAAAATACTCAGTAGAGGGATTGCTGGATCATACGGTAGATCAATTCTTAGTTTTCTGAGGAACCTCCATCCTCTTTTCCATAGTGGCTGTACCAATATGCAGTCCCACCAGCAGTGTATGGGGGTCTCTATTTCTCCTCATTCTCTCCAGTATTTATTATTACTTGTCCTGTTGATTATAGCTATTCTAAAAGGTGTGAGATAGTATCTCATTGTGGATTTGATTTGCATTTTCCTAATAGCTAGCAATGTTGAACATCTTTTCAAATATTTATTGACCATTTGTATGTTCTCTAGGGAGAAATGTCTGCTCAGATCCTCTGCCCATTTATTGATTGAATCATTTGTTTTTTTGTAGTTATTAAATTGTATGAGTTCTTTGTATATTTTGG
>NW_006436555.1:0-660 GCF_000325575.1 Pteropus alecto | reverse complement strand
TTGGACCCTCCTTAAAAACCCAGCAATTACCTGAATACTACAGAGTGATCTTAGCCCATGCCAGAAGGATTGTTCAGTCAAGTTTTGCCTAAACAGGAGGAGAAGAAGAAACGGTCCCAAAACTGAACCTTCTAGGTATAATTAGACAGACATGTTAAATAGAAATTTTTCAAATTATTACAGAATTTAATCATAATGCTGTCAGACTATTCTTCCTGTTTGGGGGAAATAAGCTTAGATAATTTTTCATCTTGTTGTGTATATATATATATTTATTTAATGGGGCAAGAGGTTATCAAAATTCATCACTAAAAATTCTCTCTCCAATAGGTCAAATTTCAATAATATAAGTAATTGACAAAGTTGATAAAGTGTCTCAGACATTGTTCAGGGAACAGAGAGCACAAAGACATTAAGATAATTTCCCTGACTCCAGGGAGCTGAAAGACCAATGAGCATGCAACAGGATTTTCATCTTATCTCTTGAAATAACTATACAAAGTCGAAAATTAGCTAAATGTCTGTCTTACTCCATTCGGGCTATTATAACAGAATATTTTAGACTAGGTGGCAGACAACAAGCATTAATTTCCAAAAGTTCTAGAAGCTGGGATGACTCAAGGTACTGGCAGATTCAGTGTCTCATGAGGGCCTGCTTCC
>NW_006436554.1:0-266 GCF_000325575.1 Pteropus alecto | reverse complement strand
TAGGCCCTTAACAGAGGCATTGCTTGCAAATATATCCAGATAGTTGTCTCTTTACCTTGTTGATAGTTTCTTTTGCTGAGCAGAAGTGTTTTAATTTGATGTAGTCCCATTCATTTATTTCAGCTTTTACTTCCCTTGTCTTTGAGGTCAAATTTGTAAAATCTTCCTTAAGTCCAAGGACCTAGAGTTTAGTTCCTATGTTTTTTACTATGTATTTTATTGTTTCAGTTCCTATATTCAGATCCTTAATCCATTTTGAGTTAATT
>NW_006436553.1:0-728 GCF_000325575.1 Pteropus alecto | reverse complement strand
AATTCTCCATCTCCAGGTTGGTCCCGCCCCGTTTCTTCTTCTCAGCATCTGACCTATGTGGATCCCTCCTTCAAAGCCCCCCACTCCCCTCGCCCCGCCATCTTTTCCAGAACATTGGCTGGGCACGGTCCTCCTCCTCCCCATGACTTGTCCTGAGACGGACGTTCTTGGTTTCGCCTCTGTTGGGCTTTCCTCACATGTAACAGTCAGCGTTCCTCCCAGCCGTTCTCTCCCCCGGCGCCCGTGCAGTCTCATCTTCCTCCGTGACTTCGAGTGGCCATGTCGCCACTCCCGGCAGACACATCCGCGACTCTCTCACTTTTACCCACTTGCACGGCATCTCCGGGCGCACTCAGTTTCCCGACCGGGCCTCCCCACCGTGGCCCCGGCGTCTGCTCTTCAAGTTTCCAGTCTGAGCAAACAGCTCCGTTATTTCCCCACGCCAGACACCGCAGAGTCGTCCCTGGAATGACTCTTGTCTGTTTGCTCCCACACTGACCCCACGTGGGTCATCACTGCGGTGTCCCCTCTGCATCTGTGTCTGTCTCTTCTTACTGCCACATCGTCACCCCTGCCTCTTAGGATTTCGGTAGTCCCCCGTCTGCTCTCTCTGCCATCTTCGTGGGGCTCTGAGAGTTGGCTTTGTGAAATGCGGGCCTCGCTTTCCTTCCAGCATCCTGAGAGTCTGCATGTCTTACGGAGTAAAGACTCGAGTTCCATCACGGGGC
>NW_006436552.1:0-501 GCF_000325575.1 Pteropus alecto | reverse complement strand
CCAGACAAAAATAAGCTAAAGGAGTTTATCAACACTAAGCCATAATTACAGGAAATGTTGGAGAGACTATTTTCCCCCCATCTTTATTGAAATGTAATAGACAGTTAGTTGCTTATATTTACATTGTACAAGTCAATGAGTTTTTTTTAATTATAGTTGGTATACAATAATATACCAATTTCAGTTGTATAACATAGTGATCAGAGATCCACATAAATCGCAAAGTGATCAGCCCACTAAATCTAGTAACCTCTTCCCCCTTACATATTAATACATTATTAACCCTCTTTCCCATGCTACACTCTACATCTCCATGTCTATTCTGCAACTATCCATTTGTACCTCTTACTGGAGAGACTTCTTTAAGAAGAAAAAACATGTATCAAAGTCACGAATAAAAAATGGTAATATAAACTCATATTTATATGGGCAAATAACTTTCAACAAGAAAACCAAAAACGTACAATAGAGAAAGCCTCTTCAATAAATGGTGCTGGGAAA
>NW_006436551.1:0-834 GCF_000325575.1 Pteropus alecto | reverse complement strand
ATTTATATGGGCAAATAATTTTTGGCAAAAGCACCAAAAATATACAGTAGAGAAAGGAAAGCCTCTCCAATAAATGGTGCTGGGAAAACAGGAAAGCGACCTGCAAAAGAATGAAACTAGACTGCTGTCTATCACCACATACCAAAATTAACTCAAAATAGATTAAGGACCTGAATATAAGACCTGAAACAATAAAATGCATAGAAGAAAAATAGGAACTAAACTCAAGGACCTTGCGCTTAAAGAGGATTTTATGAATCTGACCTCAAAGGCAAAAGAAACTGTCAACAAGGTAAAGAGACAACCATTAGAATGGAAAAATATATTTGCAAGTAATGCCTTCGATGAGGGTCTAATATCCAAAATATACAAAGAACTCATACGACTCAATAAAAACAAACAAAAAAACCCCAAACAATCCAACAAAAAATGAGCAGAGGAACTGAACAGATACTTCTCCCCAGAGGACTACAAATGGCCAACGAACATATGAAAAGATGCTCAACATTGCTAGCTTTTAGAGAAATGCAAATCAAAACAATGAGAAACCATCGCACACCTGTTAGAATGGCTGTAATCAACAGGACAAGTAATAACAAATGTTGGAGAGAATGTGGAGAAAAAGGAACCCTCATACACTGCTGGTGGGACTGCAAATTGGTACGACCACTATGGAAAGCAGTATGGAGGTTCCTCAAAAAACAAAGAATTGACCTACCATAGGATCCAGCAATCCCTCTACTGGGTATTTACCCCAAAGATTTGAAAAGCCATATCCCAAAAGATAGCTGCACACCGATTTCACAGCAGCATTATTCACAGTGGCCAGGACAT
>NW_006436550.1:0-843 GCF_000325575.1 Pteropus alecto | reverse complement strand
GAGACGGGATCGTGAGGGCAGAGAAACTGCTCTGCAGGATGCTGTAGCAGAGGATCCATGTCATCAGATCTTTTCAAAGACAGCATGAACGCCAAGGCAGAGTCTGACCTTCGATGATCGATAATGATGGGTCCGTGTCGGTTCGTGAGTTGTAACCAATGCACCGCTCTGGGCTCTGGTGGGACGCGGACAGAGGGGGAGACTGGGGCAGGGGGGCGGAGGGCAGTCAGTAACGGGAACTCGGCACTTTCTGCTCAAGTTTACTGTCAACCTAAAACGGCTCTAAAAAACCAAGGCCGTATATTTTTTGCAATGGCATGACTTGGTGCAGAGCTAGGATGGAGCAATTCAACACAGACGAGCCCTAAAAGCCCACTAACCCACGGTTCTAGCGGCCTCCGGGCTTTTCCTATGGGCAGTGGGTATTTTAAAGCAAAAAACAAAAAAAACAAAAAACCCAGAACGGTGAGATGATTGAATCGGGATTACTCGAGGTAGCGTGGAATCGGGGAGCCCATCAGGCCTGTGTGGAGACAGCCCCGCACTGTGCCCAAATCTCCACCTTAGTGACAAGTGGGACCAGCAGGATCCTTCGCAGATGCAGGACGGCCACAGGCACCTTCCCTCGGCACTAAGGTCGCCACGACCGATCCCAGACATCCTCTTCCACGCGGAGGGGTGGCTTCCAGGGTGCGCTGTCTACGGGGACGAGCCGCCCGCGGGCGAGGGGAACCTGGTCACGGGGGCTTCAGGCCGGCGCTGACGTGCACAACCGCGGCAGCCGCCTAGCGAGTGGGACTCAGCCCCCCACCACGAAGACCCCGGCCGCGGCACGCTGCGCGC
>NW_006436549.1:0-646 GCF_000325575.1 Pteropus alecto | reverse complement strand
CTGAACATCTAAAACTCAACAATAAACACCCAAACAGCACACCAACACGTCTGAGCATGCGATCTGTGCAAAAGAGCTACCACAGGTCAGAACACCGGGCGTCAGGCAGTGGACTGGGTGTAATAAAGAACCTGCCTCTCAAAGCCTTGGATCTCCCTGCAGGAGGACGGGTTGGGGAGAAGGAGTAGCCAGTACCAGCAGCCAGTTCCCTGAAAGTTGATACCTGGGACAGCTGTGAACTCCCCGTGGCTGGCTGGATCCAGGGCCCAGTCATCAGGGCAGCAAGCAGAAAAGCAGAAAAGGATGGCAGAGGAACAAATGCTCATTTTTGCTGAGCGCAGTTGCAAAACCAAAACTGAGCGGGAGCCTCCAAACCCCAACCCAGATGGCCCCTCCCTCATACTCTCCAAGAACAATCACCTCACAGACCCAGGGAAATCAGAGCGAACCCTACTGAGATGATTGCTGACGCTTACAGGGACTGAAACTGAGGGTAGCGAGCATGATTAAATATCTACAAGAAAATTTTTAAAAGGCATTTTTAAGACTTCATGTAAAGCAGGGATCCAGGCTTAGACAACACCTACTGGAAACGAAAAGAAAAGCACCTACTTTGCAGCAGGCTAAAGGGAAACCTTTATATAAT
>NW_006436548.1:0-444 GCF_000325575.1 Pteropus alecto | reverse complement strand
GCTTATACATTCTTCTCTAGTGCACATGGAACATCTTCAAAATTGACCACATACTGGGACACAGAGCTAGCCTCAACAAATATAAGAGGGTTGAAATCATACCAACCATATTCTCTGATCATACTTTGAAACTAGTGATCAACTATAAGCTGAAAGAACCACAAATAAATGGAGATTAAACAACATGTTACTGAAGAATAACTGGGTCAGAGAAGAAATAAAAAAGGGAGATCAAGAGATACATAGAAACGAATGATAATGATAGTGCAACATATCAAAACTTTTGGGACATGGCAAAAGTGGTAATAAGAGGAATGTTCATATCGTTACAGGCCTACCTCAAAAAACAAGAACTAGCCCAAATAAACAATCTAACACTTCTTCTTAAAAAAACAAAAACAAAAACAAAACAAAACTAGAAAAAGAAGAACAAATGAAGCCTAA
>NW_006436547.1:0-1348 GCF_000325575.1 Pteropus alecto | reverse complement strand
TATGTAAATTAAAGAGCTGAATTTTGTGCTTCCTTTGTATCTAAACACCAAAAAAAAAAAAAGAACAGAGAAATTACTTATCAGACCTCTTGTCACCTATTCCATGCTTTGTGGAGGGAAGATGAAAATACCTTAGAGATTAGAAAAAGAAACTTGCTCAAACTATTTCAAGTGAAAAGAAGTTTATATTTAGGACATTGCTTTCAGTGACTAATGAAAAAAACACTGCTTTCAGTGACTGATGAAAAAAACAGGAGGAGAAGAAATCAGAGCGTTCTCAGAACTTCGACTGTAGGTGTTTCTGTGCCACGTGACCACCTTTGGTTTCTCCTCAGATCGTATAAATCTTTCACCTTTTATGCTTTGAAAAAATCGCATCTCATACCTTGACTTTCATGACCCCTCTCATTACCTACTTCTTATTTTTTGAGAGCACTTATAACTTGCCAATATATTAAATAGTTTATATATTTTTGTTTTTTTGTCTCTCTCTTTTTATAGACTGTAAGCTATGGCTCATTGATGTATTATTTATCTAGAACAATCCAATGTGGGAGCTTAGTAAATATTTGTTGACTAAACGAATAAATGAGATATCTTCCTATATTCAAATTTAACCCTTTTTTTAACACTAACACATTAAAGAGTCAAATTTGGCAAAGAAATATGCTTGTTGCTGATATTAGCCCTTAGACCTTGATGATAACTATAATTTGTGCTTTGACCTAAGAGCAGAGTATTTAAAATAAATTTTAAATTCTTGTTAATTTTCCACATGTAAAATTTAACTGTAATATACACAAATTCAAACAGAAAAACAGCCACTGTTCACTAACCACTCTTTTTCTAATTCTACATTCCTTCTTCCATTTCTTGGAAAAATAAATGTTGCTCTCAGTGTTTTTGTTTTTATTTTTAAAGTATTTCTGATCCAAATAAAATTGTCTATTGTCACAAATTTTCTTAGTTGGTTTAATCTGGCTGGAGTTTCTGAATTACTCGCAGGAAATCTTACCTTAGTAAAATGAAACTTTAAAAGAGCAGAGTTTAAATTAGGGTTTGAATTCATCCAAAGACGACACACGAGACAGGTGAATCAGACCCTAAATAGTACAAACCTCAGTTTGTACTCAGTTGTCATCTATTCCCAATTCCATGATTGAATGATCACAGCCAACTGCATTCAATAAAATGCTAATGTTTCTTTGACAGAACCTGGAGTCCAGTTAGGTAATTCAGTCATTCAGTCGACGATTTTTTCTTTTACTGAAATTTATTTGGGGTGACATTGGTTAATAAAATTATGTTGATATCAAGTGTACAATTCAAAAATTCATCATATGTATAG
>NW_006436546.1:0-351 GCF_000325575.1 Pteropus alecto | reverse complement strand
TGCATCAGAGTAGCATTTTAAAAACCTGAGTGGGCATCAGAGTCACCTGGAGGGCTCCTTAAAACTCAAATTGCTGGGCTTCAGCCCTGGAGATTCTGATTCAACAGATCTTCAGGAAGGTGTCCAATATACGCATGTCTATCAAGTTCTCAGGCGATGCTGATATGGGTGGTCTGAGGACCACACTCTGAGAACCCCTACATTTGACGGCGCTACATATGAAGCATAAGTAAAACATCTTAACTAACGCCTGCATCACAGTAGGCCTCCTCTACATATGAGGTTTATGACTCGTCTGGGGTGGTGTTACAACACCGAGGCAAGTGCTCCTTGTCCAAAATCACAGCACTT
>NW_006436545.1:0-2112 GCF_000325575.1 Pteropus alecto | reverse complement strand
CTAAGCAAGGCACTGTACAACTGGGCAAGACAGCAATTTGATTCCTACAACCATCTAATGTCAAGAATGCCCAATCTGCAGCTTAGCTTTTACCCTTACCTCCTTGACCCCAATAAAGCAGAACAAGCTAATGCAAAGGAGAGGTACTATAAGACAGCACACTATATTATCAGGTTAGACAGCAATTTGGTGATTGCCATACTCTTAATGGTTGAGGATTGACAAGCATTCACTGAGATTAAAGGGAAAGGAACATTGACTCAACCTCTTAATGGGAAGAATGCTAAACATATTTAGGAAAAGTTTGGGACTCTTGGGACTCTCTGAGCTTCCTGGGGTTGTATGTCTATTTCCTTCACCAGATAAGGGAAGTTTTCCATCATTATTTCTTCAAATAGCTCTTCAACGTCTTGTTTTTCCTTTAGTTACCCCTACGACATGAATATTTTTACATTTAATAGTGTCCCATAGGCTCCTTAAATTATTATTATAGTTTTGGCTTCCTTTTTCTTTCCATTCTGATTGAGTGTCCTTGGCTTACCCATCCTCTATATAGGTCATTTGATCCTCTTCCTTACTCACTCTGTTTATTCCATTTAATATACTTTGCATCTCCGATAATGTGTTCTTCATTTCTGACTGATTCTCTTTTGTAATTTCCATTTCCACTTTTATGTTTTTTCTTAAATCTTTTTGTTAAAGTTCTCCATGAATTCATCTATCCTTCTCCTAAGTTCATTGAGCATTTTTATAACCAGTGTTTTGAACTCTGCATCTGTGAGATCACTTGACCCCATTATTCCTGGATCTCTGTTCTGTTCTCTCATATAGTTTCTGCTTCTTTGTCTTCCCATTTTGGCTGTCTTTCTATGTCTGTTTCTATGTACTAAGCAAAGCTAGTTATCCTTCTTTAGTTATTCTTTCAGGGTAAGATAGCCAGTGGCAAATTCTGTTTTCTTCCATTGATAACGTTTCAACTGTTTTTCCTTAACTTTTGAAATGTGTGCACTTCCTCTCTCCTTCATGGTTCAAATAGAAAACTCACTGTCATTCAAACTGATATTTTCCTCTAATAATGTGCCTTTTCTCTGTGTGCTTTCAATTTTTTTTTCTCATCCTTAGTTTTCACAAGTTTAATTATGATATTTCTTGGTGTGCATTTCTTTTGGTTTGTTTTATTTGGGATTTGCTCAACTCTATGTATATTTATATTTTTTAATTTTTTGACCAAATTTGGGGAATTACTCAAAACTACTTAATACTTTTTCAGTTGCATGCTCTCCTCTACCACAGGGACTCCAGTGGTAGCTCTTTTGTTGTCTTATAGATACCTGAGACTCTGTTCATTTTTTTCAGTCAATTTTCTTTCTCTTGTTAGGACTGGGTAAATTATAATGATCAAACTCATTAATTATAGCCTCTTTCATTTCCACTAACTATTGATCCCATACAGCCATTTTAAAATTTTGGTTATTGTTTTTTCATAGTTCTCTATTTTCCATTTGTTTTCTTCTCTCTCTGTCTCTCTGTCTCTGTCTCTCTCCTATATTTTTGCAGAGGATTTTCATTCAAGTTATAATTTTACTACTCTTGGTATGACATGTGATTATCAATTTCTTTCTGGAAAAGTTGGATCTTATGTTTCAGGACTCTGAAACCTATTTAATTTCCTTTTTTAAACATGCACTCCCACCTTTAGTTGTAACATGAAAGGTGAGCAGGGTGTATGTTGTGCTTCTTGCGAGGCTTTGCTCATATTATCTTGGCAGAAGTAGAGTTCTGACACATGCTTCCTTGTTGTAGATGATGGGGAGGCACATGTTCAGCACTTGACTTAGTCTATTTGAAATGTTTCCCATAAAAGTGGGGCACTGACTCACACTATATCATTGACTCCAGTTGGGTATATGGATTAGCTCAGTGCTGGGCCTTGCTGATACTGGCCCTGCCTTCAACCACATATTTCTGCTACTCTACTGTTGAGTGGTGCAGGCTCAGTTTCCAATAAGCTACCTGACACTTCAGGGGGCTGAAGTGGATTGTTGAGTACCTCTCTATTGCATAAGCTTGTTCTGCTTCATTGGTGTCAGAATGCTGTCTTGCCCAGTTGTA
>NW_006436544.1:0-450 GCF_000325575.1 Pteropus alecto | reverse complement strand
TCCTTAAATGACACATTAGACCAACTGGAAATAATGACATCTCAAAACAGCTGCTTATACATTCTTCTTTAGTGCACATGGAACGTTGTCAAGAATCGACCACATACTGGGACATAGACATAGCTTTAACAAATGTAAGAGGCTTGAAATCATACCAGTCATATTCTCTGATCATAATGCTTTGAAACTAGGGATCAACTGCAAAAAGAAAGCAGGAGGAACTACAAATACTTGGAGATTAAACAACATGCTACTGAAGAATAACTGGGTCAGGGAAGAAATAAAGAGAGATGAACAGATATATAGAAACGAATGATAATGATACTACAACATATCAAAACTTTTGGAACACCGCAAAAGCGGTCATAAGAGGAATGTTCATATCATTCCAGGCTTATCTCCAAAAACAAGAATAAACCCAAATAAATAACCTAACGCTTCATCTTAAAA
>NW_006436543.1:1142159-1199170 GCF_000325575.1 Pteropus alecto | reverse complement strand
ATTTTTTTAAAGTCAAAAAAAAAAAAGAAAGGAGATATAGCTATATTCATATTAGGCAAATTAGACTTCCAGACAAGGAGTATTATCAGAGATTAAAAGGAACATTTCCTTTTTTGTTTATTTTTCTATTTTTTATATGGTAAAATATACATAACATAAAATGTACCATTTCACCACTTCTAAGTGTACAGTTCTGTGGCATTAAGTATATTCACCACCATCCATCTCAGAACTTTTTCATCTTCCTGAAGTGACACTCAAAATCTCTTGACCACTAACTCCTCATTCCTCCCTCCCCCCAGACCCTGGGAACCACATTCTACTTCCTGGTTCTATGAATTTGACTACTCTAAATAGCTCATATAAATGGAGTCATATAGTCTGTCTTTTTGTGACTGGCTTATTTTACTTAGCTTAATGTCTTCAAGTTTCATCCATGTTGTAGTATGTGTCGGAATTTCTTTCCTTTTTTAGACAATAAATATTCCATTGTATGTGCCAGACCCTGGGAACCACATTCTCCTTCCTGGTTCTATGAATTTGACTACTCTAAATAGCTCATATAAATGGAGTCATATAGTCTGTCTTTTTGTGACTGGCTTATTTTACTTAGCTTAATGTTTTCAAGTTTCATTCATGTTGTAGTATGTGTCAGAATTTCTTTCCTTTTTTAGACAATACATATTCCATTGTATGTATGTTCCACATTTGTTTATCCATTTATCCATTGATGAACATTTGAATTGTTTCTACTTTCTGACTAGTATGCTGCTATAAACATGGGTTTATAAATATCTCTCCAAAGCCTGCTTTTATTTCTTTGGGAAATATATGTAGAAGTGAGGAGGAATATTTCTTAATTATAAAAGGTACAAAAATATATCTAATACTAGGGCTTTATAAAGCAAACACTAACGTAATTAGATGAATAAATAAACAAATTAACAACCATAATTGGAGATTTTAACACCATGTACTCAGTAATTGACAGACAAGTGAGCAAAAATTCAATGAATATGTAGAATATTTGAACAAAATTATCAACCAACTTGACCTAATTTATATCTAACCCAACAAATGCAAAATAAACATTATTTTCAAGTGCACAGAGAATGTTCACTGAGATAAACTACATTACATCTATAAAATGTCTCAGTAAATTTTAAAAGATTGAAATCTTACTGAACATATTCTCTTACATAATCTTAAAGAGTATATAGAAAATATTCATAACAGAAATAAATTAGAAATCAATAACAAAAAAATATTAAAATGTCAAATATTTAGAAATTAAATAACACTCTTCCACATAACCCTTAAGTCAAAGAAGAAATCACAAGGACATTTTTGAAATAACATAAGCTGAATGAATATGTAAATACAATATAATAAAATATGTGAAATGCACCTAAATCATACTTAGTGGGGGGAATATAAAGGTTGGAATTCTGGTAGTAAAGGAGAGAGCTTTAACATTGATGACCTAAGATTAAACATACAGTAAACAGATGGAATAATAAAGATAGGAACTCAAATCAATGAAATACAAAATAGACAAACTTCAGAGAAAAACAGCAAAACAAAAATTCCTTCTTAAAAAGATTAATAAAATTGAAAACCTCTAGCAAGACTGATCAAGAAAAAAATTTAAGAGAAAGCGCAAATTATCAACTTGGGAATGAAAGAGAGGCTAGAGCTGAAGATGCTATTAATCTGGGGTCAGCAAACTATAGCCCATGGGCTAAGTCAGCCACCACTTGTTTTGTATAGTTTGCAAGCTAAGAATAATTTTACATTTTTAACTAGTTGAGGAAAAAAAATCAAAAGAAGAACAATATTTCATGATACCTGAAAACTATATGAAATTTAAATTTTAGTACCCACAAATAGTTTTATTGGAACACAGCCATGCTCATTCATTGATATGTTATTTATGGCTGCCTTCACTCTACAACAACAGAGTTGAGTGCTTGTGACAGAGATTACATGGCTCTTAAAGCCTGAAAGATTTACTGTCTGGCCATTTATAGAAAAAGTTTGCCAAGCCCTACTATAGACATTACAAGGATAACCAGGAAATATTACCTAAAACTTTATGCCAATAAATTCAACAATTTAGGTGAAATAAACATGTTCCCTGGAGAAGCACAGCTTACTAAAACTGACGCAAGAAGAAATAAAATATGCAACTATTTATTAGATACTGAATTTGTAATTAAAAGCTTTCCCAAAAAAGAAAAATTCCAGGTCCGAGTGGTTTCTTATGCTAAATTTAATTTAGGATGGATTGCAGGCCTAAATTTGGAGGGTAAAATAAACAACAAAGATAACATCAGAGAACAGCTGATATTGGAAAAGAGTTTTTAGCCAGGACATAAAATGTACCAGTAATAACAAGTAACCCTGATAAATTGGACTTTATTCAAATTATAACATTCTGTTCACCAAAAGATTCCTCTAAGAGAATGAAAGGCAAGCCACAGATGGGAGAATATATTTGCAACACATATCACCAGCAAAATACTCATATCTAAAATACAAAAACAACTCTACAAATCAATTTGAAAAAAGGCAACACAATTTCTAAAAATGAGCAAAAGAACTGAAGAATCACTTCACAAAAGAGCATATTAAAATTGCTCACCATATTATTTATCAAATTAAATGCAAATTAAAACCACAGTGATAAACATCTGTTGTTTGCAGTTTGACATCTCTTTCTTTCCTTCTGAGAGTATCAAATATTCTTTATAATCAAATTTTCTTTATAAAGCCACTTCTTCTCCATTCTTAGCTATGTAATTTGGATTGGATTCAACTCAGCCTTAATTCTAGGGATGGAACTTGACTGAGCCCAGACAATTAACATACCCCACTTTCCACCCAGGACGTTTGGTGCGAACATGAAACCCAATTAGAGCCAGTGAAACATGACACTGCAACTTGAAGCTACAGTTTCAAGCAAAGAAAACCTCTTTTTGCTTCAAATAAAATATCAGAAGAGACTTTTTCTCTTTTTCCCTGTAGGACAGAGTGACAATCTGAGGTTTTGACTATAATCAAAAGAGGAGAGCCTAGGGTTGATGGTGAGGGCGGGTGGGATGGGAGCAATAAACACGTTTTCCGTGATAACACTATTAAGAAGGTAGATCGAATCTCACCTGAAGCTACTATGCCTACCCTGATCTTTTCAGTTATGTCAGCCAATAAATTTCCTGTATGAAATAAGCCATTTTGAGTTGGATTTTCCATGGCTGCAACATATAGTTAATGGTACAGTTACCATATTTTAGTGCTTGCTATTATACTAGAGAACATCCTCGGTGTTTCGCATACATGGTATCTAAACTTCAAAATACTAAGATAGGTATTATGACCTCCATTTTACAGATGAGTAAAGCAAGATACAGAGATACTGAGTGGATAGAAAACTGGAACTCAAACATATAGCTGGTTCTTCTTCCATATGATCTTTGACTCAAGAAAGCCCTGCCAAGCAAAGAGCAGAACTACATCAGCACTTGAGCTGCCTATGCATGGGCTTGGAGCGCTAAGTCACATAATTTCATCCAACATAATGGCTAGGAAGAGTCTAATAGCATTTTATTATTATTTCAAAGTAAACAGCAAAGAATAGGGGTTTATCTTTTTTAAAAAATGAAAAAGAAAAAGAAAAAAGGAGAAAAAAAGCACTAGGTAGGTCATTGTTTTCCTTCCTTTTGAACTCTACGATAAAGTTAAAACAGCCCAGGGGACAAAGCCAACTGGAGTTGTCCTGCTTTAGTGGCTCAAAGAGAGGCACAATCTGCTCTCAGACCCACTTAGTGGAAAGGACATAGATAGCAGAGACAGAAATTACAGGTTTCTACCAGCTGCCTGACTGCAGGACAGGGGTGGAAAAAGACGCCTGTGGTTAACACACAGGCCGGCACGGTCCCCATTCATTTGTCCACTTTCACCTGCAGGTCCTTCCAGGTCTCCTCTTAGCACTGCCCCTCTAATGCCCCATGAATTACTTCCCAAGTGCGGGTGTTCTGATAGTAGCTGAGGACAAATGATGCAAAAGCTGGTTCTATTAGGAAAAAGCAGAAAAAAAGAAAGGGCAACTTTCCTCAAAAATTCTGACAATGGCAAAGGACATAGGATCTGGTTGGTTAATAAAAATAGGAAGCCTAGCAATTTGGGGCCTTCATGATGGCAGTTTTCCCAAGAACCAGACTGATGACATTGAGATTTTTTAAAAATATTTAATTGCTTTTTACAAATTATAAAAATAACACTTTTACTGTTGAAAATTTTGAAAATATAAACAAGCAATAAAAAGTAAAAAAATGTAAACCCCTATAACATCACTATTCAGAGACAAGTACTGTTATATCGAGACATTTTCATATATATATGTTTTTCCTTATTTTTTCACAAAAAAAATACTGCAGTTTTGTAAGCTCTTTGCATTACTTAGCATTTTTCATATCAATAAATGATCTTTACAACATAATAAAGGCCCATTGCATAATTGTTATAATAATCAATTTAACCAATCCTGTTCTAATAACTCAGATCATTTCCAAAATTTAAACTTGCCATGTTGAATATTTTATAGTATAATAATATCACTACCCTTGCTATGCTTTTTCCATTGGATAAATGCCTAGAAGTCAAATTAATGAGTCAAAACATAAACACTTGTAAGGCTTTTGACATGTATTATTCTTTATCCTCCTGAAAAAAAAAAAAAAGTTGTACAAATTCACATTTATGTGCTCAGTCTTAAGTCTTACCTAGTAGTTCGCCCAGCCACTTGAGGAAATCCACATTTACTATAGAAATAATAGACACAACAGATTTTCACAAATATTTGTGAATGAATGAATGAATGAATGAATGAAGAACAGCTGAGGTTTAAGCCAGATCCATCTGACTGCAAGGCCACTGTTATAGGCATAGCACTGACAGTACCCCTTCTGGAAATGACGTATATGACATTCCTCCTGGAAAAGATATACAAATGGAGCCCCACTTCTAACTGGGCCAATCAAATTCCTGGGAATTTAACATTTTAATGGGAGAGACCTGAGTCTCAGACTGAGATTGCATTAATTTCAGGACCCTAGAGAGGTCTACCACATCCTGCTGCTGTGATCCCCAGAGCTGCCCTGTCTCATCAACTGTTTAGCTCTTCCTTCAGTCTCATGAAATACCCCAGGAATCTTCCATTAGTTTTCTTTTTCTTTTTTTTTGGCTTAAAGCCAGTGTCTGTTCTCACTACTTACAACCAATGAACCTGATGTATTACCCAGAACCTAGACTTTTATCATCATTGGTGTAACTGTAAGTAATGGCAAGGCCTCAGGAAAAGAAAATTTACTTCTCACAAAACATTTGGAGTCCCTGATATGTAGACCTGCCTCAGAAATAGGGGCCATTTGCTGGTGGCAGACTGCTGATAGCAAGCTTACAGATGTCTTGTTACCAGAAATTTCATGAAAACGTGGGCATAAAATTGCATAAATTTCAGACCTCTCAGAGGACTGTGCCTTCATTGTTCTTTTCCCATATGTTACAAAAGAACAGTCTGTGTAGCTCTGGATGTGTGGCAAGCTGTAACAGTGTCTAAGTGAATATTCCTATCAAAAAGCCCGGAGAAAGTTAAAATGTTTGAAACACTGCAGGTAGAGCTCATACCTTCTGGAAACTAATTATGAGAACTAGATGTCCTCAAATAAACCTGCAAAAAGTGAAAAGCCTTGAGCCATTACTTCTTTTTAATGTCTTATGATATTCTAATGACTGTAGGTTTATAGAGAAAGCAGTTTGAAACCACTGGAAACTGGGGAAAGAAATCATCTAGATTTAAAAAAAAATAAATGATGCTTCATCTATCAGATCCATCTCAGGCAGCTTCTTCCTTCGAGTATTTTCTTGGACATATCCTTCCTCTCCTTTATCATCAGCATCTCCAAAATCTGGCCTCCTATCCACCCACTCCCAAAACTAAGGCTCCAGTTTCTGCTCTCCAGCTTCTCTTCTCTCCAATTCATCATTCACAATTATGCCAGACCGATCTTTCAAAAATGCTAATTTTTCAGGCCTCTCCCCGATTCAAAAATCTACTACTGGGAGACTTGTGTGTAGTGAGGGATGCCAGGGCTTTGAAGCCAACGACAAGGGCTTAAATCCCTGCTCCACCAACCATAACTATTTGAATTTATATAAGGAATTTAACATCCCTGAGCCTCAGTGAATTCATTTGTAAAAAGGAAATAATGCATGCTTCAAAGGTTATTACAAATAAAAGGTACATAATTTGCAAAGTGCCTGGCCTTCAGAAAGCACTCAGTTTCCCTTCTCTATTAAGCTTGAGATCTTACATCCCCATTCAGCACCAACCCTTCCTGACCCACCAAGATCCTTCAAAATCTGATTCCACCCTCCGTGTCCAACCACATGTCTTCCCTGAATAAATACTGTGTTCCAATGAGGCTCCAACCCCTCTCTGCCCACGTTTCTACCTCTCCCCCTTTGCTCATGCTCTACTATATGCATTTCTGCTTCCCCACTGCCCACTATCCTCTCCTATCCTACAAATCCTTTAAAATCCAGCTCAAGTCCTTCACCCTCTAGCCTCATTAGTCGCAATTTCATCATTTTCAGAAGTTTGCAGTGGGTACAAATTTCCAAGGCCACAAACTCAGATGTCTAGGAATGTAATTATCTTTATTTTTCTGTAATTGAATGTGATTTCTAGTTCAAGCCTCTATTCCAACTAGAGGTCGTAATTTAATCTTAGTTACATTTGGTTTTTCTTGCTCAAATCAGAGTTTTCTCAGTCATTTCTACATAATAGCTTTCTCTTCTTCCTAGGATTGCATCTAAATTCCAAAGATGCTTACATAATGCCTAGGTTAGGATATGCATGAGGACAATCTTATCACGTTGGCATTCTACATTCTTTCTTCCCTTACCTGCTGAGATATGTCTCCCACCACTGACCTATCAAAAGTCTTTATTTATGTCTACTCCAGGGCTTGACTTCCCATGTGGTTTCTGGTTCTACAGACTTACCCAGCATCTCCTGCTGCACCTTGTCTTTCTGTCCACAAAGTCTGGCCAGGTCTGCTGCTTCATACTCTCAGCCTTTCTGGGGTGGCAGAAAACCAAAAGAGGCTATCTCAGGCTTCTTTGTCTAGACATCCCCCTAGCCATCTCTTCACTAACATCATCTTGCCCTAGAGGCAAGGGAACTCTGCTAAAATTGATGACCCACAAGACTCCAAACAGGAAAGCAAGACTCAGTTCCCTTCTGCTCTCAGACTCTCCAATCTATATGGTGATTCTATTGTCCTTACCTGGACAGATCTCAGACCAAATATAAAGTTTCACCTTATCAGATGCCAACACCAGCTTCTAACTCTATTGCTCTTCTTGCCAATTATCTTCTTGTCTCCCAGGAATAATTTATCTTTTCTCATTTGGAAAACCGATTCTGACAGATTCTCAGTCTTCCAATTCAAAATTCTATCTGAGTCCTTCAGGGTTTTGACTTTTGAGATGGAAAAAACTTCTGAGTTTTATCTACTGGCTCTACCATGAGTTTTAACAGTCTGTTATGGAACACAAAAGCTAAATATTGACCCATCGTTTTACTGAAGCTTTAAGCTCAGACTGCCCTAGCTGCCACCTGAAATAAATAGATGGGTTATGGTGCAGAGGGAAATATCAGGAACAAAAACACAAAATAAATTAAAGATTTCAAGACAGAAAAGAAATATCCAAAACAAAAAGAACATCAGTTGATATCAAATATGAACCCTACCACCCACCCATTTTCACTTCCACCCTTCTTCACCTGGCTAATTTCTATAACCTTTCGTTCCCTGCTTGGATATCACTTCCTTTGAAAAGCTTTCTTCTGCTTTACCTACGCCCATCCAATCCCCAAATTAGGTGACGTGTTCTTCCTACGTGTCTATAGGCAGAATTCCAAGATGACCCACAGCGACCCTCTCCCCTGTATAATTCCCTCCCTGTGAATATGACAGGACATTATTACTGTGATTATGTTGCATTGCATGGCAAAAGGTATACTGCCAATGTAATTAAAGTTACTAATCAACTGACTTTGAGTTAATCAGAAGAGAGATTATCCATGTGGGCCTAAGCTAATCACATGAGCCCTTTAAAAGCAGAGTTCTTCTGACTGGTTGCAAAAGAGGAAGTAAGAAATTTAAAGCATGAGAGAGTTTTGATATGCCATTGCCAGCTTGAAGATAGAAAGGGGCACATGGAAAGAACCTTAAAAAGGCCCCTAGAAGACGAAAGAGAATTACAGCTGACAACTAGCAAGAAAACAGAGACCTCAGTCCTACAACCTCAAGGAAATGAATTCTGCCAACAACCATGATCTTGGAAGAGAACCTCAAACTCCAGATGAGATGCAACCTAACTGACACCTTGATTTCAGCCCAATAAAACCATGAGAAAATAATCCAGCAATGCCATGTCCATACTTCTGACCTACAAAAACTATGAGATAATAACTTTGTTGTTTTAAGGCACTAAATTTTTAGTAATTTGTTACCAGTAATATAAAACTAATATCATATCATATATAATCCGATTGCACCATGTGATTAACCATGTTACCAAAACGTATCATAATTGCCTTTAACTTTCTGTTTCCCCAACAAGTCTGAGTCCCATGAGAGCAGACTCTATCTGGTTCACATTTACATTAAAGTAATATTATTTGAGTTAAATTAACTATGTGGATTAAATGAGCAATTATATGTAAAACACTTAGAATAGTGCCTAGCATGTTTTAGCTATTATTATTGTTGTTGCCTAAGAGTACCTAAAACAGTGGTCAACACATAGTATAAGCTCCATAAATGTTGGTTAAGTGACTAAATGACTAGATTCACCTCAAGTGAGCTCTAATTGCATTTGTAGTCAATACTACAAAACTTCATCTTCATGCATTGGTTTTAGCGGGAAACAAGCAGAAGGAAAGGCTGCTCCCAGCAAGGGGAACATAAAAAATAAAACAGAGGTGAGAAAGTACAAGGCCTGAACAAAAGACAGTCAACAGATCAATTCAGCTAGAAAGGTAGGTTCCCATAAAGGACAAATGGAAGATTGAGTTGGGAAGGTGTTAGTCATCATCATGGAAGACACTGATGGCTTTTGCACAAAGGACTGGCGTGATAAACATGCATTAGAGCAGTCATTAGATAATGACTCTCAGGATGAATTTGAGAAGGCAGACTTTGGAGAAAGGACATTGTTAAGAAGTCTGAATAGTGATATAAGATATTAGAGCCTATGCTATCATGGAGGTTGGAGACATCAAGATCAAAAAGAGCGGACTGTTGAAAAAGGCATTATTATAGAAGAAACAGCTGCCCCATTCTACCAAGAAATGGTCACAAACTTGCTATTAGCTCTACAAACATTTATTGAATACTCCTTCTGAAGCAACTTTCCACAGTTCACTATTTAGTGAGAGAGACTGACTTCTGGTCTCAGCCTGATATTACCATGAAGCCTCCAAGACTATGAGATGAAGTCAACAAAATTCCTCTAAAGGTATGGATTCTTAACAATGGATATAGCATTTTTCCAGCTTTTAGGCTTTTGAGGTAAATTAGAATAAAATGTATCTGGCTATAACTTGACCATAAGGGAGGAGGGGTAGGTTAACTAAAAAGTTTCCAAATTTAACACATAACACATTTATGATGGCTGATGGCTGATGATGCTTTCTACATAAAGGCAAGATCCTGGGAACTGCCAAATTCCATTGTCTGCACACTTGGTCTGAAATGCCTTCTAGAGCAGAATCCACCCAGACCTCAGCTGGCTTCTCCCAGAAATATGTTTTCCAAATCAAGGTGAGGTTTCTGAGAACAGAGCAACCCTATCTTTTGCTCAGGTGGACAAGAATGTATATGGAGGAACACTGGAACTCTCTCTCATGTCCCATTTGGAACCTGAAACAAAAGTACATCCTCTGGCATGTGTTCCAAGTCCCTAACTCCATCTGGAACAACTGAAGCACTGAAACAACTTGGATGAGTACTGCATTTGGAAAACATGCCAGTTTTGTCTCCTTCCCATCCTTGACTTCTGTCCAAAATGCCAGCCAGCTCTCATTTATCCCCTCACACCTTTATTCTCTGTGCTTTCATTACTCCAGTTGTAACCCTAATACTCCAAACCTCCCACAAGCTCCCTCCTTCTAATACTGTTTTCTAAATGCCACAATATTCTCAGCTCTTCACAGAATACTCCCTTCTCAAGCATGCCTCGACTAAAGCTTGGCTTATCTACAAATGTGCTGCTGCTTCTTGAGTCTACCACACCTCAGCTGTCTAACATGGTCACTCCCTGGACCTTTTCCTTTATTGCATGCCTGAACACCCACATATATCCTTTTGCTCCTAAACTTTGACCTCATTAAGACATTCAGGCAATGGAATCTCCACTTTTTCCCAAACTGTCAGCTTCACAGCCTTCCATAACCAGCTTCAGATGTTGTGATTCATCATTTATATCACTCTTTAGCTAATAGTTGGGATGTTCTTACCCTTTATTCTCTCACCATATTCACCCAGTAATCTCTTACCTTGGTTCAAACCAGTGTTAGCCTTTTCTGCTGAGAAATAGAAGGATTATTCCAACCATGGAAGGTTCTTAGGCTGCTTGGCAACACATTTTACTTGCATAGTCAACTTCCCTCATGCAGTTCCCACAACAACTATGTTAGAGTATACAGTTCGACTAGTCTATCAGTGAGCCTTTCAGTTCATTAAGAGTAGGAACTGATTCTTAGTTCTGTATCCTCAGAGCCTCCCATAGCCTAGTTCATAGTTGCCACTTAAAACATTTTGAATGATGAATTAGGAAATTGCTAAAGTCTTTTCAGCCCCAAGATTCAGTAACTATGAAGCACTGTTGGTAGGCACTTCTTTTGCCCGACTTGAGGCTCTTTCTTCCAATCCTGAACTCTACATTTAGAAAAGGCCTTTTTTGCAGCAGCCATGCCACTACAAATTTTCACAAATTTCAGGGACATTCCTGCCAGGGAGAGTTTCTGCCCAAGAATGGTGTGAAAATCAAATGAAATATGCTTGAGCACAGAAGCATACTCCTTAAAAAGATTGTGCTATTTTCCACCCTAGTAAATGCCCCACAAATTCCAAGAATATCAGAACCAAACTGTTTGTAGATTATGCTTCCCATATTTGCCTCTGTCTGGTAAAAGCATTAAAGTTTTGACTAGTCAAGCTGGGAGTATATATTAAATTACCTGTTAAGAAATAAGCCATATACAGTTTTAAATTTTGTTTAGAAAAAAAATGCAAAATCTATAGACCTAATATTTCCCATTCCATTCACTGAGATAGATTGTGTTGTGAAACAAACAAACAAACAAAATACAATTTGGAGTCAAAAGACCTGGATTTGAGTCCTCCTTGAAATTCTGGACAACCCACTCAATCTTTTTGAAGTTTAGTTTCCCCACTGTCCAGGGGTAATATTCAAATATTTACTGACCAGTATGACAGAGCCACTGACTTCTTAGAACCAACATGTTAGTGGCTGTCATGCTAGAGCAGGGTCCTGGGAACTCCCTGCTGTGCCAGGCACTGCCCAGTCGGTTATTAAATGATAGGAAGGATTTGGAAAGAAGAGACCAAAAAAAGGGGGTAGGGGTGCTTCAGGAGTTCCAGGCAGTGATTATTTATCAAAGATCCGGAAATATTTTAATGTTTTAAAAAAACTATAGCAACCTTGGTGTACACCTGCTGAATATCAGCCCTGCTTTGATTCTTCCTAGGCTGAGAGTGTTTCACATGCAAAATGGGAACCCTGAGAACTCCTTTCAAGACATCTGGAGAATTAAATGAGATAAAGCATATAAAAGGAAAAGCCTATTCCTGCTTTAGTCGGCATTTTATAAATGACAGTTGAATAAATGAATGAATGAATGAATGAAAAGAATACCTGTTCTCTCTTCCTCACAAAGTTTTTTCTTCTTTTTTTTTCCCCCATAGGTGGTACGTTTAATAATCAAGTGAACATGCATATGAAGCTTGCCTTGTGTGGCCTTAAGACATGTAGATTTCTGCACCGGAATCTTAAAAGGCCTTAACTAGGTTTGGTCATGTATTTAGTCCAGTTCGTCTTTACGACACATTGCTCTCTCAAGATTCCATCCTCAAATATGGCTCCCATTGTGGGAACAATGGGTAGAAAGTACATTCCCAAAACAGGGGAGGGGGTGAGGAGCCTCTGATGGCCTGGTCTCTTACAATCTTACATGGCGCCCTCTTCAGCAATATGCTCTATGCAGTCAGCAAGGGGTTTCACTAGTGTGGATATGGCTCGTTTGGCAGCTCTCTGGCTGAATTGGAGGCCAATATCACAGCAATAATATAGGCACATGCTAGAAAAAAAAAAAACACAGATTAAGATAACGATTTCCAAAATAAGTGACAACATTTTCCACCAAGAGTCCTGTGATCTGAACCACTAATTTATTAAGTCCCTAGGCTGGGGGTCAGATCACTTAAGGTTTTCATTTGTTTCCTCATGTAATTTAATAAGGATGATACATTACCAGACTCATCATGATATTCTGTTTGCATAATGGCACAGGTGCCTCCTTTCAAGGCAGTAATAATTTTCAAGGCCATCCTATTTTGGAGGATGGCTTTTCTCATCAGAGTCATTTCAGTGTTCAGTAAAGATAAATTTTGCTGGCTATCATTTAAGGCTTGTTGGCTCACAAAGTATTTTAGGAAGAGTACCTAAAATATTAGATGTGCAAAAATTTTAAATGTCAACCCCACAGGTCTGTGGACCCTGTCTATTATTTGCTATCCCTTAGAAACAGTGTCATTCCTAGGAGCTGTCCGCAATTATTCATTGAGACTCTCACCATATGAGCACTAGACCTCAAACTTTAGGAGATTCGACAATACCCTCCAGTCAGATAACTAAGCCTCCAAGTGCCTTTGGGTTCACCAATATCGTATCACTTCATGGGCAGTGTTTGAGAGCCATCTGTTGGAGTCTGGATACTCTGTTTCTTCTCCCTGCCTCTGTACCCAGTAGCAGGATTGATGACCTTCTCAAGAGCCAGTAACTAGTGTCTGACTGCCAAGAGGAAAACTGAGTGAGTAATCATTAAAATTAGTGTATCCACCAGCAGAGTTCCTCCATCTGGGGAGTAAGCTCACTGTGCACTTAAATGGCTCTTATTCTACTTTCAGGGTAAATTATGGTAATTTAACACTACCACATCCAAGAGCTGATGAGGATTTGGCGAAAGGAAGTAAGAGAGACTTACCATCAATAAGGATCTGTGGCACTTGCCAGATGAATAAGCTAAGACGCACAGAGGCATTATTTGCCTGAGGCTATACTGCTATTGAGTGGTGGATGAGTTTGACCTCAGAGAGCCCATACTCTTTCCAGAATGTCCAGACTGGCTCCCACTAGACATCTCAGCAGATGCAGTAAACGGTAATTAAACCCAACATAGACTATCTGCTGCTAGGGGCAAGTAATCCATATAAATAAAATCCCCATTTGCAAGTAAACAGTAATGCTGAAAAGTAAGATTCTAGCAAAAACTGGGACTGATCCTTCAGCAGAGACAGAAAACTTATCAACCTATTTCAAGATAAAAACTGGCCCCTATGTTACAAAGAACTTCATTTAAGAGAATTAATTCCTTGCTGCAATGGTCCTGATGTACACATGTGTGAGTAAAATGATGAAAATTCCCAGGGCCCAGGACCCACTGATTGGTCTCTGTTCCAGAGTAAACAGCTCTGTACCTTCTTTTGGGAAGCTGAATGGGTCTCAGCTGGTAAATGGTCACAGTAACAGAGCAGCTGCACTCAGATCCCCTCCTTGGAGCATTTAATGAAACCATCCCCTGGAGAGGATGAAAATGCATGCAGTACTGTTAGGGTCTTTGCATTTGTTCTTGTTGCCTGGAATACTATTCCCCTAGATACTTTCATGGATTCCCATTACTCAATTCCATTCTCTACTCAATGTCTCTTCCTCAGAGAGGCCATTTGAAATCATTCTATTTAAAAGAACACCTCTGTCACATTCTACATCCTTACTCTGTTTTATTTTTTCTTTATAACATGCATACTATCTAACATTATTTTATGTAGGTATGTGTGTATTAATCTCCCTCCACTCTTGTATAAGCTCTTAGAGAGCAGAGATTGTTGGTTTGTTCATGGCTATATCACCCGTGCCTAGAACAGTACCTGACACATAGTGGACACTCAATAAATATTTGTTGAATAAGTAAAAGCAAAGCTGGCAGTGCGCACATTTGTAACTATACATGTGAGAGAGCAGAGATGCCATAAAGACCAAAGAAAAGCAAATGCCTAGAAATAGAAACCAAAACATTGCACATTTATTAATATGACCCTGTCTGTGAAGGAACTTTTTACTATGTTCAGCATCATCACGTAAAAATATTTGAGGAGCTGACCACTCCTCACTCTGTCACCCCATTCCTCAATGGGCAGAATGTCAGCATTAAATTAGAAGAACGTGCAGGATGAGACAACCTATTGTCTCAGAGAATACAATTTGCTACAACGGTTTCTTCTCACAACAGTTTCTAAGAAGGAATTGAAGAAATGCCAGTTTCAAAACAGATGAGTAGCTGCTATGATGTGGTGAAAGGACCACCTGAGCAAGATGTCAGATTTCTGTGAAATCCAGCCTCTGCCACAAACTCACAACTCTGCAAGCCTGCCCTGCACTCAGGTCTCCTCTCACGCTGTTTCTCTGCTTCAAATGTCACTGCTGCCTTCTCTACCAGACGCAGTTGGAAGAGCTTGCCTGACACCACCACGATGCCACACGTAAGCCCCATGGGATGTTTTCAAAGTTCTATTATGACGCTGAGCTCTCTGTGTCATTCATTCATTGCACAATTTGTACAGTCCGAGGTGCTATTCTCGGCACCAAGTACCATAGCAGATTTATCATAAAGCTAATGAAGATTTAGGTTCATGGCCCCTCGCTTACATGTATCCCTCTTAATATCCTGTGAGGGGCCCTAAAAATACATGGTCATATGTTTCTACCAAAGGTACACAAGTAAGATACTTTGACCTTACTCAATTAAAATCACTCTCAGCTCCCCTTGGGAGATGTTGGAGTCACAATAGGCATTCAGGGGGTCTAGCAAATGGGAAGTCGTAGTGGGATGCATTTAGTTTGGGTTGAGTAGGGTATTTTTATGTGGTAACAGTCACTTTTGCATACACGTAAGCTGTTATTAGCCTTCCTGAAGTAGGAATGACTTCAGGAATACTCTTACCATGCACTGTGTCAACTCACCAGCCATTGTGACAAAGAGGTGCTGGACCCGATATGGCCTAGCAACATGCACATATTCTGTAGTGCCCAGCACCAGAAGAATGTATATAGAGGAGAAATACAGTTTAAACATACTCACCAGAAATCAATCTGTCCAAAATCAAATGTGAAAAATTGTAAACAGACAATTTGGTCCTCATCAACACCAAGTCAAAACAAAAATCCTCTCCTGTCCAAAATATATCCAATGATGCAATGCATGCAACTCGAAATGCACCACATGTTTATATTCTTTTTTAGAAAGGAATCATGTGAAACAGAAATTATCAGAAGGCCTGTGCTTACAGGGTAAAAACCTATAACCAAACTACAAATAGCAAATATGTCTACAACTTCTCAGATGATATCAAAATAACAAAGCTGAAAGAAATTTTTCTAAACTTCTAATAAGACGAATTTGATCAACTAGGAGAGAATAAATTATAATTACATTTTCTTAAATAAAATAAATTATAAAATCAATATAATAAGAGAAAGGAATTGATAATCAAAGAGTATACAGCAAAAATTGCATGAAGAAAAAATATGGCAGCAGTGACAGGCATTTAATTATGAGAAAATCATGTTATTTTTCTGGAATTTATAATGTTTATATTATTTGCCAGCTTTGATAAATATGCAGTTTTTTGTGATTTTTTTTCTTATTCCAAAAAAAAATCCATTAAGAACTAATGTTGTGTTAATAATTTTGTACTACTTTTTTAAAAGAGGAGGCCCCCAAATTGTATAAACGTTAGATCTCACAAAACTTAGATGTACCTGAGATGGAAGACAGGAGTGAAGAGGAGATACAGTATAATAGAGAAGAACAAACAAAAATAAACAAAACAAAAAACAATTACATAGTGTATTAGATAGTACTAAATTCTTTAGGCTTGTTCTCACCACTAATTCAGGGGCTCCGTGAAAAAAGGGATTGTTTCTTACTTACCTAGATCCCTAGAACATAAGCACAGCTTCTGGAACGAAGTACGTGTTGGTAAATACTAGAAGGATAGATGGATGGATGGATGGATGGATGGATGGATGGATGGATGGATGGATGGACCAACAAGTGAGTGGTAAAGGCTTGAGAAAGTCAGTTAACCTCTGTGTACTTTAGTTTCCATGCCAGTAATATAGTTAGATTTAGATTATTTTACCCAAGTATCTTACATAATAATGTTTTGACAATAGCTGTATAATTTATCATTGTCTTTATCATATACTTTATATCATTATTAAATTTTTAGCTCTATGTCTTACTTGTCCAGCAAGATTTCAAGTTTCTTCGACTAGGGCTCTATATAGTTTTTCTTTTAACTACTGATAATTAGCAGAACACTGAAGAGTAGGTATGTTTGCTGAAAATACTGATGCTGAAAATAGCTGGTAAATAATGTTATATTCATCATTTTTCCTTATGTTAAGGTAATAATCCAGAAAAGGTATATGAGAGGCAAGATCAGGTAGAGGCTAAGGACATGAACTGTAAAGTCACATTGCCTGGTTGGATCCCTTCTTTGGCAAGTGTTAGTTTTTGTAAACTGGTCAAGTTCATTCTTTCTATAGCCCATTTTCCTCATCTGTTAAACAGAGATAATAATACCTAACTTACAGAGTTGTTGTGAGAGACTTATACAATGTCTGACATATAACAATTACTCAAAGTAGGTCAGCTGTTATCACTACTATAGGAGTAGGGATATAGTCACAGGTGTGCCTCCCCCACTTTTCTTTGCTGCCATCAAGATCTGATTTCTAGGACTGCACTGGAACAGTGGTATAATGTTAGGGATCAGTATTTTTAATATCTCAACTTTTTAAGGAGATAATGGGTATGGTGATGTGACAGCAATCCTTAGACAAATCTTGCTAAATGCAGTGTCCATCTGACTGCCCCTTTAGGCTCACTTGAGGACTTAATTGCTTTTGCAGTGCTGGTTTGTCTGCTCTAAGTTCAGTTTCTCCTGCCTTCTGTCAATCCCTCCATAATTCAATAAATTCAACATCACTGTGCATCCATGAGTTTCTAGGTACTGAATACAAGTACCTAGAAAAAGTGAAAAAGACAGTTCTGCTCTTAAGTAACTCATAGACTAGGTGGGAAGGCAGACATGTACATAACTCACCAGAGGAATGTAATAAGGGATATAATGTGGGAATAAAAAAGCACTTCAGGAACAGGGAGGAAGGAGCCAAAAAGCTGTCAGTATAGCTTGCCTTATTTTTTAAGTCCTAAATATTACAATTTTATGGTCATCTTTAGGGAGAGTGACAGGAATAATTAAATATACAAAATCAAAATATGCTAAAAATTCCAAATCCTAATTATAGCAAGTTGCTGGCGTAAGTCTATGTAAAAGTTCCCTACAGATCCTTAGCCGAGGGCTGTGCTGCACATATGCAGGGCAAGACTCCACAAAGCCTGGCAGAGAGTAGCAGTTAAAAACACCAGACTTACACAATCTGAGAGACCACCGATGCTCTCACCCAGTCAGAACAGAGGGATTTGTCAACATCTCAGACATTCACTGAGATCCCAGAAAGGTCTTGGAGGAAGGACCATACCCTAGAGAAAAATTTAATCTAGACCTGCACTGGCCACTAACCACAGATAGCAATTTAAATTTAAATTTTAACTAATTAAAATTAGATAAAATTTAAAATGCATTTTATCAGTCTCATTAGCCACATTCGAAATGCTCAATAGTTAAATGTGACTAGTGGTAACCACACTGGACAAAACAGATATAGAACATTTCATCATCACAGAAAGGTTTACTGGATACTTCTCTAACAAAGCTAAAAACAAGACTAAAAAGATCAAGGAGAGACACCAAAAAATTATCTATCTCAACATTCTTTAAAAGAAGGCAACATAATCCAGGCTCCTTAAAACGTATCACTATATAAACAAAATACAATAAATAAGTCTCGATGTACAAAGAAGCAGGAAAATGTGGACCATAATCAAGAAAAAAAATGTGAATGGAAACAGATCCTGAGATGATACAGAGATTGGAATTTTCAGAGAATGGCTTAAAATAACTATTATAATAAATTTCTTCAAGGACTTACAGATAATATGGTCTTAATCAGAACATAGATGGAGACTCTTGGCAAAAAAAAATGGAAACTATAAAAAAAGAATAAAAGGAAAGTCTATAATTCTAAATTGCAATATCTGAAATAACATATTCACTCAATTGGCTAAAGAACAGATTGGAAATGACAGGAGAATGGGTCAGTAAGCTTGAAGACAGATCTCTAGTAATTAACCCAATCTAAAGAACACAGTGGAGAAAAACAAATCATATTAAATGTGATTATTCATGCTTTCTGTCTCTTCCAAAGATTTATCATTAATTATTCTTTGCTAAACTTGTAAAATTTTCAGTGTGAAAACCAGACAGGATCTGCCAAGAGTATTTTTGTATATACAAATGCTCCATCACATTACTGCCAACTCACAATGACTAGAAAGCTGATTTGCTGAAGAAAGTAAAATCTCAGCCAATTTAACCATTCTTATCTTTACATTACCAACTTATATACCACAGTCACGCTTAAAAATTATGTCAGATTTTCACCAAGTTTGAACCGCTTCTAAAGATTATCAATGTACTACTGATTTGATTTATGGTCATTCTGCATTTTAAAACAAGATGGGAGTCGATATGTTTTCAATAAGCTGGACTTCTTAATGTTTCAGGGAAACATGCTGGTGGGTAGAAGTTCTAGAAAAAAATGTTCAACAAGCATTAATTGAATCTATATTCTATGCTATAAATTATGCTGGAGATGTAGAGATGAAATAGACATGAGCTTTAACTATTACATTAAGTGAAGTCCCTAATTTATAAAACCACTAGGAATGAAGTAATAATATTTGGCTACTGTTCTTCTTCCAAGGTTGAGGAAGAAGGTAAGTTGCGCAAAATACCACCAATGAATAGAGTAATGCAAATTTCATTAGGAAGGAAGGTCCAATTTGAGATAGAGCCTTCTAGTTAATTATAGTAAGACAGAGTTTAACCTATCACATAAGCATACTTAAATTTTAATCCAAGGACTAAGAGATAATAGGGTGGCTAACTCAAGCTGGTTTCTAAGTGACTCAGATAATCCATTTTTCATTTATCTTTACAGATGTTAAGTTTTGATTTTCTCTAGAGAAACTGGACATAAAAGGAGAATCTTATTATTAATAAGCCAGTTACATATTAATGTACAATTTCAATAAAAATAAGTTTATATAATACAATTGATAAAACAACATTAACAGGCCACACACAGAAATGATTTTTAATTATTACATTAAAGCCTATCATAGTCCATTGTATCTCAGTGATGGAAAATATTTTGCTTCAACTCCACTAATTTGCTCTGGGAATCATGAATACATATTTTAATGCCTCCATTCACGAAGTAAAAAATCCTCATATTATATAAACATCTCATCATCAGAATTCACTCCACATTTATCTACCTGGTAAGCCCTCAGACCTTTAATTAAAAGGCATGCACATGAGCCCTAGCCCACCACTTCTAACCCAGCTGCCATCATCAAAACTTGCTACTCTACTGAAAATCCAAATACCACTAACTTGAAGCCTGGCTTCTCTTTGGCATTTTGGCTAGCAGTCTACTCTTGCACCCTGGTCAGCCCCTGATTAAGAGAGGGGCCAGAAAGGTTGGCGACCAGTGTGATCAGTCTATAAAGGGCACTAAAGCATCAGGGAATATACCAGGATTGAGGGATCAGTTTCTATACATGACTATGTCGCAGGCACAATGTGGTCCAGCTCACATAGAGAAAAATTTCTAACAAAATTTTCAAAATTTCAATAAGTGCTTCTCACTGATGTCCATCTCTCTGTGTTGACTGTATTCACAAAGTAAGACACACATTTCATGATATCACTACAGTATTCTGAAACTGGCAGTTCCAGTCAACACTGTGTAATGCCTTTTGCTGTAAATAAGTGATTTCCTACTATGTTGTAAACCTTGTAGTATGACTCTGAAGAAGTTGTCTGGTTCAGAAAATGACAAAATAAAAATGAAGATAAAGTAGGGATAACAGACATGTGCCTACATGTAAGCCAGAAAAAAATAATCTTGAAGATATTTTGAATAAGATTTATTAAATATTTCTATATAAATTGCTTCTATCCTTAATGAATCTGAATGACTAAAGCTATCTAATCACAAGTGCTATAAAAACCTAGAAATGAAAGATAAACCAAATCAATTAAAACATTAGATTCACTTGGTGTAATGCATATAATTTTGAACATAAATGTAGAGGCATAAAAATTTTATTAGCAAAATATAAATTCATCTCCCTCCCTTTTATAAATGTCGAACAAATATTTTTTTAAATATTTAGAGAGCCGCCACATTATTGGCCTGCCTGTGGCATCCATATGTATCAGTCCACCCTGGGTCCTGGCTTATTCTGTTCCTCTTAAGGTCAGAACAAATTGAGAGAAAAATACAGAAGTCAGACACCTGAAGATAAAACATATCAACTTTTTAAGGCTTTTTAGAAAATATAACTAAATTCTGGACTATGCAGCTTTTCTCATATCTCAGCCCTGAATTAATCCTATGCACACGATCACTGACAAAGACAGACCAACACAGGCCTCCCTAAACACCAAAATGCTTCTGCCACTAAGTTTACTTCTTAGCCAAAGGAAAGAAGACATTTCTTTCAGTACGAGGATTCAAAGGAGAAAAAGAGGAGGCAAATGTATGAAAAACTCTTCAGTCAGAATTTCATACTACCACCCTGAGAGACAATGAGTGAGATCAGAAAGCAGCCATGATTATTAATCTTCAAAATTATCCCACATGGAAATATAAAGTGGGGGAAGTATTCTTCTCTATCTAACATTAATTGAGCTTCTTTCCTTCCTTCCTTTTTTCCCTCCTTTCTTTCATCCTTCCTTCCTTTTTCCTTCTTTTTTTTTTAAATTTTTTTTTTAAATTTTTCTAGGTGAGGCAACCCTTGGTTGACCTCACAGATTGCAAGGACCTTGTCAGTTTACAATCCCTTATTTTTTATTTTTTGTGCCTACAGCACCTGGTCTTCCTAGGTGGTCTCTCATGCAAGTACTAACCAGGCCTGACCCTGCTTAGCTTCCAAGATCACACGGGATTTGGCTTGTTCAGGGTGGCATAGCTGTAGACCCTTTTTCCTTCTTTCTTTTCTTGACCTTTAAGCAAGTGTTTCTCAACTTTACCACCACTACGAACACTGGGAGAGATGTAAAAATACTGATGCCTGGGTCCCATTCCCTAAAGATTCTAATTTAGTAAATCTAGAAAGTGGCCTGAGTATTGATATTTTTTTAACTTCACAGGATATTCTAATGAGCAGCCTAGTTTAAAAGCACTGCATTCATCCCATGTTCAAACAGATGAATGGGGAGATTAGAAGTTTGTCCTGTCTCTATGAGGTCAACCTCCCAACACCAACCAGGCTTCTTTGTGGGTTCTGCTGGGGCCACTGAGTGGCAGGTTAGCATTTTGCTCTCCAAGAGTTCTGAAATGGTTTGCTGCAGTTCATTAATTCAATTAACTTAAAAGCTGAAAAATTCACTATTCCATTGTCCATTCCAAATTTTCCCAGCCATAAAATCTAATACAGCTCATCACAGGTTCTGCAGGGTTATTAAATAAAAACATATAACAACTGTACTCCATTAATACCAACTAGAAGTATCCCCAAGTTTGAGTATAAATCATCTCTGATTATTAATTTTCCAAAGAAAATTAATGTTCAAAAATGAATCTTTTTTCTCAAGTTAAAGTCCAAAATCAAATTCTCTTATCTTTTTAATTTCTAAGTCCAAAGAATTTAAATCTATATAATCATTATATTATGATCCCTCTGTATTTTTAATTTTGCTTAATCTCAGGCTAGAATATTTGTGATGCCTGGGTTGACTTTAGATTTTCAGTAGTGTTGCCTGGGCTCTTATCGACCATACAAATTTAAGTTTCTCAGACCTCCCCACAAGTTGAATTAATGATAAGCCTTGCGTAGGTCTCACTTTTAAAGAATCAAAGGAGTTAACAGGACATATAAAATAAACATAGCACTAGTCCCATAATGACAAAATATAGACGCAAAAGCAGTTCATCCCTGCATTTCTGTATCACCAGACCTGAGTACTTAGTGTTATCACAGACCATAGCACAGACTCAGTGCTACGAAGAGAAAGCGGCAGATGACATAGATCTATGGGTTCAGCCTCACCAGGACATGAGACAGTCTCTGCCACGGTTAGGAGGTCCTCATTTATGCCCTTCAACTCAGTGGGGAGAAAGCTCCCATTGGGATGCTAATTTTGATATTATGTATTTATTATTCCTGTGGAGAAATCCAACCTTGCACTGTCTCCCGAAGAATGGCATTCGAGACATTCTCGCAAGGAATAACTCTGGTACTTCATGGTTTAGAGATCTGCAATGATGCCGCCATCCGTCAATGGATCTTATTTGAGGTGCCTTTCTTTGCTTATCTGCATAACTGAAATCCTCTACAATTTCATTTTTCCTCTGAGCACTATGTTGGAGGATTTGTAGTCAGGTAAAGAAAACCTACCGGGGAAGCCTTGAGCAGCCCAGGCTGAAGGGGTTAGGGAAGGGAGCTATAACCAAAGTAAGGGGAAATGCAGATACTGGCCAGATGTAGCTTGTCAGGCAGGGAGCCAGAGAATAAGTGCCTCAGCCTTGCTTCACAACAGCTCCCAGGACCCTGCAGAGCCTTCCACCGCTGTATTCAACCAGATCTAGAAGGTTAAGCAACCTGAGAGAGATCGGCCTCTAGGAGCACAGAGTGGGCCTAGGACAATGGACAATAAATCTTTAGAAGCAAGTAAAGAAAATGTAACACACTTTTATGTTCTATTTCCATCTGCTGTTCCCCTAATTCCTTTCAGGAAGGCTCATTTGAATTTCTAACTGTTCGAGCTACTTCTTAAGGACATCCCTTTCCACTCTAACACAGGTAATGCTAAACTGTTCTTAGAATCTGCCTATCTGCTTTCCTTTTACTTTCCCTTCTGGCCCAGACATATGATTTTGGAAAATACTCCTTCAGATTTTGTCTTGCACATTCTCCTACAAAAAGAAATATGAAATCAAAACAATCTGCGTCTACCACAATCCCCACTGTTCAAAACTCCCCACCTTCAAAACCTCACCAAGTTGCATAATCTCATTTGCCAATGACATTATATTATGTCCTCCCACCACATCAACCCAGGCTTGACCTTCATCTATTATTACCTGCCTGCTCCCATTTAATATTCCCATTTTTTCTGTGCTTTCCCTTGGAGTACTAATTCCATATATTTCTTAGGTACGTTCCTCAAGGTGCAAGTGATTTCTGTGTCCTGTTGGAGCTTTCCAAATCATTTCTCTCTCTAATAGTCTTTTGCCAACTTTTCCATGACTCTGTGGTATAGTAGCCCCAATGTGCAAGGATGGGTGCCACTGCTCTTACTATAGGGTCTGTATTTGTAGCTCTACGAGTGTTTTTCCATCGTGTTCTAGATTCTAGCATCTTCTGAGGAGTCATCCCAGTTTTCTTCCTAAAATATTGCTTCTCTTACCTTTATTGGACCTGGTCACTATCTGATTTAGTAACATCTAAAATACTTCTCTCTTTTCTAAGCCCTGTTTAAAAGCAATTATAACTAGACATATCACATTTTCCCTTTCATGTCTGCCTCTCCTAGTTTTCAAATGTCTAATGCAGGTCTCTACATTGCGACACATCTGGAGAAATCTCTTTATCACAGCTTAATTATATTTTCTTCCATATTTTCATTTTATATTTCTCTTGCTCCTGTCATAGTAAAACTGAAATGTATTTCTCCAACTATTCATTCTTCCTTTATTTCTTAATTTGAGTTCTAGAAAATGGAAATTCCAGGCTAAGCCCTTTTCAGCCTTTGAATTTGAAATCATTTCATCAAGAATATTCTCTACATGCGTCTTGCATTTGTTTATTCTTAAAATCTGTTACTCTTTTATGAGTCTTAGAAATCCACAGTTATGATCAGAGTTTATGTAACTAACAAGTTACTTAAACTTATAAGTTGTAGTGGAAGCTCTGGGGACCCCATGCCACATTCCCCCTCCCACTAAATCCATGAACAGTTCTGGCATGTCCCCAGTATCCTCTCTCAAGCACTTCCCAAGGTTTCTGTGCTTCAAGACTCTCTCCAAAATCTCAGAAAGCTGCTCAATCCTTGTGCAGGTACAGCCCAGAAGACTGAGGTACCTGCTCTCAATCCCTAATGGGGAACAGGAGGCTGTGGATCAATAGCCTAGTTTCCCATGCTGTAAAGAGATAATCTTAGCATATTCTACTCAATTCCCAGAGAGTACCATTGCCATAATGGATACCAGCTCCATAACACATCCTGTATTGCTTTCTCTCATTCCCTTTCTCCTTGCCCCACTCCCTCACTTTAGCTCCCTGGGATCACAAGCAAGCAAGCAAGCAAGCAAGCAATACCTGCACCCAGTTTTGCCCATGTCTCAACTCAGCTCTTAGAGACACAAAATCAAACTTACATGAGACCTCTTAGTGGGGCACATTTGGAAGAGTGACTCTTAAGACAAAGAGTCACACTAGAGGTTGTCCCACACCTAAAACACTAGAGGTTGTCCCACACTTCCCATGTCCCTTTGACCTTAAGCATAATTAATGGAATTCGAGGTAGCCAGTTTAATACAAACTACTTAGGTCTGGCATTAACGATTTATAGCTAGACACATCACACACACAAGTTAGTTCCACCTGGAACTTAACTACCTCTGTAGACATTGATGAGAAACAGTAAAAGTAGTAAAAAACTGTTACTGGGGCTCCACCTGTTCCAAAGTAGGTCTTCAATGGGACCCAAAGGCTCTCTTTTGATGATTAAATCCCTCTTTAAGCCTTTCTTGTAATACCAATATAAGCTTTGATTTTATTGTTCAAGTTCGGCTGCAGTTTACCATTCAGCTAGGCACCGGCTAAGGCCCAAGGAGCAGTCCCCTCACACATAGCCCTGCCTATATAGAAATACCCACTTTCCTGTATAAAAACCTATTCCTGCCTGTAGACAAAGTTGCCATAATCTGAAATGACCCACCAACATCATTTTTCCACATGGCTCACTTATTAAATCCAGGCCCTAAACCGACTTACAAGGCTAGGTCAATTAGAAGCCAACTACATGTCTCCTATAGCTAGCCACACAGCAAAACACAGGTCACTGCAAACTGCCAAGGTGAAAAACCCACATGGCCTCCACCCAGTAACACTTAATGACTAAGGCTGCCAGCCCAGGATTCACCAGTTATTTTGATCCCCAAATTCTACACCTTATCTCCTTCATGAAGTCCCTGGATCATCTACCAGTGTTGGGGTTTGGAAATCAAAATACTATCACCTATTTTCTGTCAAATCAATTGAAGGATACACACAAGGACCAAGGAAACAGAGATTAAAATGTTATCTTCATTACTGATAAAGCGGTTTGCAGAATGTGGCTTAGCTTAAGGCCAAGTGAGTTCTCTAATATTTTTCCTTCTCTCAAATGGAATGGGTGAGGGGGTAGAAAGAGCCTAGGAGTGTACTATATGTAATCTGTCCACATGGAAATAGGAGGAATGTTCTCTCCCAGCAGCTACATTTCTTGCACCTGTATAAACATGGCTACCAATTCCAGCTCCACATCACCACCTTGCCTTTCCTACAAGAGACCCACAAGAAAGAGAACCTCACTGACCCAGTTCATCTCCGACTGACCCATTTACCTTGTTCTTTTTTGCACAGAGCTTCACCACAGAACATATCAAAAGCCACCTGTCAGGTTATGGGTCACCACCTTTGATGTCCGCCCCTGAGCCACTGAGCTGTGGCAGAAAAAGAAGGAAGCAAAAGGCTAAGGTTTCATAGTGCCTAGGACCAGTACCCAGGGAAAGGGCTATGGGAGGGGAACCATCACACCTGCCCAGATTTCCAAGTGGCCCAACTTCTGCAGGTGCATGGCCCTCCACCCCTTGCTCATGACTCTGCTTGTGGATGGCCTACATCTTCCCTGTACCATATCAAGTCAGCCCTCCCAGCACCTCTCACCAGGGCCTTTGGTCACTGGCACACTCCTCAGGTGTGGCCTTTTCCTAACACTCCTGGGCTTCAGGAGTCAGTTCTCCTACCACCTCCTGATTGTTACCAAAGAGTCAGATCAGGTCCCCACCCTTCACCAAAGGCCATGTCAATCAACACAGTTATCTTCTCCCTGGTCCTTCTAAGCCCTTCCAAAGACTACATTCTATTCCATCCTATTCAGAATTTGTCAGCAAACCAAAGAATCTTTCATATTTGTGGCAGAGAATCTGTAACTGTTTAAATTTACATAGTAGCCTAAACATTTTGCTCAACAATTATTTTGGGTGTCAACTACATGGCAGCAAAATTTTTCAAGGGCAAGAATATTTCTAAAAACTGGCCCTTCTAAACTGTAAAACTAGTGCTTTGGCTCCTGGGAGATCCAGTAAGACAGGGAGCAAAAGGGGCACCCAGGTTGCTTAAGGATAATACGGTTTAAACCACATCTACACAGCAATTCACCTCATCACAGAAGGCTGCCCAAGTTAGGTTATACCAAAATTTTCCAATCACAGTAAGGTAGTAGTAAGCCTGGAAGAACAGATTGCAAGGGGGAAAAAGTAATTGAACAGTTTGTTTCTAATTGCTAAAAAACAGTGAAGTCAGTCAATATCGAACCTGAATATCAAAAGCAACTTAACAATTACAACATCTCCGATGCCACCATTTTTTGTTTTGTTTTGTTTTGTTTTTTTCATTCCTGGCACATTTTGGAACTGTCATGTAGTCATATTGCTTCTGTGTCCCTAGAATGAGGGGAAAGTCATCCTCTCTTTATAGGAAACCAGGCCAGAGAGAGAAAACAGGGAAGGAAAGCAATTTCCAATACCTGCCCCGCCCCATGACTGCAGGAACGCTCAGTAAGCTAAGACCTCAGAAGCACTAACTGCGGCAGTGTCATCGGTACAGCAGGGCTCACAAGCGACAGAAAGCTCTGGGTCTGAGATCAATCATATTAGAACTCCACGGGGTTGGGTGAGTGGGGCAAATGGCTGTTTTGTTCCTCAGTGTTGATGACTCTGGGTCACTGTGAGCAGACAGCAGTTTGATAAGAGGTCTGCTAGACCTCAAAACCAGTCTCCCAGGGCTCTTCCAACCTCTCAGAGGCCCAGAGCCTGGTCCTCAAAGTTTGGTCCTTCCAAGGAGCAGCAACGCCACCCACCACCAAGGACTCCCAAGCCACTCAGGCCCAGAGACTAGGAATCCATTCTAACAGGACTCCCTGACAGTCAGCTTTCACAGTAAAGTCTGAGGAGTACTGCTATGCTTCTTAGGCTGAGGCTGAGAAATGTGGGCGAAGGAAGGGGAAGGACAATGGAAAAGACAGAAAGAGATAGAAGTCTCTGAGTCTTTGTGCGAATTTGACAAGCTAGGATTTCTAGGCAGTAATCAAAATTCCCTACTAATTCCAGGAAGCCAAACAGGAGCAAGTGAAAAAAATGGTGACTCTGAGGAATCAAAGAGCAGAACAGACCAGAAATCAGATTTCCGCCCTGAAGAGCCTGCTCAGGCTGCCCTCATTTTGCCACCTCAGGTTGCTCTCCCACCTCCTCCGTTGCCTCACTGACCCCAAGTGGGTCCCAAGCCCTGATTCCTTCACATCTAAACTGAGGAGACATAGATCACTGGCCCCAAGTAAAACAATCGATAAATCATCATCAAGAACTTACTCTCCACTTGGCCCCTTGAGATCTACTTAAATATAACAATCTAGCCTCTTCCCTTAGTGAGACAACTTTTTGAAGACATTCTTGATCATTCACTGTAAGAGAGATGAACAATTTTAAAGGAGATAAACAGTTTGTTTCTTTCATCTCCCCTATTCAAGGCAACTCCTTATACCTTCAAGTGAGCATAAACCATGGAAGTCTAGATTAACCACTAAGCTAGAAAGTGTCACAGCAGTCATTTAGGCCTGTGTAGTCCTAGGTAGAACCTAGTCTTCAGAGGCAAGTGAGAGGGCTGATGAAGAGATCAGGATGCAGGGTCAAATCTGTGAAGAGGCCAATGAGGGTCACGCAGAGGAAAGTCAGGTCATTCATATTCACACTTCTCAGTATTGCACCCAGCACAGTCATGTCAGGGTTAGGCTTGGAGTAGAGGGGTCACTCCCACATGTAAACATCAAATACCATGCTGCCGATGTAGACAGATGGGAGAACATGGGATCTTTGGAAGTCATACTTATGCATGATTCTTATTTTATTCCCTGTGGGACTTTTAAATTTTTCATAAGAAATATGTTAATTTTATAATCAGATTTAAAATGAGGACTACTTTAAAATGCACTGGGATTTGATCTAGAGAACCTGGAAATAAGCCTGTTCCCCAGAACCTCTTAGCTTTGTAACTTTGGGGAAATCATTTAATCTCCCTAAGTCCCAGTTTCCTCAAATTACAATTACTATTTTAATAATTATTGCTTTATCAACTTTCCAGAGGTTTTGTGAGACTCAAATAAGATAATGAATATTTATTATAATGAACTATAAAACACTGAGGACCAAAAAAACTGGCATGATAACCTGCTTGTGTTTGGAAGCCACTTCCAAGGCTTGGTCTCAGTTGACTAAGGCAGGAAAGGGGAGCGAGCAGCCTCATGGAGTGGGAAGAGCACAGGCTTGGAGGCCAGACAGATCTGAGTAAAAATCCAGCTCTGGCCCTTACCATCGGTATGACTTTGAACAAATTACTTTACCTCTCTGGGCCTCAGTATCATCATCTATAAAACATAGGAACCATATCTGTGTAGAGTGGTTGAAAGAATTAGAATAACTGTATATTATTGGCCTAGCCTTTTGGAGATAGCTATCATTATTCCCTCCTGCTGGTAGGATCAGGAAGTGGAACTCTAACCATATATTTTTGTATTGAAAGAGTATTTAACTAAAATTTGCCCTTAATCTTCTTGGGTTGAACCAAGTTTCCTCCATCAAGCATGGATTGGTTGAGAGAAAGGTGGAGTGCTGCCACTTCTGCCTGAACAGTTTGCTATGAGGGCCAGGAGGAAAGTCCAGTAGCAAGTGGGACAGCTATGTCATGAGATCCTGTTTTCTTGGCCCTAAGGACCTAAGAATGGGATGAATACAAATTGTTCACAGGAATCAGTTGTTGTTTAGTTGCCTACATACCATAGGTGGTAAAATAGGCAAAAAAAAAAAAGGTAGCCATGGTAATAATAGTGGCAGTAGCACCAAAGGGAGACTAAAATAGAATTATTGGCACCAAAATTAGTGATGACCACAATGATAAAGGCTACACAAAGAGGCAGAACACATTCCAGAGGAAGGGCTAGTGATAGAGCTGGTCTCAGTGACAGAGGCAACCGCAACTGTGATCTGAGAAAACAAGCAAGAGGCACCCATGCAACCAGTGATGTTATGAAGCTTTACTCTTCAGCATGCAGTTTCTAGAAACTGAGCCAACGGGGACAGGAGCCTAGATTGTAAAAAGCCACATGCCACACTGAGCAGGGTCCATTGGAGAGTCTCAGGCTTTCCCATGAAGGATTTGGGGTTCAGGACTCTCCTTGTGATGCAAATGGAGCACAAGGTAGTGGGAAAGACCAAGAAAGTTCATGTTCTTAATTATGAAGCTCTACCCTGTGAACTGTTTAAGCTGAGCCCAAATCAGACTCCAGAGACAAAGACTTTTAGCTGATTGTTAAATTTCTTAAAGGACAGAAACACTCAATCTTCCTTTGAAAAACCTCCTTCTCCCCCCACAAGAAGTTCCTTCTAGAATTTGAATTACATACATAAAAGCACATTTAAACTGCAAAGTGCCATGCAAATGTGAGATTGTTTTATTGCTGTTATTTTGACTAATGGTGCCCCAGAGGCCCCGTCCCAGTGTACAAAGCATTCTTAGAGGCATAAGATACTTGGGTATCCATCCTAATGAATAAAGTCATTTACCACCCTGGCTTTTTTCTGATCTTTAGAGACTTCATAATCTTTTCTTGGCATATCCATAAAGCCAAGAAACTGGAAACTGTACTCTTTTTAAGCTAATTGCCTGGAAAAAGCATTCCCGCCTCTCACAAATGCAGAAGTGCTTTCCTATCTAACCAAGGCAAAGAGTTCTAAATATGAGACACTGTGGGCAAGATAAAGATGAATCCGCCTCCATCATCATTTCCACTCTGATTTTCCAAGCTGCAGCCTCTGTGCTCAAGGTTCCTGCACTCGCTCCGGCTGGGCCCTCTCCTTTTTCATGTACAACTTCTGCGTTGTGCACAATGGTCATCTAACAGCAGGCCCCCTCGAGTCCTCCCTATAGGCTCCTCCTGGCTGTGTAGACAAGTTGAATTTTCATAAAAATTCATTAAAATTTTATTTAAAAATGGCATGGGTACCATTTTTCTGTCTTCTTTGAAGAACCAGAATAATAAAAGCACTATATATGGGATGCCTGTTAGTTGTGATACTCATTTGTTCATTCTCTCATTAAATATATACTGAGTCTCTCCTAAGCATAAGGCAATAGGGAACAAAAAGATGGAGAGGGCACAAACCCAACCTTGAATTTCCTGTCAACCTGGACAGAGGACACTACTATCTTGTTTCTCGGGATATGTGTTTAATCTTTTAACTTGTTGTATATTCCACAAGCTGTCAGTGTCAGGAGGAGCACAGTGAACCTAAAACCAAGGGATGGGCTGAAGATGGTCAAGATCACTTAAGCAGACTTGCTAAAACCTGGTCCATGCAATGAAATCTACATGGAGTCAGGGTAGACAGATTCAGATAGTCAGTTAACGCATACCTAAGGATGGAAAACACAAAAGGAGCAGATACAAGAAGCACATTCTATGAGCAAATCTTGAGATTAAGGCGACAGGAACTGACAAGGAGGGCTTGCTCATGGCTGCCCTCTCTGAGCTAAGACAGCCCATCTCCATCCAGTAAGTCCACCTTGTTCACTCCTATTCATGCTATGAAACAAGTCTCAGCATCACTTCCAGCAGGAAGCTCATCCCCTCTACCATCTTTTCCAGGTGGAGTTTGGTGTCTCATCGCATTGAAATACCTGGTACTTTTTATGCCACTATATTCCAAACATTGTATGTAATTATCTGTCTGCATATCTCCCTCCCTCACGGCACTGTGAGCTACTTGAGGGCATGGATTTTTGTCTTATTTATTATTTAGCACAGTGCCTGTTACATTTAGCACTCACATTATTTATGGGATGAAAGGAAAAAGGAAAGAAGACAGGAGAAGGAAGGAAGGAAAGAAAGAAAAGAACACTCACATTATTTATGGGATGAAAGGAAAAAGGAAGGAAGACGGGAGAAGGAAGGAAGGAAAGAAAGAAAAGAAATGAAAAGGGCTAAAGGAAAGAAGGAAAGAAGGAAAGAAGGAAAGAAGGAAAGAAGGAAAGAAGGAAGACTGACTTCCATTTCACTTCACTTACACAGGGACTTTGTGAATGAAAATGTGCAGTAAATATCCCTTTCTCCTTTAGGTCAGGGGCAAAAAGTCAGCAGTGTCAGTTAAGGTTTTCCAGTGTCTCTTTCTCTCAGCTAGAAAGACAAGCCACCTACAGTTTGCAAGATCTCCTTGTGTTTGTGCTTTAGAGGGATCTGGCTATGGGGCCCTTAATGAAATCAAGCCAAATCACACAATTTCATTCTGTCAAAACACATTGAAAATCTTTCCTGGGTGATTTATTATGGAAATACACATGGCAGGGAAGGGGATGGGGAATTAGAGGAAGCAGAGAAAGCCACTCAACCTGCAATGCTCAGCTGCCAGGATGTCCGCCGTGGCCGCAGCAGCTGGTGGACAAGGCTGCCCTGACACGGTGACAGATGGGCTCCTGTGAGAAGGCCACCTCCTGAAAATAAATAATCGTCAAGATTGGCCCACTCCAAGAAGTGCATTAACATAGAAGAGTCGCAGCCAGTAAATCCTAGCCAATGAGTATGGTAAGGTAAAAGGGGCTGGATTAATTTGCAGCTGATGGCAACACCTGATAGATCATCTAAAATATGGAGTAGCTTAGATTTGCTTCCCAAAGTCAATAGCAGCACCAAGACTAATTTAAATCCAAGAGGGCCACAGCTAACTAACATCACGGTCATGGGTAGAAGAACATAAATAACCAGAAATTTGAGGCTATCTCCTGTATCCTCAACGTATCTGTAAATATTTTGACTTCTCTCTCTTGCACCTCCTTCCCTGGACACAGGGTTTTATCTCAGGATAACCCTTATTCTGCGTAAATGCCTTTTTTTCTTTTCATGTGGTATACATGCCAGTATGGCATGCTGGTACCTCTTGCTAAAAGCAGCATTAACAAATGTGGGCTCAAATAGAAAGCCACTGTCATTTGTCAATGTTGCTTTGAATAAAGGTGCCAGATTGCACTGTGGGGCACTTGAGGGCAGAGAATCCACTGTTCCAAAGCTGAGAACCTGCTCTTTGCTGGGCAGGATGCTAAAAATGAGGACTAAAAAGATGGAATGCAAATAGCACCCTGCCCCCAGGCCCTTAGAGTCTAGTAGGGGAGAGAGATCAAAGTCAGAGATGGAAAATGAGCTAAAAGAAAGTCCATAGCACTAATGTGGTGCTTTGAAAGAGGTGAGCCCAGTGCGCTCTGGACAGAGAAGAGGACCCTAGAGGACCCTTGGCCTGAGAATGGCCTATAGGAAGAAACCATGCCTTACCCTAAAAGGCCAATGCGTGGGTTACCCAAAAGGCCTCTCCTCAGAAACTCAGTGTGTACCCATTATTTTCATGGATTTAGCAACATTTGAAACTGTACAAATTTATTTTTCTTTATTTCTTACTTGTTCACAATGTTATCCTTCCTAATATATGGGATTCTTTGTAAAGTAAATGTGGGGAGATTGAAAATCCACTAATAGTGAAGGTAGAGACACCAGCAAGCAGGAGTGAGGAGAGGTGGTTTTCAATTTATCAAGATAAGAACAATAATGCCTTTTTTTTTCTAAAAAAAAAAATGATTTAGTTTTTATAATAACCATAATAAAAACACAAAGAAAATAAATGGAGCTACAACCCAAGAAGTCCCGTGGTGTTTGAGACTGGCCTCTTGGGTTTTAGCCCAAGCAAATACACAAATTAATAATACAAAGAATTATAAAAAATCATTGAAATTCTACCATTTGTGACATGTATGAAAATTGAGGATATTACACTAAGTGAAACAAGTCGGACTGAGATAAACAAATACCACATAATCTCACTTATATGTGAATTGAAAAAAAAAAACAACCCAGAACTCATAGATACAGAGAACGGACTGGTAGTTGCCATAGGTCGGCCGTGATGAGTAGACAAATGGACAAAGGTGATCAAAAGGTACAAACTTTCAGTTATAAAATAAATAAGTTATGGGGATATAATGTAAGGTGACTCTAGTTGATAATACTGGATTATATATTTGAAAGTTGTTAAGACAGTAAATCTTAAAAGTTCTCATTACAAAGAAAACAACTTGTAACCGTGTGTGGTGATGGATGTAAATTAAACTTACTGTGGTGACTATTTCACAACATATAAATTCATCAAATCATTATGTTGTACAACTGAAACTAATATAATATTATATGTCAATCATATATATATGTGTGTGTATGTGTATATGTGTGTGTATATATACACACACACACACACGCATATATAAATATATAAATACATAAGTAGAAACATCCCAGAATTTAGAAAGGATCAAGATCTCTCTTATTTCACTATTTAATTTACATACTACCATTCTATACTAGTTTATATTAATAAAATTTTTTAAAAAAATCATTGAAATACAGAAAGCACATTTTTGATAAATAATATATTATAGTTTCTTAGGGCAGCCACAACAAAGCACCACAAACTGAGTGACTTGGAACAACAGATATTTATTCTCTCACGGTTCTGGAAGCTAGAAGCCTGAATCAAGGTGTCAGCAGGGTGAACACGCATTGGCCTGTTGGGGTAAGGCATGGTTTCTTCCTATAGGCCCTAAACCCCTTTTTTAGAGGTTTTTAAGAAAAATCCCTTCTTGTCTTCCAGAATCTGGCGGTTGCTGGCAATTCTTGGTGGTCCTTAGCTTATAGATGCATCACTCAAATTGCTGCCTCTATCTTCACATGGCTTCTTCCCCTGTGTGTCTGTGTCATTGCATCCAAATTTCCTTCTTCTTTTAAGAACACCAGTCATTGAATTGAAGTCAACCCTAAACCAGCTTACTTATATCTTTAAAGACTCTATTTATAAACGAGGTCACATTCACAGGTTCTAGGGGTTAGGACTTCAATATATTTTTTTTAGGGAACAATTCAACCCACAACAAACACTCACTAAACCTGCTTACTTTTTGACCATTAACTATTTACCAAAAATCGGTTATTCACATCCCAAAACCCAATGTTGGGAAGTTTTGCCAGCTCCCCCAACTATCTTATTCTCTTTATCCTAAATATTGCCTGAGTAGCTCCCACAACAATAGAGGAACTATGTATTTGACAATAAACAAAGAGGAAAAGGTTCTTTTCTGACCTTTTAGCTGAAGGATTATATGAGCTACTTACTGTCCTCCACTCTAAAATGGATGTGGATATGCATATCCAAATGTGTTATGCTTGAACATAATATATCTGAAGTGGTTCTATTGTGGTGTCTCTATTTGTACTCCCATTTTTCATCTTTGTATAAAGACTTGACATTCTAGAACACTGCATATTCTGAACAAAATGTCCTTTTCTTATTCAGCACCACATTTTGGTAGACAAAAGGTGAATGAAATGCTAAAAGTAATATATAATTTGCTCTTAACAAATGGCAGAGGAGTAATGGGGTAATGATGTTTCATAAAGGAAAGACTAATTACAGTAGGAACCAAACATAGCAAAGACCCAATTTTAATCTTTCAAACAGAAAATGTCACTAACACATCTGGGTGTTTTTGCTTGTTCTTAATAGTAGATTGAAATAATGACAGTTGGGGAAACTGTTACGTTTGTACTAAAGTTGTCCCAAAGTTTGATTTATAGTCAGTCATCTTCTATTTGGCAGCAGCTTAGAAGAAAACAGCAGTAGTGAGAAGTCTGGCAGATTTTGCCCTTGAGGTTAAGATAGTAAACAAAAATGAAAACTAATCTATCTTCAGACAGAAGTGTGGTACTTAAAGTTGAGTGAGAGACAATCTTGTAAAATATTTCTCCTTAAAACTGATTTCATTAGAGCAATTAAAATTTTAGAAAATGGTACCATATTTCGAAAGTTGTATAAGAGATCTATTCTAATCTCCCTTGCTTTCTGGAGCTAGATAACTCTATATATAGCCATTCCTGGTATATGATTCACTCATTATCTCTATATATAGATCTGTAGGTAGAATACTCACTGTGAACATAGGTCACACTATATTCACAGGAGGATTGCATCATAAAACCTTGAAATTATAAAATTCTTTGACTAGTTCACAGAGTTGGCCCTGGGAAGTGAAAAGTCAGAGGTTTAACAAAAACAAAAACAAAAAGTCTCTAGCCTCTAAGATCTTATAACAAGGGGAGAAATCTACAATTCTACTTTTGGCACTGTGGCTAACTCTACTACATTTATATAATAAAAGAGACTCCTCGTGATATCGTACAAGTAGCTCCTATAGAAGTAATACAAGCAAATTTGAAACATATTGTTGATCTCTAAGAAAGTAAGTGAATTGTAACAGAGGGTACAAAAGAGAATGTGATGATTAAATAGGAATATGACCTGTAAAGTAGAAGTCAGGGGTACCTGGGAGAAAAGTGCCAGAAGCCTAGAGTTTTGAGATTAGCAAAAAGGAAATGGGAGGTTAATCTTTTCCAGGCATTCTAAATCTGGAGTTTATGGGCTCTCAAGTCATTTGTAAGAGAATTGAAAGAATCTCTAGACTTTGGTGGAAAAAAAAATTATATCTTTATTTTCATATATCTCTACTTAAAATTTATTTTAATTATAAAATTTAAGCAGCAAATCACAGTATTTTGAACAATAACTGTGCCTTTGCCTCCAATAAAACCATAGATATTTCATATCGCATTAGAGTGTTGCAGGTAACTTGAAATGATCTTTATGTTCATTATAACTGTTTTGCAATTTAGTAGTTACTAGACAAATAACTAGATCTTATTACTTAATTCATAAAGAAGCACATATATTAATATGTCACATTTATTTTTTAGTATTTCTTAACCATTGTCTCAGCCTGGTCAGTCTAGGTGGCTTATAAACAACGGAAATTCACGTCTCACAGTTCTTGCGGCCGGAAAGTCCAAGATCAAGATATCAGCAGATCTAGTGTCTGGTGAGATCTGCTTCCTGATTCATAGAGGGCCTCTTCTCACTGTGTCCTCACATAGCAGAAGAAGGTAAGGGAGCTCTCTGGGGTCTCATTAATGAGGGCATTAATGCTATTCACAAGGGCTGTACTCTCATGATGTAATCACCAAACACCTCACTTCCAAATACCATTACACTGGGGGTTAGTTTTCAACATATGAATTTGGGGGAGAGGGGGACACAAGCATTCAGCCTATAGCAACTGTACTTCAAGATAATTGTAATCATTTGTAATCCTATGGATTTTATGTAATCAAAAAGATTCCAAGAAGGGTGCACAGGTTTCACTGGACTGTCAAAGAAATCCATACTTCTGTATTAATGAGTGAGCTAGAAAAAATTGTCTTCCAACAAAATGAGCCAATAAGGAAACTTCTCTCCCTCTTCTATGGCTGTGCTACTTAAAAATAAGATAATACTACCACTGATGGCACCTACACGTTAAGAATTTATAATTCACGATCACACGTCCACTCACTTATGGGTATAGTCAGAGAAACCCCTAATCCAGAAAGTAAATCAAAGTGTGTCCTAGTTGGTAATACTTTCATGTACATGGCAGAAACAAATGTCATTTCTTTCCAGTGAAGACACCCAAAACTAAGCCCCTAAGACTTCTCACAGACTTTTTAAAACTAATGAGCTCAAAATAAAAATTGTTAAGCAAATCAAGAAATAAGATACCATGAGCAAGAATCAAAAGAGGATAAATGAAAATTAAAAAGTTTTAGTCCACCCCGTCAAAGATTTCAGATATTCAGAATTACTTGATTCAGAATACAAAATACGCTATATGTTTTAAATGTTTTAAATGGAATTAAAAAGTAAACAGGAATAAGAGATTGCCAAAAAAATACCAAGTTGTAAACAGAACCCCCCAAAACATTAGAAATATATAACTATTGAATTTTAAATTTCACAAATGGGCTATAGATAAAGATTAGATGTAAAGTCTAAAATTAGACTTTGAATCTAATTAGACACAGATGAAATTAACAATTAAGAAAATTAATTTATTGGAAAGCAGAAGTTAGAAATTTATCCATAATTAGGACAAATGATAGGGAAGTTTAAAAAACTGAAAATATAGGAGATTCTGGTCAAGATAGCGGCATACATAAATGCTGTGCTCACTTCCTCCCACGACCACATCAAAATTTAAACTAAAGAACAGAACAACCATCATTAAGAATTGCCTGAAGTCTAGTTGAACAGAAATCCTATAACTAAGGCTATATAGAGGAGGCCATGTATAGACTGGTAGAAAAGGCCAAGATGTAGAACAAGCTGGTCCCACACCCACAAGTGGCGGCTGAGAATTGGGAGAGATATCTCAGCTGCAAAGTTTCCCCGGAGGAGAGATGGGTCCTGGCCCCACACCAGACTCCCCTGCCCAGGGTTCCAGTGCCAGAAAGAGAAGTCCCCATAACTTCTGACTGTGAAAATCAACACATATTGTAGCTGAGTGAGATGAAGAGCTACTGGAGAATCAGGCATTCCTCTAAAAGGGCCTACACATGGACTTACTCATAGATTCATTCACTCTAAGCTCCAGCACCGGGGCAGCAGCTTGGAAGGCACCAGGGACATACAGGGAGGAACTGAATTGTCTGGCTTCAGGGCAAGGGCTGGAGAGGCAGTTTTCCCCCAGACAGAAGTGTTGGTGGAAACCAACTATTCCTCTGTTGAGTTTTCCCTGCACTCAGCCTGCACATGCAGGCAGGCACCATATCTGAGTATCCTGGCTAATACCATTCTCCCTGACCTGATGATCACCTGAGACCCCACTCCACCCAACTAGCAGGCCCACTCAGACTGCTTCCAGTGACTTGTCCATACAAATGGCCTGTCTTGGCTAATGCTGCAAACATTCTTAAAATCTCTCAAAGGTTCACAAGCCCCAAACAAGCAGCTTCTGGCTTCAGTGTGCCTTGAACCTCTTGCTAAGCAACCCCAAGTCGGACACTAGCAGCAGCCAGCCTCAGTTCACAGCTTAGCCTCTCACAAGTGCTTCCAAGCCCAGCACAGGTGGCAACCATCTGAAGATCGCTTTGTAGCTCATACCAAGTGGTCCTAGGGAGGGCACAGGCATCACTAAACTTGGCCTGCAACACAGCACCTCCCAAGAGGCCCCAGAACCACCATACCTAGTGGCCAGCCTCAGACCATACCAGAGCACCACCCAAAGGGCAGACTTGGCAGGCATCAGGCCCCACTAAAGCAAATCCTGCTCCAAAGGGTCAGCCTCTACACAACAGCCCCTACACTGTAGTCACAGCCAGTCCTTACAGCCAAACAGCCTGAGAGTCAACCCCTTCCACTGGCATGCCAACAGCAACCAAGGCTCAACTACAAGAGGACACACACAACCCACACAAGGAACACACCAGGAACACTCAGACCAAGTGACCAGAAAGATTGCATCATGGGACCCCAGAGGACACTTAGTGCATAAAGCCATTCTACCAAGATCAAGAGCCACGGCAACTCTATCTAATACACAGGAACAAACACAGGGATGCAGCTAAAGTGAGATGACAAAGAAAGATGCCCCAAACAAAAGACCAGACCAAAGCTCCAGAAGAAGAGCTAAACGTAAAGAAGACAAGACAATTAACTCTACGAGATGCAGGGTTCAAAACAATAGTTATAAGGATGCTCAATGATCTCAGTGAAAATGTCAACAAAGAGACAGAAAACATAAAAATAGAGATAGAAAACATAAATAGAACCAGTCAGAAATGAAGAACACAGTAACTAAAATGAGGGAATCAACAGTAGATTGGATGAAGCAGAGGACAAATCAGTAATTTAGAAAATAAGGTAGCAGAAAACAATCAGAACAGCAACAAGAAAAAAGAATATTAAAAAAATGAAGATAATTTAAGGAGACTATTGGACATCAAGCGTAACAACATTAGCATCATAGGGGTACCAGAAGGAGAACAAGAAGTTAACAACCTGTTTGAAGGAATAATGATGGGAAATTTCCCTAACCTGGTGAAGGAAACAGATATACAACCACAGGAAGCTCAGAGAGTCCCAAAAAAGATGAACCCAAAGAGGCCCACACCCAGACACATCATAATTAAAATGCCAAAGGTTAAAGACAAAGAGAGAATCCTAAAAGCAGAAAGAGAAAAGCAATTAGTTACCTACAAGAGAGCTCCCATAAGACTGTCAGCTGATTTACCCACAGAAACTTTGCAGGCCAGAAGAAATTGGCATGAAATATCTGAAGTGATGAAAAGCAAGGACCTATAACTGAGAATACACAGCAAAGCTATCATTTAGAATAGGACAGATAATGAGCTTCCCAGACAAGAAAAAGCTAAAGGAATTCACCACCACCACACCAGTATTACAAGAAATGTTAAAGGGACTTCTCTAAGAAGAGGAAGATGAAAAAGTGAACAATAAAATGGCAATAACTACATATCTATCAACAATTACTTTTAATGTAAATGGATTAAATGTTCCAATCAAAAGACACAGGATGGCTGAATAGATAAGAAAACAAGACTCTTACATATGCTGCCTACAAGAGACTCACTTCAGATCAAAAGACACAAACAGACTGAAAGTAAAGGGATGGAAAAAGATGTTTCATGAAAATGAAAATGAAAAAATGAATACTTAAACCAGAAAAAAATAGATTTTAAAACAAAGGTTATAACAAGAGACAAAGAAGGACCCAGTAATTCCACTTCTGGGTATTTATCCGAAGAAATCCAAAACTCTAATTCAAAAGGACATATGTATCCATACGTTCATTGAAGCATTCTTTACAATAGCCGAGATATGGAAGCAACCTAAGTGTACATGAATAGATGAATAAAGAATAAGTGGTACATATATACAATGAAATATTACTCAGCCATAAAAAAAGAATATCTTGCTGTCTGCAACAACATGAATGGACCTGGAGTACATTATATTAAGTGAAATAAATCAGACAGAGAAAGACAAATGCTATATGATTTCACTTACATGTAGAATCTAAAGAACAAAATAAATGAACAAAGGAAACAAACTCAGAGATACAGAAAACATTTTATGGTTGCCAAATGGGAGTGAATTGGGGGAATGGGTGAAAGGGGGAGGAGATTAAGAAGTACAAACTGGTAGTTGCAAAATAGTCATGAGGATAAAAAGTATGGCATAGAGAATGTAGTCAATAATATTCTAATAACTATATATGGTGTCAGATAGGTACTAGATTTATTGGGGTGATCACTTTATAAATAATATAAATGTCTAATCACTCTGTGGCACACCTGAAACTAATATAATATTATATGTCAACTGTAGTTGAAAAATAAAAATTATTTAAAAGAATCAATAAAAATAAAAAAATAAAATAAAAAACTGAAAAAATAAGACATAGAGGATAAAGCGAAAGAAAGAGCCTAACATGGGTCTTATTCATGTTCCAGAAATGAGCTGATGCAGAGAATGGAGGAGATCTAACATTTGAAGAGAAAACAGCTAAGAAATTTTTAAGATTTATGATATATGCCAATATTCAGGTTCAGGAATTCCAAGGAATTACAATCAGAGTAACAAAGTCAGAAATATCAAAATAAAATTGTTGAACATGAAAGACAAAAAGAAGAGCTTAAAAACAGCCACACGAACAAAAAATAGATAATTTTTAAATAAATGAAAATTAGACTGACCTCAAACTTCTCAAGAGTAGTAGTAGAAGCCAGAATATAATGTAATGATCATATTGTTGAGTGAAAAATAACTGCAACTCTAGAAGTATACACTCAGCAAAACTATCTTTCAAGAACACAGGTAAAATTGAAACATGTTTAGGTAATCTTAAACTTTGATAGCTTACCACCAGCTACACAGCGATCCCCAAGCTTTTTGGCACCAGGGACCGGTGCTCCTATGAGAATCTAATGCCTGATGACCTGAGGCGGAGCTGAGGTGGTAATGCTAGCACTGGGGAGTGGCTGCAAATACAGGTAAAGCTTTGCTCGCTAGCCCTCCACTCACCTCCTGCTGTGCAGCCCGATTCCTAACAGGCCACAGACAAGTACCAGTCCACAGTCTAGGGGTTGGCGACCCCTGCCTAGCATACTCTCAAAAAATGACTTTCTAAATGATAAATTTCAAAGAGCATAGAAAATAATTCAAAAAGTAAGATTTGAGATACAACAAAGAATGGAGAGCAAAGAAATTAGTAAAGGTTTAAACAAATCTGAAAAACCTGGATGTATAAAATGCGTAAATTGTGAGGTTTTTTTTAAAGATAGAAGTAAAATCCTGAATAACATCAGCAAGTAGGCACAGTGGAGAATATCAGAGAAAAGTAATTATTAGACTCATATTATTCTAGAAATTCAGTCACTGATTAATTTTAGACTTTCAATCCACAAGGAAAACTAGTAAAAGGAGATAAATGATGTATATATTCCTAATAAGTAAAGGGGAGAAAAGTTAAATAAGAAAAAAATAATCAAAAGTAAGTTCAGAAGTGAGACATAAAGAAGCATAGAACGCCAGGGAAAAATAGAAAGCACAACATAAGGAGGTAAAAATGAGTTCAAATATATCAGTAATAAAAACAAATACAAATGTTATTCATAGTTACAGGACAGATTGTCAGATAGGTGTTTTAAATCAGCTAAATGTTATTTCTAAGAAACAGATATAAAACACACAAACATGAACAAATTAAAATATAAAAATGAAAAAAGATATACTGGGCAAATAGTAATCAAAAGAAAACCAGTGATATCAGAAAATTAAATTTTAAGACAAAAAGCATGTATAAAGAGGGCCATTGCTTAATGTTAAAAATTGTCAATAAATAAAGATCATGTGCACCTATAAAATAACCTCAAAAGGTATCAAATAAAAGCTAACAGAATATCGAGAAATGTATAAACTTACTCTCATACCAAAAGTTTTTAGCATTTTTTCCTCAATTAGTAGTAGTCAAACAGACAAAAATTTTATTTAAGCTTGATTTGGCAGATACTTATAGGGCCATGCATCCAACAATAAGAAATACATATTATCCTCAAGATCCACTGAACATTTACAAAAATTGTCTCAATGTTAGGCCATAAAATAAGTCTCAACAAATTTCAAATTATCCATATCACACAGAGCATATTCTCTGACCACAACTAAATTAGAAGTTAATAAAATAATTTAAGCCTATATGATTAGAAATTAAAATATTTTTAAATAACACTAGTCAAAGAAGTAATAGAAATTAAAATGAATTTAGAATTAAATAGCAATAACAATACATATCAAAACTTGTGAAATGCTAAAATAATAATTTGAGGAAATGTATAGTTTGGTATGCATATAGGAAAAAAGGTTAAAAATGTTTAAGTTGAATATCAATTTTAGAAAAAAATTAAAACAGTACAATTTTTCTAGATGAGAATTTCTACTATCTGATAAGCATAAGTCCTGGTGATTTCTGGAGTGTCATGGAAATGGACTTTTCAAAAAACTATATTTCTGATATTCATGTCTTTTAAGTATAAAAAAAAAAAAAAAATAGAAAAAAAGCCCAAAGAAAGTAAAGAGAAGGAAATAAATGTAAGAGCTGAAACAAAGAGAAAATACACAATACAGAGTACCAACAAATCTAAAACTTATTTCTTTGAGACTACTAATAAAAATGTTAACCTTCTGGTTAGACTTATCAAGCAAAAAAGGGTGAGGACACAAATATGCAACAGCAAAAATGAAAAGAGATCATACTACAGATAGAGCATAAAATTAAAAATTCTTAACCAGCCAATAAGCTTTAAAACACATAAAATTGACAAATTCCTAGAATAAAAGCAATTTACCATAAGTGACTCATGAAGAAATAGAAAGTCTGAATAGTTCCATAATCATTAAAGAAATTAAATTAGGACTTAATGATCATCTCACAAAGAAAAATAAATAAAATTTCAATCTTTTAAAAACTATTTTCGAAAATAAAAACAAAGAATATTCCCTAATTCATTATGTAGTTGGTCCTTGAACAACACAGTTTTGAACTGCATGAGTCTACTTATGACTTACATATAATTTTTTTTCAAAAATGCCTGTACTGTTTTGGACCCAAAGTTGGGAGTCAACAGATGTGGAGGGCTAACTATATATACTAATCTATGCCACTTTATATAGGGCGCTTGAGCATCCTCAGTTTGGGGTATCCATGGGGATGTCCTGGAACCAATCCTCAGTGGATACTAGGCAAACGAGTTTTTGGGAAATCAAAAGTTACATATGGATTTTTGAATGTGCAGGGTTTGGGGCCCCTAATCCCCACATTGTTTAAGGGTTAATTGTATAAGAATATGTAACCTTGCTACCAAAATTAGAAAAGAAAATTACAAGAGAAAATAATAGGTCAATCCATGATCCTAAACACACACACACACACACACACACACACACACACACACACACACACACTACCATCTGAATTCAACCATATGTAAAAGATATGCATTCTGGTGGTCTGATGGTTAATTTTATGTGTCAACATGACTGGACTAAGGAATGCCCAGATAGCTGGTAAAACATTATTTCTGGATGTTTCTATGAGGATGTTTCTAAAAGAGATTAGCATATGATTCAACAGACAGAGAGAAAAGATTCACCCTCACCAGAGTGGGCATAATCCAACCCAGTAAGGGCCTAAGGGGACAGAAAGGTGAAGGGAGGTCAAATTCTCTGTCTTTTTGAGCTGGAACATTCTTCTGCCATATGGATTCAGTGTTCACTGTTTTTTGGACCTTTGGACTCCGGGCCTTACACCGTCAGCTCCCCTGGCTCTTAGGCCTTTGTACTCAGACCAAATTGTACCACCAACTTTCCTGGTTCTCCAACTACAGAACAGATCATGGGACTTCTGGGCCTTCGTAATCACATGAGCCAATTTCTATAACAAATCTCCTTTTATATCTATCTATATATATCCTACTGGTATTGTTTCTCTGGAGAACCCTAACTAGTATGTGCATAATGACCAGTTTGAGTCTATTCCAGGGATGCAAGTTTGATTTAACACCTAATGATGTAATTCACCATATTAACAGATTAAAAGAAAAAATTATTTCATCATCTCAAAAATGGGGGCGAATCACTCAAAAAAATTCAATATCCATTTATGAGTTTAAAAAAAAATAGAAGGGAATTTCCTTAACCTACTAAGAACACCTAACCAAAAGCATAAAGAAAACATTTTAAAAAAAGAAACACTAGACATATTCTATAATAATTAGGAATAATATGAATAATTACCAGTATCACCCTATTCTACTATAGTAAGAAAATAAAAAACATCTTGATGACACAGAGTGTCAGTTTGTTAAATCAAACTCACAAAAGTCAGAGAATTTTACCTAGTACCAAACTTTAGTAATAATTCAAAGAAAAAAGTTAACCTCAATAAGCAGGAAAATCATGGAGAATTCCAATACTGTCATCATAGCTCCACAGTTCTTTTGTCCTTGTATTATAATGGAAAGCTCCTTGGTCCAGATTAAGTTGATTTCTCTAATGCTGTGTGCTGGTCATCACTTACACAAAAGGGAGCAATTTCTATTGTAAAACATCTCCATTTTGTATAACTAGACATTTTCTAGTGAACCATGCCCTATATATCTATAAATGACTGGTTTACTACCATAAACAGCCTACATGGATCAGACATATCATGCTAAAAGCAGTCCACATATAAACATTCTTCATTATGTTTGCAAAGAGATTTGACCAGGTCATTTCATTGTTTTGAGTTTTTTCTTCTTCCCTGAATTGGATGAATTACAGATCAGCAGCTAACCCTTCCCTTTCCAATCATGAAAGGTACAAGAACTGGGGAGAAAAACTGCCTATGTAAGCTAAGAGAAGATGGGGAGTTTTGTTGGTTTTTTAACTTCCTCGAATATTACCAAGACCAGAGCTAGCATTTTGTAGATACTCAATAATGTCTATTGAATGAAAGAATGAATGAATTACTAATAAACTAAAGTTTTCTACAGAGAACACTCAAAAGCAACTATAGACAAATTATTAAAATTGCTAAGAGTTTAGTAAGGTGGATTAATACAAAATCATTATATAGAATTAATTGCATTCCTATATCCCTGTGACAGAGAAAACATAATTTAAAATAATCTTTACTATAGCAACAAAAAGCAAAATCGCCTAGAAACAAATCTAACAAAAAAAAATGTGTAAAACCTTCATGATAAAAATTATAAAAGTATTGAAAGGCATTGAAAATACCCAAATAAATGGAGAACGATATGTCTATAGATATGAAAGTTCAACATCATATCAGTTTTCCCAAGTTGATCTATAGCTTTACTGTAATTCTAATCATTATACTGTTTATTGTTGTTTTGGTTTGTAGATGCTGATAATCTGAATCTAAAACTATATAAGAAACAAAAGTCCAAAATAGTTCTGAAGAAGGAGGAAAACTTACTACATGAAATACCAAATCATTCTAAAGTTATAATAATAGAATCAGTGTGACATTGGTGCAAGGATAGACAAATAGACCCATGGATCAAACAGAAAGCTCAGAAAGAGAGATATTCATATATGACAACTTATTACATGAAAGAGGTGACCCTGCAAGTTCATAGGAAAAGAAGGACTATTTAAAATCTGCCATTTTACAACTGGTTATCCATATGGAAAAAAATTAAATTTGACTCCTTCTTCCCTCCATACACAAAATTCAGTTTCAGGTAGATTATAAGCCTAGCTGTGAAATGCAAAACTTCAAGACTTTTAGCAGCAAACAGAATAATATCTCTATGAACGTAAGCAAGACATAAAAATCACAAGGAAAATAATTGCTGTATTTCGCTATGACAAAGGTGACATTTTTGTTGAGCAAAAGATACTATTTAAAAACTAACGAAACAAGCAACAAGCTAGGAAACAAAGAGATGCAACAAATGTAGCTGACAAGGGATTAGTACCCAGAATCTATAATAAACTCATACATTTTAATAAGAAAGTCATAACCCAATTGAAAAATGGGCAAAAGCCTGTCCAATCTTATTACAGAAGAAAAAAGGGACTATAGACATATGAAAAAGTTGTCAACCTTGTCAGTAATCAGGGAAATACGAGTTTTAATAAAAGGTAAGTTTACATCATCATAAATGCAAATAATTAAACTCTGACGATACCAATTTTTGATTTGGATGCAGGACAATGGAAACTTTATATGTTTGTGGGCAGAACTATAATTGAATCCAAAATAATTTAACATTACCTTTAAATCTGGAAAGACTCCATGAACTGCAATTCCACTTTTAGATATACAGTTGACCCTTGAACAACATGATAGGGTTAAGGGTGCCCTGCGAAGTTGAAAATCAGCATGTAACTTTTGATTCTACAGCTGGCCCTTCACATCTGCAGATTCAACCAACCTACATGAAAAAAAAAAAATGTTTTCCATTCGCAGCTGGGAAACCATGGTGGGAATGTGAAAATACTGTTTTAAATCTCAGTTGAATTGGAGGTTACAAAACCTGAGGATACAAAGGGACAACTGTATTTACTGAAAAAAAAAAATCCACATATAAGTGGATACATGCAGTTCAAACCCTGTTGAGTCAACTATGTATCCTAGACACACGTATACGTATTTACTAGAAGACAGAGCAGTAATGTGCATAAAGAGTAACTAAATGAAAATAACGCAAACTTATATCACCAAGGAAACAGACAAATTAAAGCAATTTAATACTACAGAATATTCAACAGCAGTGAAATAAATGAACTACAGCTACACATCGATGTGGATAAATATCAAAAACAAAACAGTGAGGGAAAGCGAGTCACAGAAAAACACATACAGTATTATAACATCTATCTAAATGTCATGATGTAATAAATGACAAATACGAGTGATAAAAAGTGTCATGAAAGTTCTGGAAAGAACTTCTGCCTATGGGAATCAGGGAAGACATCACAGGGAAGTAGTATTTGAACTGGACTTTGAACAATAGAGATAATTTCTAGAGAGAGACAGAGAGGACCAAGTGTATTTAAATTCAGTCTAGGCTGAGAAAGTGTCAGCAATGGCATTCTTCAGAAGACAATATAACTCAAAAATAAGACATGTCATGGGAAATCACAGGAGCAGGGAGAAAACTAGAGATAGGATGGGGTTAGGGAGCCAAGAGGTCCTATGTGCTATATTCAAACTCACAAGGAGAAAATTCCATTACTCCTATCCTAGAGGGATCCCTATCCTGTGAGCCACACCCTCTCACCTCTGCCTAGTTCTTGCTCTGCCCCCTTCCCCAACACCACTCCTATTCCCATCACTTGAAAATAACAGCAGCTGATGCTACATTATGATGAACAGCACCACTTCCAAAGGAGTGTGAAATAACACCAATAATCTGGGTAGAAAAAGCCTGTGTTGGCCCAAAGCATTCAGCAAACCTCTGAAACCCTGAATTCGCCAAGAGAAGGCTCCTGTGTGTGCCTGGGGACCTGTCCCTTGAGCAAGGATGCTCACATGCATACACAATTTGGGATATAGCTCAATAAACAAACATTGTGCTTTCTATCCATACTCATTCTACAAATATTTATTGAGCAGTTAAAGTCAACAGGAGTTGGGTCTTCACGGAGCCCTGCAGCTCATCAGTGCTGCTCCTCCATCCCAATGGTGGTTTCCAGTGGTAATAGCCAAGTGTTGTTAGATATGATCCAGAAGTGATTAGCTCCTTATGTTTATTTTGCATAACAGCTATTCAGTGTTCACTCGAGCACTAATGCTTTTTAAAACCAAACAGGAACTGTATTGAGTAAAATACTCTTAATTGTGTTGGAAATGGTTTGTTGTTCAGAATGAGGCTTGAGATATACACGAAAAATCAACAGCAGAATATCAACTTGTATTTTTTTTTAAAAATTACTTCCTCTTATCATTTTTCTCTTCAAACTAATGTTAATACATTTAAAAATAAGAACAGAGAAAATGTGTTTCATGTAATATCATTTGAAAGAAGAGCTCTACTTGTTACCAGGAAACCGAGGCGTTGGGGGGGGGGGGTCTTATCTTTCCTCACTATCGCCATTTTTCATCTAGAAGATTTTATAGCAAGTGAATTCATTTGAACATGGGTATGGAGGCTGCTCTTTGTAAGAAAGATGATGTGGTTAAAAAAAGTGTTGATAAATTTTAACTGATACAATCTTATTCTTTTAAATGTTTTCTCTTATTACCAAAGGAACATACCACTGAAACAAGGCCCCAGTTAACCCAGGGTCCAGAAACAGAGAAGGGAACTGAGAATATAACCAATAAGTGGGACTTAGGGTTATTACCAATATTACAATCACAGTGTCAGTGGAGCTGGTTGAGAGACACAGTCAGAGGCCAAGCTCAGAGCTCAGAAAACAGATACAGCCAGTCAAAGTACCAAACTGAAAGTAGAGAGCAAGAAGTAAAACTGGTACACAAAGCACAGAACATTTTTGTTATCAGTCTAGAGATTTACCACATATATTTTATTTTATGGCTTGAGAGTTTGAAATTCTGCTCCAGGAGTATCCTTCCTCCCCTTTTTAAAGAGATAGGCTCAAACCTGAAATAGCAGACTACTTTGGCCCCCACTTGGATCATGTGTCTCATCTTGTACTAGTCAAGGTTAGTCAAAGGGACGAAGTCATGAAAAAATATGGCCATTCAGGCAGAAACCATAGAGAAAGAGTTGGGAGCTGCCATTTCCAGAAGCAGCAGATGCTGAGCATATAAACAGTATGTATTGACCAAAGTAAATTAGCTATATATTTCACATATTACAAGTACTGGGTAAATAGCACAATATTTTATCAGGGCCAGAATAGAGACTCAGCTGTCCCTGACTATAAGCATTGTGTCCTTTGGATAATATTATTTATGAATCATTGCAGCTCCATCTCCCAGATGCAGATGAAGCTCTTCCACCTCTCAGTTTCTAAGTCTGTCCCCAGGAGGCTCAGGCAGGTGAGGGTAGGTAGTTCATGCCACACACACTAAGTTTACTCCCGTCAAGAGGCAGGGCAGCCAAGAAGGAAGAAACAGCTTTCTCGACAGATTTAGTTCACATTCCAATTCCCCATGCACTGGCTTTGTGACTGTGGGCACACTGCTGTACCTCTCTGACACACAGTTTCCTCACCCACAAAATGTGGAAAATAAAACATAGCTTGCAAGGTTGTATAAAGGTTAGAGATAATGTACGTATGGAGCACTATGCCTGATAAATGGTAGCTGTTGTATTATTCGAATACTAAATGGCTCCCTCACAACCTCGAAAAGCGATAGCACACTCAGTACTGAGAGTGTCTTCAGGCCGCGTTCCGTTTCATACTAACCTACTTCCTTGTGAAAAGCTCCCTTTCCTCTCCTGTATACATGGAAGACATAGTTAATATAGATTCGCATTAGGTTATAAAGAAAGAAAGATGGGGTCAGGGAAGGCAGTTTTATTTTGGCTTTCCCCATAAGTTTATTTACTTTATCTGAAATGATGCCACAAAATATCCAAAATCCAAAGATGACTTTAATATCTGAGTTAAGAAAGACAATATAGCAGCACTACTACCTTGAAATATATATGTATATGTGTGCATATAATATACATATAATTTTACATAAAAATATATATGTAATTTACTATATACATCGCATTTTTACTTAACATTTAATATATATTTACATTATCTTTTGTAAATAGATTTTCATTTCATTTTTTAAATATACTAGGGTACTTTTTAATGAAATAAAAATACAATTCAAGGAAACAATAGGTGGCACCACCTTTAGAGCTAGGGGCATTCAGAGCACAGCAAAGTTCCCCACAAGGATTTCAGAGTATTAATCCCTTCGTTTTACAAATGAGGAAACCAAAGTTCAGAGAGATGAAGTGATTTTATCTCAGGTCACCCAGTTCAAATATCAAGGGTATATCTGAAGATTTATTCCCAGCCCAGTGCCTCTCCTACCTACTCCTTGGAATATGTAGCTAGAGGGAGGAAGATGGGGCCTTCCAGGAGCAAAGAAAATGCCACAGGCAGATCCCATGTCCCTCAAATGTATTCTCTGGTAAAGGAGGGAAAGCAGACCTTATAGCCTGCTTTCCCTGGTCATACTTAAGTGACTTGAGAATTATCCATTATTTTGTCATGTCTGAAGCTCGAGTAATACAGATGATCAAAAAAGAGCTTTCATTAAGGTCCCACAAATAGCAATAGCTATAAAACAAATAGTGCAGCCAGCCCCTGACCAAGGGAGGGAGGGAGCAATTGGGGGGATTGTTTTATGAACTATACAGGTGTCTAACCAATGTACTGTATACTTGAAAAATAAATAAATAAATAAATAAATAAATAAAAGATTCCCAGACTCCTGTCTCAATCTCCAAATGCTTGTGACATCCCTGTAAATCCCACTCCTTCTTGCTTCCATGCTTTTGCTCCTACTCACCCTGCTGACTGTAATTTCCTTCTGCTCTTTCCTTGGCTCACTCATCCTTTAGGATATAGCTCAGGCACTACCTTCTCCATGAAGCTTTCGCTCATTTATCTTTGTGTCCTATCCCTTCATAGGCCTCAGTGAAAGTGTATTGAGAGCTTAATGTTGAATGGAATAGGTCTAATCTTGTACTAGTCAAGGTTAGTCTATAACCCAGTATCAGAGTTCCCTTTTTTCCAGTCTTAACCTATTGCAGTCATCCCAACAACATCTCCTCTAACAGCAGCTAAGGGCATGTGAATCAGGCTGTGTCTGCCATAGGCCATTGAAGCTATGGAAATGTCTGCTAGAAAACGTAGGCTTCCTTTCCTGACAGAGAAGGAAGTAGAAAGTAAGAAAGCAAAGGCAGCAGAGAGGCAGGATGGTGTGGGCAGAGAAATGACAGCAGTACTTGAGGCAGGAAGCAGCCTAGACAAAGTGAACATGTACCTGACCTTGTCCAAAACCACTGTCTCTTCTCTTGTGGTTTTCAACAACTGCCCCTTGGCCTAGGAATCCTAGGTTTGCAGTCATTTCCAGCAAAAACAAACAAACGACAACAACAACAACAAAAACAATGGAGGGCTTATGAAATGAAGTAGGCCCATGGCAGCTTCCACATCCAAAACTCCTCTAAATGACCTCCACCTCAAGTTATAACTACAGCAGGACTAGAGGGCCAAGTGGAGGTCCTAGATAGTATGGGCTCTTCCCTAACACAGAATTCAATAAGGCACTACACGATTTAAAGAAGAGACAACAGGAAACACAAGTCTAGCCTGCCCAGGTTAGGTGTCCCAGGACACAGCCCTATTCCTCAGCTACTGAGGAAGCCTCCACATCATAACCAGCACAAAGACTGGCACAGATAACTAGCTTCAAGACAAAATACAAGACAAACCTCAAATCTGAATTTCTCTGATTTAGATTCTCATTTATGCAGCTAACAAATCAAGTTTATTCAAGCTCATTCATTTACAAACTCTGGCTGGTATCCAATGTCACCAATCTGAAATCATGGGTCCCTTGGAGCTCCTCACATCTATGGTCTGTGGTCTTCTTTGGCCAAAAATTAGCTCCAGGATGCAATACAAGCTGTCATTTCCATTCTGGTCATAGTTACCATGGGTATCACCTTATGCTTCTTTATAGGAACCAATTATAATGCTTTTGCTAATGGCCCATAGCCTTGACTCTTGAGAGACTAGAAGCATTAGGCAATCAGAACACTTGTATTTGAAATTCCTCTCCTTCCCTGGGAGCTTAACTATTGGCGAAGAAGGTCAAAAGACACAAGAGAGAAGTATGCACCCATCCCATTAGAAAAGATGTTTCTATTGCTCCTTTCCTTTGCCAGTGGAGTTTAGATGTTTTTGTGAACTTAAGAAAAAATAGATGACAGCATAGTTACATAGTGGGGAACAAAATAGCTGGGTTCTACATTTAACTCAGCCACTAACTCTCTCTGTAAACTGAGATATTTCGCTAAACCTCTTTGGGCCAGATTCTTCATCAATAAATTGAAAAGTCTGACAAAAAATTTTTTCAAAGTTCTATCAGTTGGTATTTTGATAATTCGTTCTTCCCTCAACTTACAAAATACTTCTTCTCTACATGGACAACAGTAAAAGTAATCAGGCGAAAAGGCAGGAAAAAAAGGCAAGACTGAAAATAAAACATGGATGAAGTCACAGGGCCAGAAGGTAGAGGAGCCAAGAAGCCAAGAGTCAAGATGAAGTTTGGGGTCCAAAGTCAGGCAAGTGGTAAGGCATCGGGGGGTCCCGGGGTCCAGAATGCAGATCCAGATATCCAGTGAGACAACACCATGGCCAAGGTACGAGGGCATCGAGGAAATGCAGAGCAAGAAATAATAGCTGAGTGACATGATGAATTAGAAAAAGTCTATTCCGAGCCAGGAAATTATGAGTCAAAAGCCAATGAGAGTTTAAAAAGCTAAGAGACACCAAGAGAAAATCAAATCTCAACAACTTCTCCTCTAAACACTTTAAGTCATGTGTGTCAAGCCATGTGTGTCACAGGCTGCTGTGAAGGCTCTGGGAAATGTCTGATGGAAAATGTCAATCTTTTTTCCTGATATGAGTTCCCAGAATCTAAATGGACAATGCAAGCGAGAAAAACAACCTAGAAGAGTTAGGTTAAAACTTATGGAGTCAAACCAATGAAGGTATGTGGCTGAGATGCAGGCATCATGAGGCTCATTCTGGACCACATCCTTTGCAGCCACTGAGGTCCTTTTCAAAGCCCCTGAGTGGTATCTCTCATCTCTCTATATCACCTGTTTAATACAGAGCTCTATTCTCTCAGAGTTTCGGGCTTTGAGATAAGAGTTTATTCGTTATTTCAACAAATATTTACTAAGAACCTACATAAACCAAATGCCATAGTATATAAAAGCACATCGATTGCTACTTAGAAAACTAGATCTTCTGCGGTTAATTTTCTGATCCTATATATTCCTTACAGCTATACAACCTAAGGAGCTTTATATAGACTCTTAACTAACATTTCCCCAGGCCTTAGTTCCTCCAAGTGCAGTGGGAAAAGAACTGGGTTCTGACCGGAGCTCTGCCACTAACCTGCTTTGGGCTAAGGCTAAGTCACAAAAACATTCAAGCTCTCAGCTTCTGCCTCTGCCACCTGGACTTAATCTTTCCTCCTCTGCTTCTCTCATAAGATGCTGGAGGAGTCAACGAACTAATACCTGTGAAATCACTTTGAAATATGGTTTCACTGGTGACAAGCCAGCCCTCAGCAAAGAAAGGGGTTTCATCAGAATTAGGGCTTCTGATTCAGCCTGCCTTCCTTAACCATTCCTGTGTCAATCAGCTGTCACTGCTCCTTCTCCTCAAGCCATGCAAATTTAAAAGCCTGCACAAGCTCATCTGGAATTCACAGACCCAAGCTTCAAACAGACAAGGACAATCCAAAATTGGAAATCAAGAAAATGGCAGGTGGTGCTGCACTCTGTGAAAAATGAGCATTGTAGAAAGAGCCTCACTTCTCCCAAAGATGCCTGATGTTTGTGAATGATGTGTAATGCTTTTGCTAAAAAGCCCTCATCCCCATGAACACATTTTGAAGACAGAAATCAATCTTGCAATATAACAAGGAGAGAAAATCTGTTAGGAAAAATGAAGAGGAGAAAAACCAGCTAATTCTAGAATCGTTTCTACTAAATAAATGGATTCCAGAGAAGTAAGACCATAACCATATTTTTTCCCTCATTCTTGCCATTTACTAAGCAGCTGCAAGAGATGAGATTGAAGAAAGAGACTGTCTAGCCTCTCATCTCTACCAGCCTTTCCATCTCAATTTAGACAGGATGCTATCAGAGAGAAACAATTTCCTTTGTCATCTCACCTCAGAGACTTCTCACTCCATCCTTGGCATTTTGTACCAGGTCGGTGTTTACTTATATAAGACAAATAACAAAGACCCTCACAGAACCAGTCACAACTATTCACTGATGCATTGGGCATTACTACACAAGGATAGGCCTCCGCAGTTCCCTTGAGGCATTTGTGATCTTTACAATAAGGCAGCATTGCACTGAGGTTTATTTTAAACCCCAGACCAAGATGACTTCTACTTCTCAGACCATTGGACGCTCAAGAATAACGTCACTACAAGGAATATTGAAGCCCACAGCTTAAAAAATTACAGAACATATTTCAGTGAGAATCCAACAAGTTTCCGGTAGAAGTAAGTTATCAAATAAGGCAGAAAATCAGGAAGGGGTACTAAATAAAACTAGCAAAGTCAAGGGAAGGAAATAAAAAATATTCGGGGGGAGGGGTAAAAAGACCCTTCCATGAAGAAAAGTGCAAAGTCAAAGTCTACCAGGGGATGCTTACACATTGCAAAGTCTTAACTCTTTTCTTGCCTCTTACAGTGTTCCACATCTAGAGAGTTTGAGAAGAGCTGGAAAAGCTCTCAAAAGAACAAGTTTCATGCTGAAAAGAGAGAAAGGTTGGTGTCCAAAATTAGTGTTTCCTTCCTCTCTGTCTTCTCCCCACACCTCATCTCCCAGCCCCGTCCAGAGGAATCATGTGGGCAAATAAGCTGCACTCCTTCCCAGTGCCCTTCCAACCCTTCATATGTCTTAGGAGCTTCTCTCCTGAGAAAAATTAGTCCATTGCGGGTCTGGAAGAAAGAGATAACAAGAGAGCTCACAGTGCATTGGTAATTTAGTAGAAAGCCAGACCGCTGTTGGCTGGAGAACAACAGAGACATATATGCACAAGAAAGGAATCAAACACACTCGGCCCTTGCACGACTGGGTCCTTGAGGTGAAATCTGGGTGTTCGCTCCATGCACCAAGAAGGAAAAGTGCTAAGATTTGGGATCTCCTCAAAAGGCTGTCATAAAAGAAGGGGGCAGTTGAAATTGGATGTGAAGAAATGTGTGATGACCTCAATAAAACCAGAAACATTGTAGAGCCTTGTGAGAACATCCTGACACACCACAGACAAGCACATCAAATTCAAAACTTATGAAGAAGCCCAAAGCCTGATATAAATTAACCTGAATCTAAGACACATAGTCTTTCAAAACTTCATTCTGGCCCCTTTAAATTCTACATTCCAATTCTCCAGCTTCCAAGAGTCAAAGACAAGCTGAGATAACCCAGCCCGACTGTCTTCACTATGGTGACCTACATCCTATGGGTGAACAACGCATATTAAAGGAATCGAATGCATGGCCACAAAATTCCAAATCAGCTGTAATTAATTCAGAAACTGGAGAAAGAACTTTTTATATTTAAATAAAGAGAAACCACAATTTCAGTCATACCCACCTTTTCCAAGTGCCTCTGCTAGTAATATAAATAAGCATTCCAGGTGTCAATTAAATGTGTTATCTACAAGCTTACAAGTCGAGGTCCTTTCAGTAGGGTGTTATGAAAGGTTACTTGAAAGAATTTGAGATACGTCTCTGACATTAGTGTGTTTTGTATTTTAAAGTTATTCCTCCCATAGTCAGCAAATATTCTTTAAGCAACTCAAAAACAAAGAATAAATCTGGGTAGAATCAAGATGGCTGAATGAGAAAATAGTGTATTGCCCAGGAGCTAGTTAGGGCAGACATTGGACCCAATCAGGATTATGACAAAGGTTCCCTCAGTGGAGAGACTAAGTCCTAAAGGCCTTAATGTAGACAGCAAAACGAAAATGAAGAGACAGACCCAGATGTGAATTTCTGTATAGTGTTGATAGCAAAAAGCAGTAGCTCCTAACCCCAATCCAAAACCCATTCATCGGTTCTTAGGCTCAAGTGCTGCAGGTTGAAGTAAGGTTGTCTTGAAAAAAGAACATGGGCTTTGAGCCTTGTTCCAAATCCTAACTCCATCTGTGGCTAAAGTGCTTCACTCTCTGAGTCTGTTCCCTTCTTTTGCTGTCAGTGTTAGCGGCCCTATTTGAAGGGCTAGTATGGTGGGTCAATGAGGTAAATATCTATAAGTCCCTTCACACGATGTTCACCACATGTTAGTTCTGTCACACTTCTGAAACTGAATGTTCGAGACTGT
>NW_006436543.1:1135181-1142122 GCF_000325575.1 Pteropus alecto | reverse complement strand
CTAAGAATTAGTTACCTGGTTCTCATACTATCTAGCTCTGTGACTACGGGCAAGTCACCTTACTTCCTGATGCATTAGCTTGGTCACGTGCAAAATGGACTAGATAATGTCTGAGCTGTCCCCTGGCAATAAAGGAATTCCGTTTCAAATATGGGGATAGATAAAAATGATTTTTTAAAAAGTGTCACATCTAGAGTTATAGAGAAACATCAGCCTTGGGGTCCACCAGAACTGCTAAACGGGGTCAAAATTGATGACCATCTCAGGATCTAAAGATTCTGGATCAAACAGAACTACCTTGTATTATATTCAAAGGCAGTTGGGGTGGGAGTAGAGAGGTGGGAGGGAGAGCAGAAGAAAAGAAACAATCCTCCTTCTCCTCCTCTGAAATCACAGCTGCAAGTTTCAGATGAAAGAGACTCCTTCCCCACCACAACAGGCGAAAATTCTGAGCCACAGTTGACCCTAGCTGACTAATCTAGGTCAGACTCTATAATGGAGCTCCTAAGTGTTCCTGACATGCAATAGATAGTCAGGGTAGGAGCACTGGAGAGGGAAGGTGAAAAGTGGCAACCAGCTTTAGAGGTGCGTTGGTCTTCCACTCACCTTTAGCATACACCCACATACACACACATGCTCCACGCTTGTATTTCTATGTCCCTCATGTCTGGGCCGGGGTCCATGGCCCTGTTTCTAGTCCATCCTCTCCATCAGCCAGCCTTTAAACCCTGTCTAAAGCAGCAGCATTTCACTGAGAGTCAATGAGAGTTTCACGAGCAACTCAAGTGAGGATGGGTAGCTTGGGGTAGCTAGGCTAAAGCAATCACAGTCTGCTCTTCAAACTGCCTAGACCAAAAGAATGAACTTACAAAGAACACACATTTAACAGCATGCCATAAAACTTGAGAGAGAAGTGACTTTCTCCTATACTTTGCACCTCTACACACATAAATGCACACAAACAACTATCCATTAACCAATAAAAATATCACACTGGGACTATTTCAGAAAAATATCTGTAGAGTAATAAAGTATCATCTAAAATACTTCACAAAAAGACAATTTTCATCAGTGATCCTTGATGCTCTGCTGCCTCTCTGAAATACCTCCAGGCCCTATAGCCTCTCAGGAGCTTCTAGGTAAACAGCACCAAGGTTGGCTCAATGTTCCCCATGACCCAGGCCATCCCATGCTGCACAGATATAACTGTCTTCACTTTTGTCACCCTTCATATCCACTCTAACCCTACCATGCCTCTGCCTGCCCAATTCTGACACGTCCTTAGATTTCACTATAAATGTTCCCTCCTCCAAAAAGCCCTTAATGACTCCCCAAGGTGGCTTTGGTGCCCTTTACATATGCATCTTCACCTATCTTACCATTAGCTGGCTCTACTGCAATTGTATGTCAACTTGTCTATCTTCTCCACTAAACTCTGGGTTCCTTGAGGACAGAGATTATATCTCTAGTACTTAACACAGTGTTGGGATATAGAAGTGCTCAATAAATTTTTGTTGAATGAATGAATGAATGAATGAGTCTGAACCAGATTAATACTGAAGACAAACCAATGTACCCGGTAAAAAAAAAAAAAAAAAAGCAAAAGTCCCTAGGCATGAAAAGCCCTAGAGTTCACAATGAATTCGCTATGTGACTGAGCTAGGGATTGATGCTGTTGGAAGGGCAGAGCAAAGAATAACGAGGCTATACCAGCTGTTTCTTTTCAGAAAACAGGGAAAGAAATAACCACTTATAGAGTATCTACATATATCTCTTTTGTGCCAAATCAAAGCTTGCAAGGAACGTATTATCATCATCTTCTTGCAGATAAGAAAACCCATGCTCAGAGAAGCAAATAACAGGTCCAGTAAAAAGCAAAATTGATATTAGAAGTTGGACCTCCTGGTGCCAGAGTTCACACTTTTTCACTCTGCCTCATTGCTTCTCAAATTTGATAGGTTTGGATGTTTATTTTCACATTCTGGTTAGCAAGATGCTGGCTGGGAAACTGGGCACCCCTGTAGCCATGGAAATAGACACAGAGTGGTAGCAATGAACCAATAAGCAGATGACAGGCATTCAGATCCATTATCTATGGCCAGCAAAGGGCTCATGTTGCCAAAGCTTTTCCTGTCTTCGCAAACAGCTTCAGAAAAAAGAATAAGGTTCAGAAAAGAGGATGCAGAGGAGACAGAAGTATCGTGAAATGCTCCTCTAGGTTGATGAATAATGAAATAAAATTATATAAAAACTTCATAGTTTATACCCAACCACTCACAGAAATTGTATCACAAAAAAACAGGGCCATCTTTAATCATCATTATCAACAGAGACATTAGTCATAGTCACAGTGTTCCACCCAACTATCAGTACAGAGTCTCCTACCTCCAAAGACAAAAATATGGAGAGTTAAGAGAAAAGTTTAGTGAAAATGAAATGCATCTAATTCCCAGTCAAATGAAAATGCCATGGGCCCAAGGCCAAAGAATATTCTTGGCCCAATGGTGTTCACCACCCTAAATTTAGTCAACTAGTGAGCTTTTTTACAGAGCACCTTATTCAACCTTTTGCAAGCCAGAGATTTACCTCTGAACGCACAGATCGTTTCTCCCTAAAGCTGGAACACACTGTCCTTGGCTTTGTCATCCATAGAAGAAGCAAAGCCAACAAAAGCTCTGCTGCTATCACCTAGCTCTACTTGTTCAAGCAGCACCTGGATGAGGTCCTTTAAGGGCAATGCCAAATGGAGTCCCTTCCCCCAATAACCCAGCCCACCTCTCCAACCCTCCCCAGAAAATGTCTTTTAAGATGAGAAATCTCTAGAGAAAATTTGCATGCCCATTAACATAACCAAAGCCCATGCAGATTATAACATTGCTTGCCTCATTTGATCCTCATGACAACATTGTGTGGACTGAGAGTCAGCTTAGAAGGTTGAAAAACCATGAAGCCTTGGAGTAGGACCTGGATTGAAAGCCTCACTCTTTCACCCAGGCAAGCTTCGGTTGCCTCATATGAAAAATAAGGATCACGATATCAATTTTTGTTCAATAAGTGGAAACTAATATTATTTTTAAGTAGATATTAATTTTATTTTTTAGAGCTAGAAGAACTAAATGGTTAAGTGCATGACTCTGGAGCCAGAGAAATTAGGGGCTGTGCTGGAGAGAGTTGTGGAGAATTGTTGAATAAAAGTGGTATCAAGATACAAGTGAAAGTAATACCAGATCTCTGGGATTCAGAGTCAGAAGCCCAGAGACCAACAAAAGAAACGTGGACAGGAGGAGGGGACGCAGGACCATTCAACTGATCTATAGCTCATCATGTTTCAGTTCATCTTGCTGTCGCTCTTAACAACTAGTTTCATTTTGGCAATTGATAAATAGTTATTAAGTGTGCCGAATGATGATCAAGAGAATAGGTTTTGCGGTAAGCTGTTCCCAGACTTTGGCAAAGGACAGGAAAATATCCTAAGATTGGAACTAATAAAACTCAATACATGAAGGGTAGTGGCAGCCATGTACAGAAGTGGCTCACCCTAGGAAGCAATTGATAAATACGTTCTCTTAGAAAGAAAAAAAAAAAAACAAAAAACAAAGCAAATAGAAGGAGGAAGAGAAATCTTGCTCTCACTAGCTCCCTCTTTCTCCTTCTCACTCACACACACACACACACACACACACACACACATTTACAAATCAAAGGAGGAAGAGAAATCTTGCTCTCACTAGCTCCCTCTTTCTCCTTCTCACTCTCTCTCTTTCACACACACACACACACACACATTTACAAATCAAAAGGGCCCACTGAATGTCTAGCACAATGAAAGAAAAGAGGCCCATACTTAGATATATTTTCCTGACATTTCAGAACACTGGGGTTGCAGACAAATAACCTAAATATTTATAAAGCTTCCAAAGGGAAAATGGAGCAGAGCTTTCAAAATTCTGAGAAAAAATTATTTCCAACCAAGAATTCTACACCTATCCAAACTAAGATTTAAATGAAGGATAAAGTAAAGGCATTTTCAGGGAAGGATAGCATGAGATTTGTGAGTAAAGGGTAGTTGCTAGTTTTAAACATTTAGATTCTATTCTCAGAAATGGGAAGCCACTAGAGGATTCTGAACAGAGGAGTAGCATGATCTGATTTATATTTTATCTTTTAGACTATTTTATCTGATATTACTAGATCTTATAGTCTATTTATCTGATATTTTATCAGTCTATATCTCTTTTGGCTGCCATTTACATGGCATATCTTTTCCCATTATTTTTACTTTCAACTTATTGTATCTTTGATTCTAAAGTGTCTCCTGTAAAAACACATAGTGGAAGCATTGTTTTTTTATCCAATCTGACAATCTCTTTCTTTTGATTAGATTGTTTAATATGGTCACATTTAATATTATTATTAATATGATTGAATTGGCAATTACTATTCTGCTTTTCATTTTCTATAGTCTCTTAGCTATGTTGTTCATATGTTCCTCTTTTACTATCTCCTTTGACTTAAGTGGATATTTCCTAGTGTACCATTTAAATTCCTTTAATAATTTTAAAATAGAGAGTTTTTAGTCATTTTCTTAGTGGTTGCTCTGGAAAATACAATGTGCATCTTAACCTATTGAAATCTATACTAACTTTTAATTCTAGGAAGATCTCAAAATTTATCCTAATATTGCTTCATTCCCTCTCCCTTTTATGTGCTATTATTGTTATACATATGGATGCCTCCATGTGTTATAAACCAAACAGTACATTGTTGTAATTTCCACTTTTTATAATATGTAAGCTAAAAAAAGAATTGGGAGCACGAATACATTTAGTTTGAAATGTATTAATCTTCTTATTTACCAATTGTGGTTATCTTCATTTCTTCCTGTGAATATGAGTATCATTTGGTGTCACTTCCTCAGGCCAGTATAGTTTCATTCCCACTCCCTCCTTTGTGGTCTAATCAAATATATCATATTTCTAAATGTTATATGTCCAGTAATATAATAGCTATTGTTTTATTTTAAATTGGAAAAAAAGGATATGTAATAATACTGTCTTTTACCATTACCTAGAATTATTTTTACTGAAACTCTTTGATTTTTTAAGAAATTCAAACTACTGTGTTGTCACTTCCTTTTAATCTAAAGAATTTCCTTTAGTATTCTTTATAATCTGCCAACAATAAATTTTGTTTTTATTTATCTGAGACTGTCTTTATTTCACACTTATTTTTGAAAAATAGCTTTATCAGATATAGAAGTCTTAGTTGACAGGTTTTTTTTTTTCTTTCAGAATTTTGAATATATTGTCACACTACCTTCTGGCCTCTATTGTTTCGGATGTGAAGCCAGCTGTTAATCTTAGTGTGGCAAGTCACTTTTCTCTTCCTACTTTCAAGATTTTTATCTTTATCTTCGGCTTTCAACATTTAGATTTTGATGTTTCTAAGTGTGGATCTCTTTGTGTTTACCCTGAGAAGAGTCGTTCAGCTGCTTAGATGTTTGTTCAGCTGCATAGATGTATGTATTACTGTTTTTCACTAAATTTGGAAAGTTTTCAGCCATGATTTCTTTGAATATTTTTTCTGCACCTTTCTCTCCTCTCCTTTTCATATTGCCATTATATATATGTTGTTGCATGAAATGGTGTTTCAGTTCTCTAAGACCATTCATTTTTCTTTATTCTTCTTACTTTCTGTTCTTCAGATTGTATAATCTCTATTGATCTGTTTTCAAGTTCTATGATTTTTTCTGCCCACTCAAATCTACTGTTGAGTCTCTCTAGTGAATATTTCCTATCAGTCATTACACTTTTCAACTCTAGAATTTACATTGTTTTTTTATAATTTCGGTCTCTTTTTTATAGTCTCTATTAGACGTCATTGTTTTCATACCTTCCTCTAAATCTTTAAATATGGTTTCATTTAGTTCTTGAACATATTTATAATAGCTACCTTGAAGTCTGTGCTAAGTCCATCATCTGGGTGCCCTCAAAGGTATTTTCCATTGTCTGCTCTCTTTTTCCTATGTATGTATCACACTTTCCTGTTTGTTTGCATACCTCATAATTTTTTGTTGAAAATTGTACATTTAGATAATATATTGTAGCAACTCAATACTTATCCCTCTCCCTCTTTGGAAAGTATTTGGGAACTTGTTTGTTTCATCATGTGTTTTATTTTAGTGACTTAACTGGACTACTTCTTGAAGCCCACTTTTCCAACAGTTTGCAGTCTGCTTAGACATTTTTTCCTTGCTTTTTTCTTTCTTCCTGGCTTCTAGGGGTTACCCTTGGGTCTGTGTGAACCACTTTTTGGTCAAAAGTTGTACATAAGTCCCCTTAGCAAGTTAGATATACACTCTTACCATTAGACTCTGTGGCTTAGAGACTGTTTTCATAGTTTAGGAAGTTTACAATTTTGTCAGCCCAGGGCTAATAGTTCAGTTTCTCTCACCATTCACTCTTGAGGGGTTACAGCCTTGTATGTATATACAGACTTACAGACTACCAGGGAAGGGTATAATTTTATTTTGAAATTTGGCTGCCTAGGAGTCACCCCTGGGTCAGAGTAGCTTATTGTTGAGCCAATGTTTGGTCAGAGGTTGTATTTACTTCTCTCAAGCCAGTAAGGCTTCCACATTTTGCTGATAGATCTATGAGTAGCTTGGGTCATGCCGCATTCTGCCTTGATTGCTCCTGAATGGGTACCAGTACATATGTACAGCCTTCTGGATCTCCGGGGATGAGAGAGACCTAGAAGGACTCTCCTTATCTCTTTCTCTCCTACTAGTATCATGAACATACCAGGCACTCTTAATTACTCACTACCAAGATGCCATATTGTTTTCTGCAAAACCCTATGTGCAAACTTCTCTATACTCTGTTCCAAGTAAATTCAGTCTCCTCAAGCAGAGTTGTGAGGCTCTCTATCCTTAAAGTATC
>NW_006436543.1:1110721-1135164 GCF_000325575.1 Pteropus alecto | reverse complement strand
CCTGTGTACCCCTTCACAGGAGCTGAGGCAGCTGTAACAGCCCTTACCATACAAATGAATGAGAGAAAGGAACACCAATCCTCTCAGCTGTACCTACCTGTAATAGTGTTTTTGTGACATAAGCTAGGAGGGTGAGGTTAGGCAAAAGACACTGGCTTGCCCCAACTAGAATGAAACAGTAGTCCTCGGAGCTGGTAAGAGAGAAAGCCCCCTTCTCTTTGGCTGTACTTACTCAAAGCAGAGTGCCCATATTAGAGCTTCTGTCATGTGGAGCTTGAGGACGGCAGATAGGTGTAGGTTCTGGTTTAAATGTCACAGACTCATTGTTCTTACTGAGATTTGACAGATTTTCTTGAATAAATGTTTCTCCACTTGTTGTATGCTCTAAAGACAATTTCAATAGCCTTTAAATCATTTTTTATATATGTAATTTTCATCAGTTAAACAATATTTTGCTGGGAAAAAGATCCACCAAACTCCTCGTACCACCATTCCAAAAGTCCCAACTCTGACGCATATTTTAAAATAATCCTTTTCCCTGCAGAATAGAAGCAGGAAGCTCTATATTAAAAATATCCATCATTATTATTTATATATACAATGTCTTCAATACTGCCTGATGTATAGCAGTGCTCACAAATGTTAGCTTCCTTTCACAGGGACTGGGTCCTTTGCACAGAAGACTGTCTCCAGTGAGGAGAACCCATACACTCTGAAATGCCCCCATTCCCAACCAAGATTTTCCAACTTCACGATACCTAGTCTACTAGCCTTCCTCAAACTAGCCTACTCTTCCTGTTAAGAGGCCCTTGAACTTCCTGACCATGGCTAGACACAATGTCCCACCTTCCTTCCAACCCCACGATTTTCTGTCTTTGCTTTAGATTTCCCGGTATCAATACTTAATCTGTTTACATAAGTGCTTACCAGTACCAACTTAGATTTCCCTGCCTTCCTGTGTGCAGTCTCCTCCTGTTTTTAATGCTGGCCCCTATAAGCTTCATCTCACTTGCCCAGATTACCTGGTCCACACTCCCAAATATAGTCCACTCAATCCAGCTATCTCTAGCCTCTCTCTCACTGGCTTTTCTCTTGCAGTTTCTACTAATCTCTGACTATCTTCCCAGGATACTCAACCTTGTTCTATATCCTGATGTCTGTTTACACTTGCTACTGACACACATGCCTGAGTTTTATTCATTATTTATGCCTCTTCTCCAGCCTCCCTGCCTGATTTTGACTTCTTCATGGGCCTTCAGCATCAAGCCTTCCCCCACCACATCCCACAGCCAACACCAGATATTTCACTTGGTTCCACCTACCAGTTCCTGGCACTCACCCCATATCACTACTATCCTGTTATCTTCTGCTTTTCACCTAGTCTTTTTGTCTTGCTTATCCTATACCCAGTCTCTCTGTCCTAGTTGCTTGCCCTGCTGCCAACATTCCAAGGACAAAAATTTACCTCTATATTTGTTTACACTAGTACTGATTGACTTACACTTTGCTCATGGTACCTAGCATTAAGTATAGCACAAGCATAACCCAAAACAAAGAGATCCTTGATAGATCATAGTGGCTTTAAAATAAGCCAAAGTATCTGAAAAACTGTGGAATCAGACTACAGTAAAGGGAACTATTATCTAAAAAGTACAAGATCCATGAGGGCAAGGATTTTATTTTGTCACTGTATCCCCAGCACCTAAAATAGTGTTTGACGTATAAAAAGTTCTCAATAAATAGTTATAGAGTAAATGAATGAGTGAAAATTAAATTCAATAGAGTTCAACTGACCACCACAATTACAAACAATACATTTTTGCATTTATACCCAAACTGGTCAAGACTCTTTGACATACTAATTACACTATATGGTGTCATAGGTTATTTCTAAGATAGCATCTCTGTGATCTTAGCACTGTGATTTGCATTCATTTATTCTTTCTCCAATGTCTAATCCCAACTTAAAGACTGCTTCGAACTCTACCCAAATTTTTGATGTCTTAAAAATTTGTTTGGCATGCTGGATAAAGCTATTCCATAAGTTCACCACTTAAAATATTATGACTTTGCCTGTTGAACTTGAAAGCAAGATGGTAGGGATTCTGATGTGGGCTATGTTCCTTTGTAAATGGTATTGTAGATGAGAGGATGGCTTGGATGTTGGTCAGCTCTTAGTTTTCATATAAAGTATTTGTCTAGCTCTGATTATTAGCTCTAACAGGCACAGGTACTCTTAATTTTATATACACTTTCCCCTACAGCATGAACACCTGTGTCAAGTTCTGTTTCTTCTTATGTGAGCAGGAATCTGTTTGGTATTTCTCTAAATTTGTGGTGCTTTTGATAATTTTCCGTCCAAGTGTAGAGCTTAGAAAAAGAAGTGTAGGAAGGCTGAGAAAATGGCAGATGATCACTCCCTGTGTAAACACCATTAGAGAGAAAGGTAGTATATTGTAGCTAGTTTCACTTATTTTTAATTTCTGACAACCAGTGTAAATAACTTCCATTTTCTTCCCAAAAGATTAACAAAAATCAACTGATGTCAGTCTAGTCTGGTGGGAGACCAAAATGCATTTCTTTAATAGGTCATATTATCATAATTTAAATTAATGCTCTTCCATGGGCTTTAATATGACCGTTTTTATCCCTTATGATCTTTGCAGTAACTTTTAAAAGGCTGAGATTTAGAATTTAGGAATCCCTAAGGAAAAGAGGTGCCAAGTTTGATTAATTTTATGCCTGACATTCTTCAGTTTAATTTGAGCCAAAAAAAGGCACCAGGATTGCAGCCGCTACCACTACTCATCAGACACACTTGGTCCTGGCATCCCCTCAGGGCTTTTTAGAAAATGTTCCTTTTAAAAGCATCTAAATGAAAAGGACTACAATAAAAATAAGCAATTTTCACCAACAATACTTTATATCACTGTAGTATATCCAAATAGCTAAGACAGCATAGAAATATAAGAAACTCCGTCCACAAGCAAATGGGTGGGGGTTAATCTGGCAACACCTCGCCCACCCACCACCTCCCCACATCTTCCCCTAATCTGTCTCTAATTTTATATACACTTTCATCCTTACTTTGAATCTGTACTTTGTACCTATGACTGGACTTAATTCTGTGTTGATATCTCCCTAAAGTCCTGCCTACAAACTGAAGGGCATGGTACCAGTGGTGTCTCTCCTACTTGGCTGGAACTGCATAGATCGAAACAGTTGTATAGATCAGGAGAGTTGCAAAAAAAAAAAAAATAGATCAAAAGACCTAGGGGGTCACCTAATATAATTTTCTTCCTGAAATTTGAATCCACTATACTTGTATACAAGTACACAAAATGGACTTGTATACAAAACTCCTCCAATCAAATGCACCTAATTCATTAGAAGCATTAATTAATTTAAAAAATCAGTTAAAGAATAACAAATAAAAACAGCTTCCCAAAGTCCCAGTTAAAAGACATATTACTAGAGAACAGAGCCCTTGGAACTTATATAATTACAGCAATCCTCCCTTATCTATGGGGACACCTTCCAAGATCCCCAGTAGATGCTTAGAACCGCAGATAGTACCAAACTCTACATAGAATATGTTTTTCCTACCTTTGATAAAGTTTAATTTATGAATTAGGCACAATAAGAGATTAATAATAAGCAACTAATAATAAAATAGAACAATTATAACAATATACTGTAGTAGAAGTTATATGAATGTGGGGGTCTCTCTCTCTCTCTCTCACCTTATAACTGAGATGGCTCCTAAGTGACTAATGAGCGGGTAGCTTATACAGCATGGACACACTGGACAAAGGGATGATTCACATCTGGGGCAGGACTGAGAGCGACAGCTGATATTTTATCATGCTACTCAGAAAAGTGCACAATTTAAAACTTATGAATTATCTGCCTGGAATTTCCCCCAACATTTTTGGACCACAGGTAACTGAAACCATCGAAAGTAAAACCACGGATAAGGGAAGACTACTGTACCAGGATGACCTAAGCTAGGAACATCTGAGTCTTCAATGAAGCCCAATAGTGTTAACCACAATGATTAGGGAAATGAGTCCAGACCCCTGACAAGAAAAAAAAAAAAAATGAAGTAAAAATCCCCAGAAATATAAGAGGTATGCATCAGGGTGGCACTGGGGATGGTGGGGTGTAGGGGTGGAGGGGAGCACTGAAGCCAGTGCATAAATACACATTTAGGCAGATTGTTCTTAACGGCAGGAAATAAGACAGTGTGCAAGCGAAGACAACAAGCATAGGAAGAGAAAAATCAAGCCAGATGGCAGAGATCTCCACCAACCAGTCTGTACCTTAAGGGTAAATATCTGAGATGAAAGCTATTTCATGCTGAATCAAATTCCCAACTGATTTTATTGATATGCTTAAGGAATCTGCCCTTTTAAAACTCTTCAACTCAGCTTCTCTTTCTTTGTTTCACTGTTTTTCTTGTATCTTTTCAAGTTCCTCAGACCCATCAGTCTCCTAAATATCCCTCAATATCCTATGCCAGCTTTCCACTGAATAAATTGCAACTCCCTAAGTCTAATATCTGAGATAAGGAACAGGCAGGCTTAGATGGAGGACTCTATTTACCCACCCCACTCTATTTCAGGTAATTCAGAAGACAGCTAAGGGAACTTTGTACAGTCTTTGATTTCATAGGCAGGAACGACCAATGGTGCAAGCTGAATGAGCTAACTCTAGATGTCAGTCAAATGCTCCTTCAGTGTCTTCATGGAAATGCAGCCTCAAGAATCAGAAGAAATGAGAAAGAAAGGATTCCTGACAGAGAAATTTTCCCTTGAAATTAGTGTTGAGTAATTTAGTAGTTTCCAACATGTTCCAACAATTGGCACAAGAACAGTTTTCTGCAGAACTCCCATTTATAAAAGAGATAAAGACATAATGCTCTGATTAAAGTGGCCCTCAGGAACCCACAATTGCACGTTTGTCTCCCCTTCATCACTTTCTCCCCCTGCTCCTTCCTTTGCAGTTGCTTCTGAGGCATAATTGTAGAACTCCAGGGCTATATAAAACAAGATTCAAAAAGAAACTGGCTTCAGGATCAAGAAATCCTAGTTTCAAATCCCAATTCTCTCATGTATCACCCATGTGAATTTGAGTAAATTAACTTAACCTTCTATTCCTTATCTATAAAATGTAGATAAGAATAGCAACCTCAAAGGCTGTTTTGAGGTTACATAAGATAATGCATATATAATACTTAGCATTGCCTGCCCTATAATAAGAATTCAATAAATATCAGATATTATTATTATTAAAATGATATTCTATAAGAATTAAATTAGACTCATAATAGTGGAGGCAAGAATTCATAACTCTTGCCCTTAAATTCTTCTAGAATATTGTTTCTCAAATTATGTTCAGCAGAACATCATCCCTGTAAAATATTTAATGAATAAAAGCCTTGGGGTCAAATCTATTAGGAAAATGTTGTGTCTAATAAAAGCCTCATAGAGATTGACAATGTATAACAAAGGCCAAGTGTTTGGGACAGAGGTCGGTGAGTCACATGATGAAATTTCACCTTAGAAATATCACTCTTGCTAGGTGTGGAGAATGGAATGGAAGAGACAAGAATCATGACAGGAACACTAGTTAGAAAGCCGATGCAATAATACAAAGGAGATTATGGTGGCCTGAACCAGGGTGGAGTAAAGAAAAGTAATGAGATTCAAGAGAAAAAGGGGGAGAAGGGAAAGAATAAGAGTCAATGATGAAACCCAGGTATCTGGCCTAGATAATGAGATCAGTGGTGATGTCATTAATGCTCATGGATACAGAGCAGGACCAGATTGAGGAAAGATGAGTTTCACTTTGTAATAGTGAGTTTAAGATGCATATTTTTCAGACATTTTTCCCCTGCAAGTGACAGAAACCATTCAAACCAACTAGAGTAAAAAAGGAATGTATTAACTTACATAATGAGGAAAAAGAGAGGTGACTTGGTCTTGGACCCTTGAGTAATGCCCCTTGTCCACCCTGTGGCTGGTGTCATTTTCTTTCAGTTTAGCAAGAACCCTGAACCGACATGGTTAAGTGGTGATCTTTTTGATTCTAGAGAACCCTCTGAGATTATGTCTGTGCCTCCCACTGCTTTGACCTGGGAAAGCCACTCTACAACCCTTTGCTTAAAGCCACTTTACCCCGATAGAGCTACTCCTATGGACAAACCCCTAGCTGGACTCTCAGCTAAGTCTGGGACCACAGGGGACTTGTGGAATACTCAGAAAAACTGAAAATTCAAAGCTTCTCAGCTGACCATATAGCAATATCAAATTACCTTTAGGTGTGGTGTCATCCTCATGTAATGTATGCCAGCCAACCTAAGAGAGAGCCACCACACAGAGTTGCAAATAAAGAGCATGGGTGAGAGAACCCTGTGCCTTCTGTATTATTCTCAGTTCTCTAAAACTCCTCTAATTTCTGGTTTTAAGCTTGGAGAAGAGAAAAATAAGAACATGCACCTCTCATGTCTTTTTCCTCCATCCTTCCAAATGCCCTGGATTGGAAAGCGTGAAGTTTTCTATCAGTGCCTCTCAAATCTTAGTGTGTATCAGAATTGCCCAGAGGGCTTGTTAAGAAATTAATTGCTGAACCTCATCCCTAGAGTTTCTGTAGAGTAGGTATGAGGTGGGACCAAGGAATGTGCATGTCTAATAAGTCCCCAAGTGATGATGGAACTACTGGTCTGGATGCCACACTTTGAGAACCAGTGCTGTAAGTCACTCTTCCCCCTCCAACTTTAAGGCTAAAGCTCACTGCAAACAAAGGGATTTTTTTTTCTACACATGGAAAGAACTCTATGATCTAAATCCTCTCTTAAAAGTGCTTTCTTTACTTAACGGGAAACCTCTATGATATGAATCCTGCAGGCTTAACCCTGGATTTGCTAGATAGAACCTAGATTCATTTAATAAATCCTTTATCCCTCTAAAATGCCAGGTTTTCAAGTCTATTGTCTTACTGAATTCTATTTTGCATGCCAAAAGCTGAAAATTTCTCTCTACATTCTCTTTGCATTCCTTCTGTAACATTTCTAACATACCTGCAGGCATATGGATATCCTTAGCTGAGAGAGGAGAAAGTCATGAACTCAAAGAGGCAAAAAACAAATCACGTTAAAATAGTTCCAAAAATATACTCCATCAAATGTATTATTTTTGCCACTGGAATTGTAGGAAAAAAATTCTTTCCAAACAGAGGAATTGTCTCCCTTCAATTATAGCTACATAGTCACGGTGCCTCCTATCTTGACCTGACAGAGGAAGCTCAATACTTAACTTTAGGTTCCTTTTAAGTTGTTTCTTTTAGTTGACATTTTCTAAATAACTTTCTCCCTTAACCTACCTATTTTTCTTCATTCCTTCATTTTTAATTTTTCTCCTATTTATAAAAATTTTAGGAAAAAATGTAGGGTTCCTGCAGCTTTTATTTAAGGTTCACCAGCATAAACACCACAAGAGTTCTTTTTGGAAAAGCCACCCTTTCTCAGCCGTCTCAAAGAGTGGTAAGGAAAGAGGTCTGAGTCCGGCTCAGTTTCCAAGAGTAGGGCCCTAACCCAGTTAAGTGGGGTCAGGGATAATTAAACAGGAGGCTTTGTCCTTGAGTCTGAGGCTGCGAAAACAGAAAAGGATGTTTGAGGACTAACTGGGCAACCATCCCTCCCACGGGTAAAGCAGCAAGAGGGAGAGAGAAAGGGGCGCAGAGAGGGCAGTCACAACTGAGACAGTTTGAAGGCTTCCTCCAGAGGCCCCTCTACTCCCAAAATGCTCCTACTTCCATCACCATGGAAAATTTTTCCTTCAGGTTGTTATTTTGTCTCCAGATATACACTTAGAAAGGCCAATAGTCCTGGTAGGTATGCCACCTCCAGAACAAGAACATTTTGATAGGACAAAGGGATAGAGGAGACTGCAGCTCATGACTGCTGCCCAGAATGCGAGACCTCTACTTAGGGTTCCCTGGAAGCCAGAAGACAGCATGAGCCCACATGGCAGGAGGCTAGATCTGGAGCTAAAACTCCAAAAGAAGCAGAGACCAGAGGAGTAGCTTAGTCATTAGTGAACGTCGAGGCTTCTAAAACTACGGCAACTCAGCAACAATGAGGACTTGAGTCCCAGCACCATACATTGGGTTTCCACTCACATCTTAGGATTGTGACCCCTGGAGTTGTGCAGTACACAGCCCAGAAGGCCTTCTGTGGCAGCCTAAGTCCTGTGGAGACCAAAATAAATCACCACAAGGAGAAGATATAGAGCGCTCCTGGGCGTCGATTTCTCATTCTATACTGAAGGAAACCTCCCCGGGAAAATGCTGAATTTCAAGACTTCTCAAATTGGACAAAAACAGGCATGCTCTTCTTCAAAGGCTTTAATTTATGAGGTTAACTGCCAAAACTTCACATAGCCTTCAAGCTGAACAAGGAGAAACATCGAGCCTTCAATTGCTGCTCTTGCTGACCTAAAGCTTTTAAGGCAAATCAAAAGAGCAAAGACCAGCAGGAAAATGAGTTTTCCACCGAATCCTAGAAAGGTCCACAGCAGAAAAAGACTCCAAGAAGAGATAGCTGTGCCCCATCCTTATCTATACTTAAAAGAACCTCCTTCCAAAAAGAGTCTACAGCTTCCCTTTTTCAAGAGGCCACTGCACTCCCGCCTAAGGCCTGAGCATCCAGCTGCACTCCACCAACTGCCCGTTCACTGTCCACAAACCACCTGTGATCTATTTTGTTCTGAAACAATGTCAGCAACATTGTCTTTAAAAGCCTATATTAGACATCTGTGTCAGCAGGTGAATTTTCCCGACTGTGTTGTAAACTAGTATTAATTAGCCAGGTGAACTTGAGCAAGTCACTTCATTCTTGAGCCAAAGACCGGAGGATTAAAGTTGGTGGTACCTAAGATTCCTTCCAGTTCTATCGCTGCATTCTATGTCTGACTCTGTAGTTCTTTCACCATCTTTCCCATGATAAGCTATACAAAGCCTTTCATCGTCCTTGTTTGATGAAGGTATGGTCTTATAGTGTTTTTTCTTCTTTTAAAAAAAAATGTTTATTGAAATATAGCTAACATACAATATTATATTAGTTTCAGGTGTACATCATAGTTATTCAGTACTTATATACCTAAAGTGACCACCATGATAAGTCTAGTAACCATGCGACACTATACAACATTAAAATATTATTAACTATATATGTTCCCTATGATGTACATTATATCCTCATGCTTTATTTATTTATAACTGAAAATTTGAACCTATTGTTCTCCTTCACCTTTTTTCCCTTTTTTAAAATTTTGCAATCACAGTTGACATTCAGTATTAGTTTATATTAGTTTCAAGTGTACAGTGTAATGGTTAGACATTTATGCAATTTACAAAGTGATCCCCTGATTAGTCTAGTACCCACCTGGCACTATACATAGTTATTACAACATTATTGACTATATTCTCTATACTGTACATTACATACCCGTGACTACTGCATAACTACCTGTAGTGTTACTTAAGAAGCTGTGAAAAGGCAGACAAAATTGAAAGAAAGTCAGACACCTGCTTTTCACATTATCTACTTTAGCATTTCTTCGTAAAGACCATCTATGTAATAAGCTAAATAAATCTACTGTCCATCAATCTATGAGGATCTTTTGAACTGAAGCAATTTTTCCTCCCCTTCCCTTGCAGAGTGAAACCTCTGTGTGAGGCTCTCCAAAGGATAGGCATGCAAAGCAGATGACTCCTCTCACCTAACCTCAGCTCATCATGGCATTGTGGCAAACCAACCCTCCTCCCCACCACACACACACACACACACACACACACATACACATACCCACCCTTTGTGTTCAAACAGGAGTTAACAGGCTCTGGGCTCCTTCATCAGCACTTCAACTGGGGCGGGGGGGCAAGGCTGACCACAGCTTGCCAAGTGGAAAATGGACAAAAGCACAGCAGAAAGAAATTGTGCTTTCTGGTTCTGAGAAGAAATGAGGAACAATGGGAAGCTCTTTCAGGTGTCTAAGACCCTACCTTTAAAATTTTCCGTTCAGTCTGGGATGAATTGGAGCTGCTCCACAAAGATGTCTGCTCTTTTCATTATCCTTCCTGGGCTCTTGTTATCCTGGAAGCTTCTAAGGATGCTCATGGAGTTCCCACCCCTGCTTTTTCTGTGACAGTGCCACCCCAAACTATTGAAGTAGCCCTCTCATACAAAATGATAAAGGCAGAAATAATATATAATAACTTATCGATCAATTCTTATGTTTCAGACATATGCCTGGTAGATTCTAAGTTACAGTTGAAGGAGGTCATCGAGAGGTTGTGACCACTGGTAGGCATGAGAGCTGGACTCAGGCAATCAAAAGTTCCTCACCCCTCCCCTGTCTCCTTGGAATGTAAGTTCCATCCACCGTTCCCATAGCTGGAGCCATTTCAAGGATGCACCCTTGAGAGAGTAAGGTGTTGTTGAGACCATCTGGATGGTATGTGTGACTGAACCCAGTTAAGGCTTCTACGTAAACTTTTAAGATTCTGGCGGGCACACGCAGAGATCTACTCATTTAGCAGCTGCTGAAGACAAGCCTCATATGTGAGTTCCCGTGCTTATTAAACCTACCACCTACCAACCTGGAGTGGCCTGCCTCTTTTTTCAGCCTCTCTTCTGTGTAAGGGGCCAATTTCAGATTTCACCCAGGAAGCTCTCAAGTTGTGAACATTTATTCCCATGAAGTCAGAACTGCTTCTAACTCCACTTAATAGAAGATGAAACTGAGAGTCAGAGAATGGGGTCCCCAGGACACCTGCACATTTGCCCAGCCAATTATAAATTTGGGAGTTCCCATGCTCATCCTCAGGTTTGATAATTCACTAAAACTCTTCACAGAACTCAGTAAAGCGCTCTACTTACGATTGCAGTTTTATTATAAAGGATACAACTTAGGAACAGCCAAATGGAAGAGATGCATGGGGAGAGTTTAGGGGTGAGGGGCTGCAGAGCTTCCATGGCCCCTCCAATGGTTGCACTACCCTCCCAGCATGCCAACTCCATCACAAACTTGGAAGCTCCCCAAACACTGCTGTTCAAGAGTTTTAATTGAGGCTCTTTTACACAGGTATGATTAATTAGGTCATTGGCCACTGGTGATTGAACTCAATCTCCTGCCCTCCTCCCTGTCTCCAGAGGTTAAGAAGTGGGCTGAAAGTTCCAACTCTAATCACAGTGTGCAGCCAGCTCCACACTTGCAACCTTCTGAGGTGCCACTTTGAGTCATCTCATTAGCATAAACTCAGGTATGGTAAAAAGGGATTCTTTATGAATAACAAAAGACACTCCCACCACTCAGGAAATTCCAAGGTTTTCTGAAACTCTGTGCTAGGAGCTGGGGGCAAAGACGCGCGCGCGCGCGCGTGTGTGTGTGTGTGTGTGTGTGTGTGTGTGTGTGTATTGTTTTGTTTTGTTTTGTTTTGTTTTGTTTTGTTTTTAATTATACCCCAACCCCCAGGAACCAGAGCCAAGGCCTGAAATTATGCTACCTGCCATCAGACTTCCCTTCATGGAGCCACCTACCTGGATTTCTATGAATGCTTCCTAGCTCCTTATTAATGTAAGGAGGAGGCCAGAGAATTAAAATGTTAATCAAGCTACTTTCAGAGACTGCAATATGCTGAACAGCCCTGCAGCCAGGCCAGGACACCTGCAGAACAAAAGATTTCTGCTGAGATTACTAATAACCCATTTCCCACACCTGTGAAGGAGAACCAGGAAAAACAGTATATTTAAGTGGCTGCCCTACACACGTAAAACTGTTCACTCCCTATGGCTAAAACCACAGAGAACCTATGGATTAAAGGCTAGGAACTGCCAACAGGCCTTTCACTCTACATATTCTTACCTTTTCTTGCTACTGACTCTTCCCCTTCTCCTTCCCCTTCTCCTTCCCCTTCCTCACTGAATGCCCATATCAAAGGAAATGGCTAAAACAAAGTCTTTAAACTATAGCTCACAGGAACTAAAGAATGGTATATAAACTGAATTCCCCAAACACTCATGGTCCCTCTTGTTACATAGCTAGTCAGACATGAGTGACAAGGAGAACAAAGGAATAGGGGCCCAGCCCAGAGATCACCCAAACAACACCTTACTGGTAGTTAGAGAATCCCTCCTGCATCCTCAGAGACAAATGAAAAGAGGGTCATAGTCTTAGCTGTCCAAATCTGGCTACGGACGCCTGCATAGAAGGTCATTATAATACTGTGCTGATGCCTGGAAGTTAATGAATCTAATTATAACAGACTGAATTCTGGGTAAGCACATGTGCACTAGGCAAAGTTATATAGCAGCCAGGTGCCAATCAAAATGACCTCACTTGCCAATCACCCAGGAATGCGAATGCTTTTGGAACCACCCATCACAGCCCAAATATAAGGCAGACCTTCCCACTTCTAGGTCCTTCTTTTTACCCTATTGTTGTTATTACAGCACTCTGTTGCAGCTCTGATCTCTAGGACCACGTGTCTCCTTGGGGCATGCTTTGTCTTTATACATGTGCCTCCTTGGAGCATTCTTTGTCTTTCTAAAATATACTTTTAATAAAACGATTAAATCTCAATGATCTGTGATTCTTCACTGCCATCATTTGAGAAAGAACCAAAGGAAAAATGCTAACTACACTTCTGCAACACCTTTATCCCTCTCCCTCCCCCAACTCCGAACTCCAGTAGGCCGGGCCCAACTTTGACACTCTCACCGTTTTTCTCGGTGTTGTTTACTCTGTCTCCCACACACTCTCTTGGGGACCATGTCTCTCTTGGTCCCTCTCACTGTCTGCTTCTGAGAGAAGACCATGCTCTGTGGAGTGTTATTCCTTTTCTAATAAACTTTCCTTTTGACTCTAACTTCGGCGTGTGTGTTGTATTCTTTCTGCACTCTCCACAAAAGGACCTTCTTCTCTCTGTACAGGGTTTGGTCTCCCCCCACCCTGGGAGGATGCTCTGTCCTGCATCACTATCACTGTATTCTGCACACCTGAGGATAACCTGTCTGCTTACTTCTCCCTCTTGAGAGGTTCTGCCCATTGGAGTTACCACAGCCAGCTGTACCCTTCCTTTCCATTCCAAGCCTGTCTCCAGGAATTTAGTCTCCTTCCAGAACTCCTCGAACCCCAAGTCTGTGCCTATAGAAATGAACTGTCATGTTCTGCCGAATACCAATGTAAATCAGACGGGCCCAAAGGGCATTTGACTTTGCCAGTCATGGACATGGCAGGCTACAGGCTTTGTCACTGAAGAAGTTAGAGAAAGAATTGGGTCAGAATGAATCACGGCAAGAAAAAAAAATCTATAGAGTATTAGATTTACAGAATATTAGATTCCAGTATTATTAGAACACCTCTCTGGCCATGGCTAGCTAGGCCCATATCAGCATTTCCATTATAAATCCTATTTCCAAGGGTTTATGACTTGCTGTAAAAATTCAATCGAGGCTGAAAAGCAACATAGTGGTTTGCAGTCTAGGAAGCAGTGTGATTTAAAGAAAGGCTAAAAAGTTAAAAAGAAACAAACAAATAGAGAAGACAAAAAGGAAACAGGTTGTTTAAAAAGAAGACAGCGAGAGCATTGCCCTGCTTTTCTGCCTTCATGTGACTTAAAGATGTTTGTTTTCAAATTTGAATTTTCATAGGTTATTGACTCCCATGTGTAAAGAAGACTATGAGGACACTGAAGCCAAATGCACTTAGTTACATAATGCGTTTTCCCACTGGAAAAGCAGTGGTCACACCATGTGGTAAACCTTGCCCCACAAGGGATCCTTTGGCAAGTAATGCTCCCCCACCAGGACTATATTCAGGAAAATTTAGAAACTCACATCAAATCGTCACTGGTTAGTAAAAGGCAGGGAGGTTGCAAGAGATGCTCAGTAAGCTTATACTCTCTGATGAGGTGAAGGCAAATTATGATCCAATTATTCATTTCCCGAAAATGGAATGACTATCTATGTCTCTGTTACCCTTTAGAGTGTATTTTCAGGCAGGTACCCAAAACTTCGATACATCTGTAACTATTTATATAGTTATAACTTCATTATAAAGTGGCCCAAGGAATATTTGGCAATTTTACCAGCATCATCCCAACCCACACTTAACAGAGGATGCTACTGTTAATTCAGAAATACCATCTCCCAAACCTTGAGATCACGTGCTTGGAATGCACAATTTACAAAATTCCACCCTACCTAGTTTGAAGATGGATCTTTGCCTCCAGTTTTCTTGGGGCAGTTTAGGAGAGGGAACAAAGAAAGACAACAACCAGTTTTGGAGTCCAGACTTTCTACCTGGGGGAACCCAAGGATGGCTATCCAGTTAGAAAGAGAAAAAACGGAATTTGTCTTGGCTGTGATTTCACAAATGATCACACAGTTGCTTATATTGTTGGATTATTTGGAGAAGCTTTAAGAGAGAACTACTAAAAATTATATGGGGGACACTAATGCCTGCCCAATTACTGTTGCAACTGCAAACAGTAAGATTCTGCATTCAGGTAGGTGATCTGTCTGAAGCTCACTGATCTTCAGTAGCAGGGTTGAGTAGAAGAAAGGAGGAATGGAATTTGTTTCATTAAGCATCACTGGTGTGCCAGACAGCATGCCAGTTGATTTTTATACATTATTTCATGTAAACCTTATAGAAACTCTATGATACTGATATGCATTATCTACGCCCCATTATAAGCTGAGGAAATTAAGACTAATTAATTTACCCAAGGTTAAACCACAAGCAAAGTGGCAAAGGCAAGATTAAATCCACACCTAATTTCAAAGTCCTTGATCTTTCCACATCAGCTCCTAACAATATTTCAATGGATAAATTACAAAATGGAAATGAATCGAGATGGCCTGAAAGTTTCAAAAATGATGTTATCTAGGGGAGGACTAGAAGAGGCCTGGCAATCGTCTGCACAAAGGAAGACAGACTTTAATTATAGCAATCCCTCAAATCTAGAAAAGTACGTCTAAGTTCAGAAAATAAAAGAATCTAGGATGGTAAAAAAAAAAAAAGAAGAAAGAAAGATAAAGAAAAAAAAAGCATCTAACCATTGTTCTAATTTTATAAATGGAGTTTTACTATAAACTCTGAAATATAAGAGCCTCCCACTTTTAAAGGCAATAGTATTGGTGATGAAGCTATGGTCTCTCAGCTCCCACCCCACCCCATCCCTCCCAGTTATAATCTGCTTTGTGATGCTGAAGCTAGGACCCTGCGAACTGCATTACTGCTTTGCCGGTAGTTGGTGCCCTATTAGGCTCTGCCAACAGGAATTGCTAAAGGGAGATAGAAGTCTGCAGGGAGTGGATTCTGCCTCCTTTTTTGCTTTCTGTACCCACAGTACTGCTGTAATAGGATCCAGTTTCAAATGTTACCCACGCTCCCAGAACCAGCATTACTGCAGCTCTTCAGAGATACCAGAACCAGCCGTCTGGGGCCTCTTCTCCAAAATTCTAGATTCTAACAATCCAAACCTTTTGCCTCTGTTTCCTCAGCTGTAGAGGTAGTAGCTTGTTCCTGAAACTGCTGCACTTATGTTATCTCAGTGTTCCCTTTTGCTTCTAACTATTTAAACATCTGTCTAACAAATTCCTTTTATTAAATTCTCTGTTAAAATAACTGGTGTGGCTTATTTTCCTGAATGGGCCTTGACTGACACAATTCTTCTTGTTGCCTGAAAATTCCTTATTATACCGTGTCATATTAAAAATTAATCTAAATTATTTATATATATGTGATATATATTTATGTTTGATATGTATATATCAAATCATTATGTGTACACCTAAAACCAATACAATGTTATGTCAATTATATCTCAATTTTAAAAAATTAACCCGTTCTGTCTCCAGCACTTACAAATTATGTGACTTTGAACATGGTAACTTAACTTTTCTAAGGCTTGATCTTGTCATGTCTACTACTGGAGTATCAATATCTACCTGTAGGGTTATTGTAAGGACCAAATGAAATAATCTATGTGCAAGCATCAAGCACAATAGCTGGCGTATACAGTTGCTTGTGATGAAAATAGAGCATCCCCTCAATTGAAGAATCACCTCTCTAATTCCATACTAATTTTAGTCCAACCCTTTGTTTTGAAAAGAAACTAATCCTTCAAATCACAGTGAATGCATGCCTAAACACGTCAAAGTAATTCATCTCACTGGCCACAGGGAGTTCGAGGATATGTTCCAAGTCAGGCCAATCAGAATGGATTAATAATCACCATAATTATTCTGAGATTATGCAGAAATTATGCTATTTCTTGCTCTGGTGTTTAAATTGTAAAATCATATAAGCAGTATACCAGAAGCCATCTTTCCCTCTACCTGGGTCACTAACTCAAGTGGTTTGTCTGGAACTTTCTTGGTTTTAAATATAAAAGTCTTGCATTCCGGGAAAACCCTAAGTCCCAGGCAAATTGAGTGGACTGGTTATCCTACCATGGTGAAAGTCCGAAAGAGAGTGCAGCCCCTTCAAGAGAAAGCAGGCATTTCTCCAAAGAAGATAAACAAATGATCAAAAAGCACATGAGAAGGTGCTCAACATTATTAGACATTAGGGAAATGCAAATCAAAAGTACAATGGGGTGCCACTTCACACCCACTAGGATGGCTATAATGAAAAAAAAAAAAGGTGGGGGAATAACGTGTTGGTGAGAATGTGGAAGAAATTGGATCCTTGTATGTTGCTAGTGGAAATATAAAATGGTTTAGCCATTGTGGAAATCAGTTTAGTAGTTTCTCAAAAAGTTAAACATAGAATTGCCATACGATCCTGCAATTCTATTTTTATGTAAGTACTCAAAAGAATTAAAAACATGTATTCAAACAAGTACATGTACACATGTGCTCATAGCAGCACTATTCACAATAGCCAGAAAGAAGGTTTGAAACAACTCAAATGTCCATCAATGGATGAATAGTAAACAAATACAATGAAATATTATTCAGCCTTCAAAAAAATGAAATGCTAATATATACTACAATATGGATGAACCTCTGAAACATGATGATAAGTGAAAGAAGCCAGACATAAAAGGTCACATTTTATGATTTATATGAAATATCCAGAATAGATAAATCCATAGAGACAGAACACAAACTGATGGTGCCAGGGGCCAGAAGGGGAGGATAGGGAGAAACTGTTGATTGCGTACGTGCTTTCACTTTGGAGTGATGGAAATGTTCTGGAACTAGACAGAGGTGGTGGTGCACAACATTGTGAATGTACTAAAATTGTTCACTTTAAAAATGGTTAATTTCATATTATGTTAATTTCAATTCAATAAATTATTTTAGAAGGAAGCAGGGGACGGAGGGGAAAAGGGAAGGAGAGAGAGAGGGAAGAAACCAGGTCCTAACAACATGACTGAGAACTTGGATCAAGACTTGCCCAAACTGGATAACCCACGATCTTGTCAGTTAAAAGACCTGACAAATAATTTTTTTGTTCAAGTAAGTCTGAGTTGAGTTTGTCTCCTTTTCAGCCAAGAATTCTGAATAATATTGCCCTCAATAAATTATTTTTTGACCCAGAATCCACTAAAATTTAATCTAGTTTCTGTATGTCCGGCTTCAGTAGAAGCAAAGAACAGCTTATCACTGGTCTACCTAGAAACACTGTGCATGTAGAAAACCCTCAAGTACCCTTCAGCTGTCTCCCCTTCAGGCTGAATAGTTAGTTGTTTCAACCCTTTGAGCATTGCGTGAAAAGTCTTTTTTGACTGGTATCTGAATCAGAATAGCATATTATACTTTAGAAAATTCTTGACAGAGTCAAAGATATGAGATACAGAGTGCCTCATTTTCATCAACAAAAGAAATGGCCGGTGGGTCTCACCAAAGAAATTCTGCCATCTCATCCACTGGTGAGTGAATGCTGAACAAGTAATCTGAAAATGAATCCTCTTGTACTTCAGACCATCTCACTCCTCCCTCATAATCACCTTGATATTTCCTGTGTATTATTGGGGAAGGACTAATCACATTTTAATGTTGTAGACTGGGGTTTAATTGTTAGTTTATAATTGAATGGCTCTAAGTGAAGGGAACTAATTGCCTCCATGAAAATTTGATGTGATTCTGTCAGATGTCCAACTGGAATTCAGAACACTCCTACAGCCGATGAGTTCATCAGTTCGCTAATTTTCTACGAGAGATTGAATTTTATTAACTTTCCTTGCCCTCCATGGCTAGTTTAATCACACGGAGACTGGCATAGTGCTTGAGTGTTAACTTAAACTCCATCACATGAGTAGTCCTCAGTTGGGTTGCAATTGGAAAAATCTGGCAAAATGCTGATAATGGTGAATAGTAACAGGAGCTGGCATCAATACAGGCCAATAGACCTTCTTACGATATGACAGATAACCCTAGGCAAGTCTTTTAACCTATAGCCTCAGGTGCTTCTTCTGTAAAAGGAAGTGTTTAGTATAGATTTTTATGGTCTTTTTCAGGACCGAAATTGTGTGTTCTACATATTAGAATGAGACTGGTTATCGACCAAGTCCACCCATTATAAAGAAACATGGTAGAAATCATTACTCCCATTTTACAGTGTGTAAATCTGAGCAGCAGTTCAAGGTATGAGAGCCCAAAATAAAAGCAACATCCTTTATCAGCCAGCTAGTGTTCTAGTCATATATTTATTCAGTCTGTCAAACCATACTTACCAGGGCTGCTTTCGTGGAGAATGCACCAGAATGCTATTTCAGAACTTTTTTTAGAGACAAAAAACCTGGAAGAGCACTTCAGAACCTCAGTCATCACTTGCTAGAATAATAAAACCAATATAATAAGCCAAAAACCAGTGGTGATCAAATTAATAATAAATCATATCAAGATTCATATTATATCTTCCTATGTAATAAGTGGAATCATACACTTATAAGATACTTTTCTTAGGCCAGAGTTCAACTGCCACCCAGGCCAGAAGATTTGATAAAAGTCCAGTTCATTTCCCTTTGGAAATACCAAGAAAATAGAGAGGGAGAAGCAGCAAATTTTGTATTTGTTAGTTTGTGATATGGTAGAACTAAACGTGGATCAATATTAAGGTGACATCAGCTGAGGTGTCGTAGCGGATGCTAAGAAATCTTTGGAAATTTAATGAGATGGAAAATGTATTTTACAGGAATTCTTTTCAGGTCGTTTGTCTATATAGTTGGAAGAAATATTTTTTAAAAGCCACTTGGGGTTGGATGAGCCCCTCACCTACCTCAGAAACATGTTCAAACAACATGAAATAGCACACTCGTGAGCTACCTTCTAAGAAAAGCGATTTGGTTAATGTAGAGAGATTTCTCTTTTCTAAGTTGGGTACACAGTTTGGGGGCTGATATAAATTGCTTAGAGCTATAACCTGTGTCTTTTTCCCATCTGCATTCTGCATCCTTTCCTCATAAGATAGCTTCTCAGCCACTGACAAACAAATGTTTAAGAATATCATATTGATAGGACTTCAAATTATTAGCACATTCCTGAGATGCTCCCATGTTTTAGCCTCGCCCTTCCTCTCTCTTTTCTCACCCCCCACCCCGCTTGAGTCTGGGAGAAGCAGAGTATACAGGAAGGAATCGTTTAAAATTAGATCCCAGGCAGCCAAAGAGACTTCTTCCTCCTTCCATTCCATTAGCCATGGGACTGCTCAAACAATGGAAAGAGAACTAGGAGTGCAAAGCACAGTGAGAATTTGGTGAAAGAATGGAGATTCTTAAAGTTAATACTTTTCTGTTTAGCTTTGAGTAAGTGATATGTGATAAATAGTTTGTATGGTTAGAATCTCAGTCATTGATATTAAAGGTTACTTATTAAAATATAAATAATTTAGTAAGTTTAAAAAATTAAACATTGAGCTGCTAAAAAAATAGAATGAATGTGTGAAGTTTATTATTAATAGGAGCCCTGGCATCTCCTCTGAGTCCAGTGCATTGTCGGGCCCTGGGGACCCAGAGACGAGAGAGCAAAGCCACTCCCTGCCCCTCCCTGCAAAGTGCTTTCAGTGTATTGATTTCAGCAATAGTCCTGACCTTAGTTTTCATTTCTTCTCAGATCTTTTTTTCTACACATAGTGCTTTTTTAGAATATACCAGAACCTCCCCAGGCCAAAGAGATTCAATTGTTCTACAAACATTTATTGTGCATCACTCTGTGCTAGATACTAAAGCAGGTGCTGGAGATATAAGGATGGGTAAGATGAAGTGCTTGCCCTTGGGAAGCCCAAAGCTAGAAGCAACGTCAGACAACTCAGCTGTAAATGTTGGAATGGAGGTAGTAGCCACACAGACCCAGAGATAGGAGATAAAAATCAGGCAATCTGATTCCATTCAATGATGATGATGATAAACAGCGCTGTGCCAAATCCTCTATGTTCACTATTTCCTTTCATCCTCTCAGCAAACCTATAAAGCATTAATAACTCTGCTTTACAAGTAGTAACATGCTGAAATGTTTATCTTTTGTTAATAGCAGCTGGTCAGAGAATTTATCTGAAGGAAAAAGTTAACTTTGTTATAAAGCTATCGGTTAAGCCCACTCATTCATATATATAGAAGAATCAGCCTCCCAAGTAAGGGGACTGTATTGGACTCCAGGTTTCCTTCAAGGGAGCAAAAAGAGCTACTTTACATAATAAAGACTGGAAACAATGGATGCCATGAAAATCGGGAAGAATGGAATAAAAGGAGCAGAGCTCTGCAAGGGTAAGAATTAGCAGAAAAACGATTAGTGCCTAAGGCATAGTGAGGGAGGGAAGGCGGAAGAAGAGACAAGGCTAACAGATTTTCCAAGAGAAATGCTGTGTGCTTTGTGAGGGGACCTCTCTCTGTGCCTCCACAGAAATTCAGTAAAAACCTACTTGAATTTCTTAGGGAAACCAATCAAGAAGCTGAATTTTGCCTCTAAGATGAAAAACTGCTGAACACACTGCATACAACTGATGAGAGGAAAAGTTGGCATCTGTTTTTTAAATAAAATGGAGAAACTGGGATGTAAAGATATAAAAGCTAGGCTCTGCCCTTTTTTGCAGTACAAAAATGTTAAAAGGAAGGTTCCGGGTAAGATGGCAGAGTAGGTAAATTCTGTGCTCACCTCCTCCCATGACCTCCTCCCATGAACTAAATTATAGAACTATAACTTGAAGAACCACCTGAAGTCTAGCTGAATATATCATTTATAACCAAAGGTATAAAGAGGCCACACTGAGACTGGTAAGAGGGTCGGAGAATCAAAGGAGGCTGGCCCTGCACCCATATGTGGTGACTGAGAATCAGGAGGGATATCCCAGCTGCAGAGATTCCCCTAGAAGAACGAGGGTCTCCACAAAATCTGGCTGTGAAAATCAGTGGAGAGTCCAACTGACTGGGCGACATGAAAGGAACCTGGAAATCCAGACATCCCCTTAAAGGGTCCATGCGTAGACTCAATTTCTCACTGACACTCACCCTGGGCTCGGGCAGAGAGGCAGCAGCTCAAGAGGTGCCAGAGACATATGGGGAAAGACTGAGTTTTGTGGCTTTGGGGCAAAGGCTGGAGGGACAGCCACCATTGTCCCTTTGTTGAGCCCTCCTTCTCTGCAGTCTGCAGGCAGGTGCCATCACACCTGTACTGAGCCTTCCCCCGACACAGCCAAACTTGGATCTGCATTGGCAAGGAGAAATCTGCTCGCTTTACCCCAATGACTCCCTGGGACCTCACCCCACATAATTCGTGTACAAACCAGTAGCTCTTTGAGCTGCTGAGCGTTAGAGGCCACAAGCAGGCAGCCTCAGGCTTTGGGGCACCCCAGACCTTTTGTTAAGCTCCCTTAGGCCTGGTACTAGTGGTAACCGGCCTTGGTTCACAATGTGGTCTCTCCCACATGCCTCCAGGTCCAGCACAGGCAGTGATCAACCGCAGATCAGTTTGTAGCTCCTACCAGGTAGCTCCAGACAATAACAGACAGTGGCTGACCTTGGCCTGCACAGAAGCCTCTCCCAAGAAGCCACAGACCCAACATACCCAGAGGCTGGCATCAGACCACAACAGAGCACCATCTGATTAGCCCCACAAGTGGCATGCCCAGAAGATGGTTTCAACAGGTACACAAACCCACTGGGGTAAATCCCACTCTGGGTTTAGCCCCCATATCACAGCGCATACCCTGTGAATTTGGCCAGTCTTCACAGCTGGTCAGCATGAGAGTCAATCCCATCCACTGATGTACTAACAGCAATCAAAGCTTAACTACAACAGGAGAGCACACACAACTCATACAAGGGAGCTTCCAACACAGGTGATGAGGGAGACTGTGCCACTGGGCCACCCAGGGCACCTACTACACAAGGCCACCTGGCCAAGACTGAAAGACATAGCAAATCTACCTAATACATAGAAAAAGACACAGAGAGGCAACAAATGAGAAAATGTAAAAAAAAAAAAAAAGTCCCAAATGGAACAAGATGAGAAAACTCCAGAAAAAAAATTAAACAAAATGGAAGCAAGCAATCTACCAGATACAGAGTTCAAAACACTGGTTAAAAGAATATCAATGAACTTAGGGGAAGAATACATGATCTCAGTGAAGATTTCAACAAAGCGATAATAACAAAAAGGACATAGCAGCATATTCGTAGTGGCCAGGACTCGGAAGCAACCGAAGCGTCCTACAACAGATGATTAGCTAAAGAAGATGTGGTATATATGTATAAAGTGGAATATTACTCAGCCATAAAAAGAGATGAAATACTGCCATTTGCAACAACGCAAATGCACCTCAATATAATCATGCTAAGCAAAATAAATCCAACAGAAAAAGTTGAAAATCACATGATATCACTTATATGTGGGATATAAACCTAAAAGCAACAAATGAATAGGACAAATAAACATGGACATGGACTATAGACTAGTGGTTATCAAAGGGTAAAGGGTGGGGGAAGAGAGGGGACTTTGACGGGGTAAAGGGGGTCAAATATGTAGTGTCAGAAAGAAATCTAACTATGGGAGGTGAACACGCAATGTAAATATATATATGCTTTACTGTTAAAGTGTATGGCTGAAACTTATTGGATTTCATTAATCAATGTCACCATGAAAAATAAATTAATTCATTAATTTTAAGAAAAAGGACGTAAAAACCACAAAAAAGACCAAATCAGAAATGAAGACTTAATTGAAATGAAGAATACACTAGAAGAAATCAACAGTAGATTAGATAAAGCAGAGGATCAAATCAGTGATTTGGAAGATAAGTAGCAGAAAACAATCGGAACAGCAAAAAGAAAAACAAATTTAAAAAAATGAGGATAGTTTAAGGGACCACTGAGATAATATCAAGTGTAACAACATTCACATCATAGGGGTACCAGAAGGAGAAGAGAAAGTGCAAGGGATTGAGAAGCCATTTAAAAAAATAATGATGGAAACCTTCCCTAACCTAGTGAAGGAAATAGACATACAAGTCCAAGAAGCACAGGATCCCAAACAAGAGGAACTGAAATAGGCCCACACCAAGACATATCATAATTAAAATACCAAAGGTTAAAGACAAAGAGAAAATCCTAAAAGCAACAAGAGAAAGGCAACTAGTTAGTTACAAGGGAGCTCCCATAAGAATATAAGCTGATTTCTAACAAGAAACATTGCAGGCCAGAAGGGATTGGCACAAAATATTCAAAGTAATGAAAAGTAAGAAATTACAATCAAGACTACTATATACAGCAAGGCTATCAATTAAAACTGAGGATGAGATAAAGAGTTTCCACAACAGGAAAAAGCTAAAATTCATCACCAACAAGCCAGTATTAACAAGAAACGTTAAAGGGGCTTTTTAAGAAAAAGGGAGAAAAAAACATAAATATAAATAAATAGTTGGCAATAACTATGTACCTATCAATAATTATGTTTAATGTAAATGAATAAAATGCTCCAATTAAAAGACAAAAAGTAGCTGAATGGATTTAAAAAAAAAAGATCCATACATATGCTGTCTATAAGAGACTCACTTCAGATCAAAAAACACACACAGACTGAAAGTAAAGGGATGGAAAAATATATTTCAAGCCAATGGAAATGGGAAAAAAAGCTGGAGTAGCAATTCCTTTATCAGACAAAATAGACTTTAAAACAAAGGCTATAATAAGAAACAAAGGAGGACATTACATAATAATAAAGGGATCGATCCAACAAGAGGACATAACCCTAGTAAACATTGATGCACTCAACATAGGAGCACCTATATACATAAAACAAATATTGACCAAGTTACAGGGAGAAGTTGACAGTAATACAGTCATAGTGGGGGACATTAACACCCTGTTGACACCAATGGACAGATCTTCCAGACAGAAAATCAACAAGGAAACAACAGCCTTAATTGACACAC
>NW_006436543.1:1050655-1108505 GCF_000325575.1 Pteropus alecto | reverse complement strand
ATTGTAGATGTGAAGACATAAAATTTCTAGAAGAAAGCATAGGCAATAAGCTCTTTAACATTAGTCTTGGCAATATTTTCTTGGACCAGTCTCCTTAAGCAAGGACAACAAATGCAAAAATAAAGAAATGGGATTTTTAACTAACTAAAAAACTTTGCAGCACAGTGAAGGAAACCATCAACAAAATGAAAAGGCAACCTACTGAATAGAAGATATTTGCCCGTGATACATCTGATAAAGGGATAATATCCAAAATTTATAAAGAACTCATATAACTCAACACCAAAAAAAATCCTTAAAATTAAAAAATGGGCAGAAGTAGTAAGTTGTAGAAGGTTGGGGGAAGCGGACTTTATTTGTCTTGTTTACAATACCTGCAAATAATGGGTTTGAAAAGAAGCAATGAGGTATGTTGAAAATTTCACAGTATCAGATTCCTAACAGGAAAAAAAGACTGATGAATCTTTTACTGTAAACTGTTTCTTTTCAAATGAGGTCATAGTCTTTAAGAGGTGAGGAAGAAAAGCCCTGTGTCCTGGCAGATTTATAGTAGTGATCAGATCAAGTAAATGTTGACAATTGTGTGAACTATATATTTCAACAATGAAATGAAAATTGTAAAAGACTGTGAATAGATCCATCCAAATGGTTTCTCCGTATAAATGAATTATACAATTTTTTTAAAAGCACACACATAAAAAAAAATAGGCAGAAGACCTGAATAGATATTTCTTCAAAGAGGACATACAGATGGTCAATAGACATAAGAAAAGATGCTCAATGCCACTAATCATCAGAGAAATGCCAATTAAAACCACAATGAGATATCATCTCACACCTGTCAATATGGCTATCATCAATAAAAAAAAAAAAGAAGTGTTGGCAAGGACGTGGAGAAATGGGAACCTTCGTGCACTGTTGGTAGGATTGCAAATTGATGTGACCAGTATGAAGAACACTTTGGAGTATCCTTGAAAAATTAAAAATAGAACTACCTTATGATCTAGTAACTGCACTCTGGGTATTTATCGAAAGAAAACCAAAAAACTAATTCAAAAAGATATATGCGCCCCTATGTTCACTACAGCACAATTCACAATAGCCAAGATATGGCTATTGTGCCCAACAGTAGACGATGGGATAAAGAAGAGGTGGTACATATATACAATGGAGTGTCATTCAGCCCTTAAAAAAAGTGAAATCTTACCATTTTCAATGACATGGCTAGTTCTAGAGGATATTATGCTAAGAGAAATAAGTCAGACAAAGAAATACAAATATGATTTCACTTACATGTGGAATCTAAAAAACAAAAAGCAAACATACAAAATGTGGTTGCCATATGGGAGGGAGGTTGGAGCTGGGTGAAAAAGATAAGGGATTAAGAAGTACAAATTGGTAATTACAAAATAGTCATGAGGATGTGAAGTAGAGAATAGGGAATATAGTCAATAATATTGTAATTACTATGTATAGTTCCAGGTGAGTACTAGAGTAATTGGGGGAATCACTTCGTAAATTATATAAATGTCTAACCATTATGCTGTACACCTGAAACCAATATAAAAGAAAAATTTTAATTAAAAAAATCAAAGGATGATAAGCTAAGGAGGAATCCAAACGCAGACAGCAAAGAGAAACTTTTTGTAGGCAGAATAACAACAAAAATTTGAGATTTAAGTTTATTTCTTCCAAGAATATGAAAAACTTACACTGCATTATGGATTTGGGTGATAATGTTACATCAACATAGGTTCATCAGTTGTAGCAAACACACCACTATGGTGCAGGATTTTGATCACAGAAGAGGCTGTATGTATGAAATCTATGTACCTTCTACTCAGTTTTGCTACAAACTTAAAACTGCTGTAAAAAAATAAAGTCTATTTTATAAATGGATGAATGAATGAATGAAAAAAATGTTAAGAGACCAGAGAACTGTCTCTGCTTCTTAGGGAGAAGAAGACATGGTCTCTAGTCATGTGCTGAAAAAGCCACCCTTGCCAGATGCTATATCTCAACTACAAAAATAGAATATTTGGGAGTTAGAAGGCTAAGATCATATAAGCAGATCATGTGAGCAAAGGGCTGTTAGGAAAGAAATATTTCTGGGACCTTGTAATAAGAAAAAAAAAAGAAAGAATATTATGATCCTGCCACAATGAGTCTGTGAAGCAGAAATGTTGAAGTAAATCACCATGGAAAAGTGAAAAAGCCAATAAGAGGAAGAAGAATAGAAACTTTAAGATGCCTTTGGCCAAGAACCTGAGATGGGATGAGAGCTGAAATTCAGGGTGGGAAACAGGAAATTACTTAGCAGTGGGAAAGAATTATACAAACCTAGTCTACATAAATACCCTGAATAATATCTTTTGAAAGATCTGTAGAAATGAGTTTTACTTCCAATAAAGGATGTGAATTTGTAGCTAAAAGAAAAGAGAATTTTAAAGGGATAGAGGGGCTTGTCAGCGCCGAGCTGATCGAGAAGGGAAGGTTTCGGTGATGAGGCGTCAGTTGAAAAAGAACACACCAGGAGCCAACGTGAGAACTAAATGGCAGGCACCAACTTTATTGCTGGGAGCACGTGCTTCTGTTGTGGGAAGTGCAGTCTATTGCAGGGCGCGGGCTTCTGCTTCTGCTCTTCTTCTGCTCACCTCCTTGTGTTCCCTTTCTGCTCCCCAGAGGACCGTATGGCTCCACACATATCAGAGTTTAATAGCGGCATTCAGTTAGCATGATACTAGAAGCTGAATTATGTTTACGTATTTTAGGCACAGGTGCCCTACTACACTAATTCTAAATCTGAGGTCCTATCCCTAGCTGCAAGCCTAGATCACAGTCAGACCTGGAACCCACCGGGCCTGAGACCCACACTCCACCACTACAGGTTCGCAGTGCTGGATCTGGAGGGCGCTACCTTGGGCCCGCAATCCACTTGCCATTCCTGGAGTGGCTTAGCCCTACAGGGTATCATCCCAAGGTATTCTTTACCTGCCATCTCTCTGAGTGCCGCTCAGCACAACTAGAGGCATTGTGACATGGCAACTTGTGCTTGTGCCCGGGTCAATGATAGCCCCCATCATTTCGCTACCGGTTCCATGGTATGAGCCATCTGTGTACCAGGCATTCTCAGGGATGGGAGTCCGACCCTCTATATAGGGATTCGGTATGTCTCCCATGTCAGCAGGCTCCACGAGGAGCTCTGCTTAGAACTGCACTGGTCCCAAAAGGGGGTGCAGTTGACCTCACAAGGGCTCACAAAGAACTGCACCCGCTGCTCTAGGTACATTCTTCCACTTGGACAGTGTTGGGTCTCTGCAATTCCCATACAGGGAGTCTTCCCTAAGACTGCAGCCACCCCTCCATGAGGTATGTGAACTACACAGTTATGAGATTAGGGCCAGTGATAGCCTCACTGGCCAACAGGGCTGCATATATGGCAGCCAGTTGATTCTCTATCAGAGAAAACCATGCTTCTGCACCTATCTGAGAATACCGCAGTTCCGTGCTTTTCCACAATTGGGACCAGAAGCCTATCGGTACCTTCCGGGAACCGTGCTTCTGCCACAAGCCCCATCCAAACCTTGTGTCATCCACCTGCACCATACAGGAATGGGGCTGGATCTACTATGCGTAGAGTTTGGGCTGTGCTACAGCTTGCTTTGTAGCCTTAAAGGCCTCTTCTATCTCAAGGTCCAATCCCACTGGGCATCCCATCTTACTAGACAGTACAGGGGGTCGCATCAAGGAGGCCAAATGGAGGATGAACACTGTCCAAAACCCCAGCAGTCCCAAATAGATTTGGAGCTGCCTCACAGTCTCAGGTTGGGGATATGCCTGTATTTCATCAATTACCGCCTCTCAAGAATTTAACAGAGAACCCAGGTTCCTGGACCTTGTCCTCTCTGGCTGCCCAACCCCAGTCAGCAAGAGCTTCTTGCATGCTAGTTGCTGCTGCTTCTAGTTCTCTAAGAGAATCAGAGGTTAGCATCATATGTAATCAATGTAATGGTGCAAGTGCACTGCAGGCGGTCGTTTCCACGTGGCTAAATCTTGAGCCACGATACCATGGCACAGGGCGATATGCAGGGGTGGCGTAACCTTATTCAGCTCCCGCGACTTCAGGTCAATCAGTTCTCCCGCCAACTGGGTGCCCTGGCTGAATCTCTAATCAGGGATATAATTGGCCAGACTCACCTCACAGGTTGTGGCTTTCCCGGGAATAAAAGTCAATTGCTGGTCAGGGCGCAGCTGATTCCACAGCACCAGCAGCACTTCATTAGGTTGCTGCTCAATCTTTTCTGCAGCGAACCCTGCCATGAGGAGATCAAACCACATTTGCCTGTGGCTCACTTTCACAGCCCAAAGGGCTGGGCGCTGCTCCACTCCTGCTTTTCAGCCACACCTCAGTCCATACACTGGCTGGTCTGGGAGTACAGCAGGCAGTAGGGCGCGTACTTGGGTGGAACGCTCCCTGCATTTCACTTCCACATCCCCCAACCTAGCCATAGCGGACGTCACCTCATGGATCTATCTATCCATGTAAGAAGCCAGCAGTGCCACCATGGCTCCAAAAGTACCAGCTGGGCCAGAAGTCAAAATCAAGTTCTTCATACAGGTTGTAAATACCTCTTCATCAGGGCTTGTATACCGGGTGCGAAACATCATCTGTTGCATGCCCATTTCCCAAATTATCTGGACCAGATCTAAGTACATGGTCCATCTGCTCACTGTCTCTGGCAGCTTCCCCGCATCGGCCCACACTGTCCATGCAGCGGACATGAGCCAGTTAATCAGATTGATTGCCTGCACCCGCACTATATGCACCACATTCTGGAGGCCTGAGGGATGGTATCACCGTTATGGAGGTCAGCTGAGCCATCTCTTCCGGAGATAATTCAGTTCCTTCAGCTCCATCATCCCACAGCCGCTGCAGCCACCCCAGAACCATTCCCCGGCTCTCTGCTGTTCCTGTTTCGTCAGGTCCCGGAGTTCCGTGGGGGTGTACGAATCAAGGTTGTTTGCTTTTTAGCCTGGGGAGCACCACCAGCTTGCCCCCCTGGGGCCAATGGCTATTCCACTTCAACCTGCTGCCGTATAACCCTTCCCACATGCAGCGGTATCACCAGTGGGCTCCCAGACCGGAACGATGGCAGCGACCCATCAGGGCCCTGCAGCATACATTCTGCTGCCACCAGACGCCTTTCCAGCACTTCTTCCTAATGTTGCAGTTGTTGCACCCACTGAGCCTGGTCCTGAATCTCCAGGCTGGCCAGCTGCAGCACCACCAGGAACAACCAGGCCACCTGACCCACTACCTCCTGTTGAGCGGTTGGTACATTCAGCTCCAGCATCTCCAGGGCTTTCTGGACCTCCTCCGGACATGGCTTCACTGCATCCCAATCCTCCGGGGGCATCCACATAGCCAGATATGCAGCCACGGGATAACACTGGGAGGTGGGGGCCCACATGTCCTCCAACTGAGTATCCTCCACCAGGGGACTGTCCGGAGCACTGGAGGCTGTACTCACCTCATCCTGCCAACTACGCCAAGTGTCAGTGCCACGCTGATCAAGAAGGGAAGGTTTCGGTGGTGAGGCGTCCAGTTGAAAGAATGTACCAGGAGCTAACATGAGAATGAAATGGCAGGCACCAACTTTATTGCAGGGAGCACACGCTTCTGTTACAGAAAGTGCAGTCTATTGTGGGGAGCGGGCTTCTGCTTTTGCTCTCGTTCTGCTCCCCTTCTTGTGTTCCCTTTCTGCTCCCCAGAGGACCTCATGGCTCCACACATATCAGAGTTTAATAGCATTCAGCCACACATGTGTGATACAATAAGCTGAATTATGCTTACATATTTTAGGCACAGGTGCCCTACTACACCAATTCTAAATCCGGGGTCCTATTCCTAGCTGCAAGCCTGATCACAGTCAGACCTGGAACTCACCAGGCCTGGGACCTACAGAGTTAAACAAGAAATATGATCCTATCTCCCTGGTCTCTACCTCCCTGTGTGACTTTTATGCTGAGAAGTGAGGTTAGAAAATTTTGCAGTTATCATTAAAAGAATCTCTTCCATCTCTGCCACTTTGGAGCACAGAGGAAAGAAATGGGACAGTTGTGGCATATGATCCCTCCCCCACATCTCTGCTAGACACCCCCAACCTTCTGCCTCTCCATGGCCAACCTTGTCTTGAGTGTGCAGAACTTGAGTGTGCAGTTTTGACTCCTCACTAATTATCAGGGCAAAAATTTTCTCCTGTGCAAATATAGATGCATCAGGGCAAAAATTTTCTCCTGTGCAAATATAGATGCTTTCCCAGATTTTTATAGCTTAAGTCCTATAATTTCTTTGAATATGACCCTTCGACTTCAGAAGAATTTTATTAATTTGCAACTCAGCAATGGTCTCCAGGTCCTACATTGCAATTAAGAGCATGAACTGTATAATTTCAGAACTGCTCATTGGTGTTCCCAAAATGTCAATATTAAAATGAGAATTCATTTAACTGGAAGGAGACAAAGGCTCCTGCAGCCACAGTGTCAACAAATACTGCGTTATGTCCCTAGCTCACCAGACTACTGAAACTCAAAATGATTTTTTAAAGCAGTAACTGACAGTCATAAAATAATTGAATTACTTTATACTATAATATGAAGAGAGTCTACTAGTAAATCTGAAGGGAGGGGGGAAAACATGCAAGGATTATAAGTAAAGCATTATACAGATTCGTTTTAGAATATGAATAGCCAAAATAATTAAAAGGACACGCACATACTCCATACCAAAGTTTTTGCCATTTACTAAGTAATTATCATTCATTAATCTTTGTGAGGATTAAGAAAATGTGCTTATGATTGGGCTTCCAAGTATCTGCGGCCATGATTAGAAGGACAGATTTGTCATCTCAAATAAGCAGATAATCTTCCTGTTTAATGAGCCTCTCTTCTTAGAGATCAAAATGCATCACTGTAGGAACCTCAAGAAAATGATGCTCCAAACACCATTTGTTACTCCTAGGTTTAGTCAATGTGATTAAACTTTATTTTTAAAAAAAACAAATTGGGGGGCAGAAAAAGAAAGCACATCTTACATTCCGTCCTCTTCTCTCCCCTTGAATTTCTTAGTCATAAATTTATTTTAAGCAATGCCAATCATGCCAAACAGAGATTTCGGAGTTTATTTATCCTCATTTCCTTGATATGATTAACATTGTCCCTCAGCCTGCCACAGCACAGCAAGGAAGCAGATACTATGGCTGGGCAGCAGAAAAAAGCAAGGACTTTGTATCAGACAGTCATGGGTTTGAATCCCTGCTTCCATCCATTATTATAGGAAAGTTATTTCATTTTTCTCAGTCACAGCTTCCTCACCTGTAAAATGAGGGTAGAGTGGTTTAAATGATACACTAGATGTGAAAGGTGGGTGCTCAACAATGAGAGCAGCACCTGCCCAGGTCTCATGCCCTGTCTCCTTGAGGATGACTAAGGTCAGCAGACACAGAATGCTTCTATCATAGGTGTATAATGCACCTGTCCCAGTTCAACTTGCACCACCTCGACTGTAGCAAATGTACTACCAGTGACCAAGCAAAGAATGTGGGAATTCTTTTGTTGATGCCTAATTTATCTGGTCTTACCACACTCAGAGTCTGTATACTCTATTTTGTATAGTAGGCTAATTGCTTTGTGTACAAGTCAGATTTTTCCAGTGGGACTCAAATTTCTAGCCAGCATGAATTGGGTCTTAACACTGTTCTATTCCTTTAGAAAACTGACATCTCAACAGCAAATTAAGCCCATAAATATACATTTTTATATATACGGTGTTTCCTTTGTTTTTTTAAATTGTAAATTGGTTGCATTACTTAGGATGCCGGTCCTGCTGCTTTATTAGAGACCAACAATAACAGTGGCTTAAAGGAGATAGACATTTAATTCTTTCTCAGTAAAGATGTAGTCTGGTAGGTAATCCAGGAATACGGGCAACTCTACTTCTAACTGGTTGCTCCCAGCTGCCTCCGAAAACGATGAATCCATCAAAGTGGTTGAAACAGGCTCAGCACCAGTAGGAAGAGGAAAAAACAAGTGGAAATCAGGAAGCTTCTTTTTAAGGACATGGCCAGAAACTCTCAAGTGCCATTCATCTTCACACCCTATTGAAGAACTTGGTAAATGGCCACACTTAGCTGCAAGGAAAGCTTGAAAATATATGATCTGGCTGCTGGAGAGATAGAGGTTCTAATACAAAGAGAAACAAGGAATAGTAGATCCTGGAGCAATCAGCAGTCTCTGCTCCAGTTGTCACATTTGAAATGAAAGGATTTTATATAAAATTCTAGATTACTGGTTTATTTAAAAAAAAAAAAATCTGACAGCACAAGGATCAAATTCCAGTATAACAAGAATTAGATGGTCCTGAATAGCAGCTGTTCCTTTCAGGGAGAATATGCAACATCTTTTTGGCCATAGTCCCTATCAGGCCCTTATGCACATCCAATATATAGTCTCCATTATTCATTCACATATTTGCCTAGTCCATGTGGGCATCTGAGTTTAAACTTAATGCATCTAATGAGCTACCTATTGTGCACCCATTGTATACCAAGCACTTTTCCTACATTTTCTCATTTATCCTCACAGCAGTTTTGCAAGATAGCTCTTTTTAATCTGTGCTATAACTGAGTAAATTAAGGTCAGAAAGGTTGAATAACTTGCTTAGTTTATCTAGAAAGCGGTATATTTTTAAAAAATGTAAATCCAAACCCTTTTGTGTCTGACTCAAATGCCCATGCTGGGAAGTGCATGGGGTGTCCAGAGAGAGATTTTAGCATGTTTCAATTTACCTTTTTCTTTGGTGACATAACTTTCTTCTTTCCTGCCTGTTGCACCTTTAATATTGACTCTTCTGACAAAAGAACAACTCTACTAGATAATGCAAGTCATTAGAGGAGTAGATCTTAAGACCATTACACAGAGCAACTATAAACCATCTTGGCATGGAAGAAAACATGGAGAATTTCTCATCCCCCAAAAGGGTCCTGTAGAGCACCTATCCTCAGCAGTCCACGAGCACACCCACCACTGTCTACTCTGGTGCCTCCCCTCTTTTAGCATTCCCTCCATTATTCTCATCCTCTAACTACTTCCCTCTGAACCTTTGGGGCCCAGACCAAATCCAGTCTTTTCCATGAGGTAATCCCTGGCTCCCTCCCCGATCCCTTAGGTCTTCAGTTCCCACTGTTGACTCTGGGCAACCTGTTCACACTTATTCCTCCTATCTCCCAAACTAGATAGCAAACCTGCATTACTGAGCTTAGTGTCTGACAAAGTGAATCCTCGATAAATCTATGGTGACTGATTAATGTTGTCAGATTAGATTTCTCTTTGAGTGTCCCATCTAAAAAAATAATCGTTACCAAAAAAAAAATCTATATTCTTGGGTTAGTGCTTCCAGTTTATATCTTCATAAGCTTCCATTTCTCCCTTTCTTCTGATAACTTAATGGTCACTGTGGTGTGGGAAGCAGTTTTAAAGGAGTAAACAAGGATTTACCTAAGAATTATAGATTCAAGTCTTTGGTCTTGGCTCTCCTTTCATTCATTCATTCATTCATTCTACATGATTGGGCATGTATCATGTGCCAGGCCTTGAGATGGATAACTAGAGACACAGAGATGAACAACATGGGGTTTTATCCTCAAGAAAATCTCATTCTGGTAGGAGAAGAGCATAAGGAAAAACAAATTATATCACAGGGCAAAGAGGGCTTGAGCACAGGGAAGGAATATCAAAAACAAGCCATGTGAAAGAGACTAGTCCTCTGTGCCTCAGTTTTCTTACACAACAAAACAAGTAACTTTTCTACCTTTGTCAAGCTTTATGCAATTCAATGAAGCAAAGTATTGGATTTGTACAGTATCATTACGGAAATTTTCAGCTTTGTTCTCCCACTTGTCTTGACAACCGTCATTAATCTTTGTAGCTCCTACCCCTGTTTACCAAAAAGACAGTGATTCAGAGCTACGCTACAATTAGAGACAGAGTTAATTAGAATCCAGATTTCTTAACTGTTCTTCAGCAAATGCTCACCATTTAACTTGAAAGATCACTTTGAGTGAGAGAAAAGTAGAAGCAAAAACCCATTGGAAAATGGACTAAAACCACATGTGTACAGAGGATTTCCATTTATTTTTACATTTTCAGTTTGAGATAAGAGCACTTTTAGCCACAAGAATGGGAGACCAGACCCTGATCTTCTCCCCAAAATATGGAACAGAAGAAAACAGAAAGAAAGAGAATGCCTGAGCAAATTCAATAGAAACTTTCCCAGCAAACGTCCTAAGTATCCATAACCCCAGAGTATACAATCTGGGGAGCACAGCAAGGACCAAGCAACCAACAGAATACCAGACTCATCGGAAGAATGGAAGTGGAGACCCAAGAGAAATGTTCAGGCCACTCACAACTGACTCATGGAAAAAAAGGAAAAATGTGGAGCTCCTGGGTGCCAATTACATATTGTTGAAAACTACAAATTAACAATGGCATTCACTCTAAATTCCGAAAGGACCATGAGTCAGTTCTACAAGCATAACAAGCCCTGGCTAAATACTTTTTTAAACTTTCTAATTTAAAAAAATTATCATTTAAATCAAACCTGGGTACTGTTCATTGTTCTGTGACTCACTCAAACTGTGCTTTGGGCAAATTTTTATTTATTTTCCCTCTCAATAAACTAAGAATCTTGATTCTATCAGTTGGAGCATGTCACAGAGAGGGGTTTGATGAAGAAGGGAAACAACGAATAACGGAGTGATCAAAAGGGAGATACCGCTGTCCTAAGCCTCCCTTTTAGTAAGGAAAATCCAAAGATTCAACAACGCAGTCAAACTAGTGGTCTAACCACCTTGTTGTGTGTAATAAAATCAGCTGCGAAGCATTTCCCGCTGGGACTAGTGAAGGGTATCAATTACTGCTCTCATGGGCAGCAGACTAATTCCTCCAACTCTTGTTCAAAATCAATGGTTTGTGTGTCTATGATACCCCTGTCCTCCCAAGAGATGCCAAGCCATCTACACTGCTACATGCAGCTATGCAGTATCCCCTCACTGACCTTACATCTTGGAGGAAATATGGGCCTTTGAGCCTCAATCTTTCCTAAAGGATGGCAATTCTTTCAATCAAAAGATATTCACTGAACCTTGGGTCAGCTACTCTGAATTCAAAGGCCATCTCTTTCTCCAGAAATTTACATACTGCTGAGACAGATCATGGAAATGAAACTGTAGTGAAATGTGATTACTCCGATAGAGGTAGGTACATGGGGCTACAGGAAATGAAGAGAGAGAGGGTAACACCAACTGAGCTGTGGGAATTGGAAACAGCTAGAGGGTTGAGGAAGACTTCTCCACTACTGTGAGTGATATTTGAACTGGATTACAAAGGATAAACAGGAGTTTGAATTCTCTGCTCATCTATAAGGTCTTGAGATAGAGATCAGGTTTTGTTCAGAGCTGTATTTCTAGCAACTAGCATTTTGCCTGAGACATTTATAGACAGACGAAAGAAGAGAAGGAAGGAAGGAAGGAAGGAAGGAAGGAAGGAAGGAAGGAAGGAAGTCTATTTATTTCACAAGCATAGAGAAGGGGTATAGCAGACATCCTTGGACTTGCTCATCCTTGTTTTTTGGAATCTGCTCATCTTGCCTACAGGAATTGTATTAACAGTATATCACATTTCTACTACTTGATCCTGGCCTCTAAACATAAATAATTGGTCCAGAAACAGGTCATTGACACAAAACAGACCAATCAGAGTACCTTCCTTGGAATTTGAGATTGGGACCCAGAAAGAAAGAGTCTTAGCCTCTCTTAGTGGCTAAGTCTATAGCTTATAAAACTTGGGAGCTGGGGGGAGGCCATGCCTTCCACCATATGAACAGCAAAGGAAGCTAGTCCACAAAGAGCAAAGAATAAAGTGGGTATGCAAAGAAAAGCAGAGGTGAGAACCAAGGAGAAATGTGAAACAGGAAATACTACCTAAATTTCTACTATCTCCTATGCCTGGTTCCTGAGGCCCAGCTATGTTATTGTCTTTGGGTTCTTTGAGTGTTCCATTTTGTCTTTCCAGTAAATTTTCTCTTTTTATTTAAAGCAGCTTTACTTGGTTTCTGATATTTAAAACCAAAAGCCTTTTATCCAATGGCAGTGAAAGTTGGGGCGGGAGGGTTCCAGACACAGGCTTAGCATGAACAAAAGCACTGAGGTCCAAAAGGCTTGGTTGCTTGAAGAATGGGGAGAAGGAATATAGTCCTTCATTAGCTGAAACAAAGAAATAGTGTCTCAGGATGCTAGAAAATCTCAAGAAAAAGGAAACAGATATGATGGAAACAGATCTATCTTTCTCTGGAAATTCCTATATTTGGAATGTGCTTAGGAGTCACGGCCAAAATACCTGTGAGAGGGGTTCGAGTTCCATCTGACAAAGGGGTATAAATAAAAATCTTCTCAGGGCCGATACTTCATAGGCTTTGGGAATGAATGAGGTTTAAAAACTTGCAAAGGGGTAGTAGAAGCAGAGAATGGATATCAGACTGAAGAGAGACTGATACACCAAAACAGGACAGCTTTTTGTTCATTTACAATGAGGTGTAATGATCACAGGCCTAGGAATACATGAAGTTTGTCTGTACATGACGTTCTGATTATCTGACCATAGGATCACAGTCCTTACGCATACTGACGAGAATTTACCTATGTGCATCCCTCCATTCTCCACACAAATATTAATTTTCTACCATGCTCTTCTGGATCTCCTTAATCATGTTGAAAGTAATTAAAGTAGCTCTTCAAACATTTTCAGCCCTTTATCTGCTCATTAGGCAGAATATCATGCACCAAGATACAGTAAAACAAATGTCCCAATGTCCTCCTACCCATTCATACTATGGAAGCACAGTGTGGTCCCAATTCTAGAAACTCCAACTCAGTATATCACACACTAAATAGATATATAGGGTAGAGTTCATTAGCATTACAAATAGCATTATAAGCTGAGCTTTCTCTTTGGAAAGGATTGGGCTTCAAGATTCTTTTAACTTGCCTGCTTCTCCAGTGCCATTAAAATATGATGTGATTTTCCCAAACAGCGCTTACCTGCATCCTCCTAGGAATACAGTTACTGTTATGTGATGGGTTTGACCTATATTGAACTTAAGATCTTTGGCAAAAGTAATTCCAAATAACAGCCCTGAGAAGTTTTTCAAGGAAGTCAAGAGAGTAGAAGTTGCTTTTTGCAGCATTAATACAGGAAAGATGTGAATCAAGCAAGTCTCTCTTGGTTTCAATAATTCACTGCTTAGTGTTATCTATGCTCATGTGACCAAAGACCTGGGTATTGAGCGTGCACTCAACAACATCCCAAGCACATAAATAAACCATCTTCTCCTCTCAGTCCAGGAGGCAGCTACTGATCTGGGCTGTGATCTTTTCCTACTTGACTTTCTGAGCATTTCTAAAATAGCTCACCTTGGGGAAATTAGAGACTCAAATATTTTTCTTTTGTCCTTTGGCCAATAAAAAAAGGTCTAATACCTTGCAACAGATGAATTCTGGCAGATGAAACACCAGCATATGCTGCAATGGCCAGATAATTGACCTGGTATCTTAGCATGCAAGTGAAGAGACAAAAGAAAAAATTGATAGCCACCATGGCCAACTTGGTCCATAAAGAATCAGACTCCAGATTACAGTTCTGGGATCTTGATCAGTCAAAAACCAGGCTATATGATCTCTGTGGATCAGGTGGGGAGAGAGGTGTACTAATACAAAAATTCTCCCTCTCCTCACAATCACTTTCCAATTTTGGATACCCAGGATTTTAGTTCTACCTCTTACTGGCTATGTGATCTCAGAAAAGTGCCATTGTTTCTCAGAACCTCAACATCTACATTGGTCAGGTACCAATGAATGGCCACCCAGCAGGCATTTCCAATCCCTTTCTCTCTGATTGTCTCCAACCACAGAGGCTACGAATGCTGAATTCTCACTTTCCTAGTCTTCCTGGCATTCAGAGTCCTAGGAGGAATGTGGGGAAATCAGCTGAGAGGATTCTGGATAAGAATTTCACCCCTGAAAAATGGAGACAATCTGATAAAGGACTGCTATCAAAATACACAAAATACTGATAATACCATGTATATAACCAAGATTTAAAAAAATAAACAACTTGATTATTAGGGTCTACTGTATTTTAATAAAAAACAGCTTTCTTAAAACTATAAAAATTTTTACAGAATGGCTAAAGTCTAAAACAATGAACCAAATTCTAGCAAGAATGTAGAGCAATATGACTCTCATTCATTGCTGGTGGGAATGCAAAATGGTATAGCCACTATGGAAGACAGTTTGGAAGTTTCTTAAAAAACTAAAATACTCTTTTCATATAATCCAGCAGTTATACTCCTTGGTGTTTATCCAAAGGAGTTAAAAACTTATGTCCACATAAAAATCTGCACAAATGTTTATTAGCATTTTTATTCATTCATTACTGTCAAAACTTAGGAGCAACTAAGATGTCTTATAGTAAGTGAATACACGAGTAAACTGTGGTAAATCCAGATAACAGAATGTTATTCAGCACTAAAAGATAAAGCTATTGGTCCATGAAAGACAAGGAGAAACTTTAAATATATATTGCTAAGTTTAAGAAGTCAATCTGAAAAGGCTACTTCCATATGATTCCAATTATATGATGTTCTGGAAAAGGCAAAACTCTGGAGACAGTAAAAAGATCAATGCTTTTCAAAGAATTCTTAGAGGGCTTAAATAACATTTTCGAGACATACAGGTAGGGCAGAGTATTGCAGAACAATCAGACTGGCGAGATATCAAGCACCATGTGGACTTGGACAACTTAGGTTTATTATGCCGGCAGTCCCAGAAGAGCTAGCACTCTGAAGGTTTGGGCCCTGAGCTCAGAGGTAACCTTGCTTTTATAGGGCTTACCTGCACAGTTAAAGCTTTACAGTTGGCATGGGCTGATTGGTTCATTTGTCCTCAGGTGGTTACAGAGCACAGGAGTTGCTATGGGCTACAGGCAATTACAGGGCATGAGATTTTTGAAAAGTAACTTTAGGCAATACATCTGTTATCTAAACAGAACAAGCAAAAGGGGAAGATGAGTCTTTAGTTACTCTCGAGGTCACCCTACCCTTTGGCCTATGAAGCAAGCATATCTATAGAAGCAGAACAAAGAGCTGATTATAAAGTTAGCCATTTGAGTGAAAAATTCCTCTTCAAGAAGAAGGTTGAATAGGCAGAGCGTAGAGGATTTTTAGGGCAGAGAAAATACTCTGTATGATAAGATAATGATGTCATTACACATTTGTCCAAAACCACAGAATGTACACCAAAAGTGAACTGTAATGTAAATTATGGACTTTGAATGATTATGATGTGTCAATGTAGGTTTATCAGTTGTAAAAAATACACCACTTTGTTGAGTGCTATTGATAATGGGGGAGGTCATGCATGTGTGTGTCAGGGCATATATGGGAAATCTGTGTACCTTCCCCTTAACTTTGCTATGAACCTTAGACTACTCTAAAAAATTAAGTTTTATTAAAAAAAAAAAAAGATATGAAAAAGAAAAACACTCTCCATCACCACAGATTCCTCTTGATTCCTCTCTCAGCCCTTTTCATGAGAGATATGATACGTGGATCTGAAACAGATATCTTGTGACCTTAAGAGAACATAGAGATATGGCAGAGAAGAAAAACTGGGAGAACCTACATCTTTGGGGATATCACTGAGCCAATGAACTAACCTAGACTACAATTCCTCCAGACTTCTTAAGTAAACAACATGTGTCCTTATGTAAGACCTGGCTGGTAGGCTTTCTGTTACTTGCGACCAAAAGCATCCCAATAGATACATACATCTATAAACTATGAGGGTCAGACTGAAATCCCTATGGTTCTTTCTACCTATAAAATTTCCAAAGCTATTTTTATGTCCATCCTTAACACCCTCAAAACCTCTTTTCCCTTGGCTGGCTTACCCATGAAGAGTAAGTATAGCCAAACAGTTGCCAAAAGTATTGCTTTAAAATGATAAACTAATAAAAATTGTGTTGCCTCTCCTTCAAATTGTACAGCCCTTTTCTTCAAATCCAATATAAGAAGATGGAGCCGCTGACGTATCCACAGAAAATTATGACCTTGGCAGGGCGACAAGTGTGCATTTGCACTGAGTATCCACATGCCCTGGTATGTGATAAGATTCGCTGTGAAAATGGTGGAAATGCTTGGAAGACTGGACCATGGCAACAGCAAAGTGAGCATATTTCTATTGCAATGTGATCTGAAGAACAGTGGTAAAATGTTTCCAATCCAAGTAATTTACCTATCCCAGGAATTTCCACCAGATTTTAAGCATTTCCGTTGCCAGTCTTTTTGAAACATACTAACAGAAGGAATGCGTAAGCCTGAGAACTTTCAAGCCCTGAGGAGAGAGACGGCAGAGCAGATGGGTTTTGGAAGTCATTACAGTAAAAAGACCATAGACTTCAGAGTTACAGGGTTGTGTTTGAATTCTTGTTCTACCATCTAATACCTGTATATCTTGAAAATGTCATTTGAGCCCTCTAAGAATTATTTATAAAATGTTTTGCCCTGACTTTCTTTTCTTCATGGCTATTATGAGAGGCCAATAAGATCACATATGCAAAAGTCTTTGTTTAGAGTACTATCCAAGTACGAGAGGTATTCGTTCTTAATGTTGAGGAATAGACAGAATGCAGACAAAGACCACCAAGAACCTTAGATGCCGGGGTATACATCAGAAGGCAAACAACCAAAACTTAATAAGTCAATTTCAGGCAGGCCTTTCCTGGATTTGTTTCTCTACGTGTCCAGATGTACAGTCTATGCAGGGGTTAAACCCAGTCCCTTCAAATTCAATATCAGGCCATCTGATAGTTACCTTAACAACCATAGGTATTTGAAACACCCCAAACTCAGGGATGTTTCCTCATGTGTGGTTTGGGCTATTTCCAAAGGCATTCAAGTTCATCAAAAGACATTGTATTCTCTCATCTTTCCTGTAGTCCTATAAAGGAGACTGAACTGTGTAACCAAATGAGATAGAGAGAGAGGAGCAAGGCACACATAAGTAAACAATGATTAGAGGCTCAACTATAGATCAGCCATGCACCACTAGGCTAGTCATCTATCCACTCAGAGCCTCAGTTTCCACATCTACAGTATGGGCCAATAACACCTGTTCTGTTTGCCTCCCAGGAACACTGTGAAGTTGAAGTGAGACAAAGGAGAGAAAGGTGACTTGAATACTGGAAAGCAATGCACACATGTAAAATGTCTCTGAGGCAGTGAGCAGTTGTGGTTAAGAATGTGGGCTTTGAAGTTCGACACACTCAGGTGGTATTCTAGCTGTCATCTACAGATGTACAATTCTGAGCAAGTTGCTCAAAGTCTTCAATCCTTGAGTCATGATTTTTAAAATAGGGCCCCTAACGTCTACTATATAACCTATGCTAGTGATTAAACAGCAAATTCCTGTCACTCATTAAGCAAGCACTTAATAAATGTCAGCAATGGTTGTATTTATTGTTGTTGTTGTTGTTGTTAATATTACTACTATTAATCTCATTCCTTAGTCAGATAGCAAGAGTGAAATCCATAGACGGCCTCAGTATGTGCTGCCTCCCAACCTTACCTGAGTGTCCATTCCAAAAAGTCAAACACCTCCGAAGGCTTTATTGAGGTGTGCGATGTGAAAGAGTCCAAAGCTTTACAATTGATAAGACCAGTGTCCAGAAGCCCCTTCCTGACCAACACTGCCCTATCAGATCGCTTTATGAGTGAGGCTCTAGAGCAAATCCCTTTGCTCTGCTGCAGAATGCAATCTGCCAAAGCCTAACATTGCTCCTGCTAGGCTGCCTGCCATGGAAAATCCACACTGCGGTGCTTGGGCAGCCAAGTTTCACCCCTACTGATTCTGCAGCCCCCAAAGGGAACCCAGAGTCTCCCTCCTGAAAGCTCAGCCCCAGCTTCCATACAGGAAGCCAGTGCTCTAGCCCCACCCAAACCAGCTGCCCTCCAGGCGTCCCTTCTGATCAGGGAGGCCAAGCTGAGGTCTTTCTGCAGTGGGGAAATGACTGAGTCAGCGAGGAGCCTCCTCTAGGAAGCCAGAGGTAAACGTCTTTATCTTTGGACTTAACACATTATAATTTTTCATGTAATTACTTATCTGTCTCTCCTGCTAGAATGTAAACTCCTGGAACATAGGAGCCTCTTAATATTCATTTTTATATTTCTTGTCAAATCCCAAAATGCATGACCGGCGTTTTTGGAGTCCTTCAACATAAGGAAAGTTCAACAAAGTGCCCCTAAGACACTTTCAGACATGTGTTGCCCAATCACTAGCCTCTCTTCATTCATCCAGTCAGTGGTCCCATTGCAGAGAAACAGGGTCAAAAGACAAGAAAATGGGCAAAGAAGGCCTCAGAGAAGCCATCCCTTCAACCACATTCTTGCCAATAGTATAAGCTCCATGCATCCACCTGGCAAAGCTACTCTAGAACAATCCAATTTCCACCTTCTCATGTCTACCTCTGAGCTTTGAGGGCTACTGGAAACAAAGGCCACACCCGGTCATGGCCTCCAAGCCCAAATGGTCCCCAAAAGCCAGCCAGCTTGAATATTTCCCTGGTGAGAAGGCTCTTCTCCAGAACTCTTCTTCAAGCCTCCCCAACTCTTCTGAAATTCTCAGGACAAGACTTCTCATTTCACCAAGAAAACAGAAGCTACTGTGAGAATTCTCTCAACTTCCTGCCAACTTACTAACCTTCATTCCTATACCCACACCTTTCCTTTCCTCCTTCTCTCCAATTACAAATAATAAGAAATTCCTCTCCCATGTGAAAATAATCACTGCACTAAGTCCTGACCACTTGCCTGGGGTCTTGGTATCTCTATTATCTGTAACACTCTTCTGACTTCAGCTTCTTATTTTCTAGTGAGTCTTTCTCAGTGGCCTGTAACTTCATCAAGTCTTTCATCATTAAAAAAAAAAATAACAATAAAGACAAACCAACAAAAATCCTCATTCGCCTTGGTATTTACTCAGATACATTGGAAACCTGTGTCCACACAAAAACCTGTATGTGGGTGTTTATGGGTGCTTTATTCATAACTGCAAAAACTTAGAAGCGACCAAGATGTCCTTCAGTAGGTGAATGGATTAATGCACTGATACATCCAGACAATGGAATATTATTTAGTGCTAAAGGAAATGAGCTATCAATTCATGAAAAGACATGGAGGAAACTTAAGTGCATATTACTCCGAGGAAGAAGCCAATCTGAAAAGGCTACATATTGTATGAGTCCAACTAGATGACATTCTGGAAAAGCAAAACTATGGAAACAGTAAAAAGATCAGTCATTACCAGGGGCTGGGGGAGAGAGAGAGATGAATAGGCAGAGCACACAGGATTTTTAGGGCAGTGAAATTATTCTGTATGATACTGTAATGGTGGATACATGTCACTATACATTTGTCCAAGCCCATAGGATGTACAACACCAAGCGTGAATCATAATGTAAACTATGGTTTACATTATGATGATGATGTGTCAATGTAGGTTCATCAACTGTGACAAATGTAGCACTCTGGTGGGGGATGTTGAGAATGAAGGAGGGTGTGCAAACAGGGTGGCAGGAGCTATATGGGAAAACTCTGTACCTTCCCCTCAATTTTGCTGTGAACCTAAAATTGCTCTTTAAAATAAAGCCTATTAAATCTATTTTTAATATCCTCATTCAACCCTCAATTGCAGTTAGCAGATAAGCAGGCATTAAAATAATTACAGACTTTGACAGGTTAGGTTATGAAGGAATAAAAAGTAAGAAGGGCTGAGATAACAGAGAGAGAATATGCTCACTGTGCAGATTCCCAACAGTCTGGGTCCTTTGACAGTTACACTTCACTGTGAATGAACTGTTAATAAATTGCTGCAGATCTTGGACCTCAGTAAATTCATTAGCCTGTGCCAGTATCATAAGTCTGATTCCCTTTTGCCCCTACCAAGAATGATTTCCTGGCCTTCCAAAGTGGAAGACCCAATTCTAGAACTGGAAATATAATATGGATTTAGTAGATATTCTCTTAACCTACTTCTACTAGCTGAGTAGATAGAACCAATGTGCTCCAGTCCCTCCGGAAAACAAACAGACTGCTGGCCACAGCACACTGAACATTATTATGTGAAGCTAGCAGCACATTCTCATTAACATGTACTTCTCCCAGCTGAATTATATGATTAAGTTTTGCATAAAACATAAACAATTGTTTACCTATTATAATTGCATAATTTAATTACATATTATTTTATATACTTACATATTATATAAGAATGTATATCTATACTTATATACTTTTATATACTTGTATATTATAAACTGATAAAATATGATCATGAAAAGAAAGATCAGTTATTAAAATTCAGTCAAATGTTTTAGAAAGAATTCATAAAGCTAAGCCATTAGAAATTGCTGGTGAATTAGGTGTGGATAAGAAATTTTTTAAAGGTTGAAGGAAGGAGGATTATAAAAACCTAGAAGTGCTCTATACACAGATCACTTCCAAGTGTTGAATTCTCATTCCATTTTACAAAAACTGTCCACGGCCATGCCACCCTGAACAAGCCTGATCCCGTCTGATCTCAGAAGCAAAGCAGGTCAGGCCTGGTTAGTACTTGGTTGGGAGACCACCTAGGAAGACCAGGTGCTATAGGCGTAAAAAATAAAAAATAAGGGATTGTAAGCTGACAAGGTCCTTGAAATTTGTGAGGTCAACCAAGGGTTGCCTCATCTAAAACAAAAAACAAAAAACAAAAACACCTAAAACTGGCAGTCACAGATGATGCACAGTGGGTGTGGTTATGTAAGAAAGACAGTGCTGAACTCCAGAATGCAGTACCCATACTCAAAGGCTTTGGTTTCGTATTAAAAGATCAGCAAATAAATGCACATTTATACATTTCTAGGGAACCTATGAATCACGACTTATGCTTCCTCAACTTAATAACTTTTTCAATTAACCAATCAACTGCTGACCCTGAACATGTAGCGACTTTACCTACAGTGTGGTGCTAGATCCAGCCCAGTTGCAGCAGATCTCCCTCAGGAAATACCACCAGCCCCACCAATTTCCTACAGTTAGGAAATTGATATGGCAGGAAACACGACAAGCACAATCCCATTTCTCAAAATCTCCTAGTCACAAAGGCATAAGAAGTATGAGGAGGTTGTTTTAGTCTCTGAAACAACAAATTCATAGGCAAAGCCAAGACTACAGTGAGGAAAGTAGGGCCCCTAGGGTACAAAATTTAAAGAAGTGTCACTCTCAGGTTCTCATGCATGGCCTTGAGAGTGATACCTCCTTTAATTTAGAACTCTAAGCACTTTGCTTGCCTGGTCAGTAGGCCTCCCTCCACCGTAAGTAGGTTCTCTGTTCTCCCCCTGATGATGTTTAGTTTTTCTGTAGCCAAGCTTCCAGAATCTGTTTCTTCTATTCAATCAGAGCCCACTATAAACCTCTGGGCTTTTTTTCCCACATGTATATTTGGTAAATTTTGACATAGTTGGCACCTGAGAATAGATCTTAAAGATTTGTTTAACCGTAAATTTATCAACCTTATTACTCTTCGGTAAGAAAGAAATCATTGTCTATTTTATTTTTCATCTAAGAAATGAGCGAGCAAACCTGGGAGTAACAAATAACTGTGTCTTTCTCTGAGGTGTAGACAGGTTTCAGCAACTAAAGATGAATACATTTGTGTGTGTATAAAGATGCTAGAAAAAAATCTCTTGCTGAAAAAAAAAATCTACTGGAAGACAGGATAAAGCAGTAGTAAAGAGTTTAATAGTGAAGATCTTAGTTCAATTTAAAGTTCTGACATTTGCCAGTTGGATGAAAAACATAAATAAGATGTAATCCCTCCCATCAAGAGGTAGATATCTAATAGGGACGATAAACATGATTACAACACGGTGAAGCGAGCACAGTGATGGAGACATTCACAGTCAGAGGAGCACAGGGCATGGGGCCTGGAGGAAGAGAAAGAGAAGAAGACAAAAGGAGTGGGCATCTGAACAGAGTTTTAAAGTAAGAATAGAAGTTATAGCCATAAGAGAAGAGGGAGAAGAACAATCTAGGCAGACAGGGCCTCACAGCTGTGTTACATTTTTCAAGATTAAAAGACTAGAAGGTTGCTTCAGTTAAAGGGAATTTAATATAAAGACACACAGAGAAATAAAAGACATGAAACCATCTCTATGGCAAGACAGTCAAACCTCATTTGAGACACTGAGGAATCAACACGATTCTCTGTGCTCAGTTATCCTGTGTTCCCTTAGAAGTGGATCTATCACCCCTTACTGTAGTAATTCATCGCACTGGTGATTAAGTCTCAATCTCTCTCTCTCTTTTCACATCTCTAGCCACTGCTACAGTTTTACCTCACTTCCTCTGATTTCTGTTTATTCATGGTGTTTACTGCCGCTGAGCTTCTGTCTACTACCTTCTCCCCGACATCTTCTCATGCTAGTATCTGCTAAGTTTCTGTTCATTGCATTCAAGCTCATCCTTTGGCCAGCCCCCGTCCAGTATAGAGCAGCTCTATCAAACAGAGTTCTCTTGCCAAGCCACCTTGAGGCTGCTCATTAGTGGTGTCCGTGTGTCAGATGCCCATTTCTGGCTAAGTTATCTGCATGCAGAGAGGAAGGGTCACATGGATAAAGCACACTACAATAAACCTACACATAAACAGCTTTGTTCAGAAGCTTCTTCTCAGCGCCTGAGCAAAGGCAATGAGATAGAAAAGTAGTTCTGCTTAGAACTGCAAGCTGCTTGGAAAGTAGAGGTAGAAAGGGGGTGTTTAGGTATGAGACTGGCCTTGGTCCTAAGGGGTCTGTGTTCAGGTTTAAGATATAGCAAGCAGGGATGAATCTGTCTACAAATTCTGATATGCAAAAAGATCACATTTCTGCATTAACTTTAAATCGACTTAAATCCAATGCTGACGCCCCCTTCAAAATGGTGGCAGAAAATTCAGTCTCAGTGGATGGGCTTGTCCTTTGGGCCGTACAAAGATCTCAGGGTCTTCTGCAGAACCAACACATCAAGAAAACTCCTGGACTCTGGTCATTAGTCCACGCAGGGAACCACTAGAACAGTCCATACCAGCTGCTCTCTTGCTCACAGGCAGGCTTGTAACGTGGATGCTCTCCTCCCAGAACTCCAGCTCAGACCGCCCCACATCCCTGCCCGCTCTGTCAGCTACGTGTGGTTACAGAGTGGAACTAGGGTTTTTATAGGACCTGTCTGTCCCATTGGAGAATTCATTTATAAAACAGCCTGACTAAATGTAATGAATCACAGGATAACACCTTTAAAAGGGGGGATGGGGGAGTGAGAGCTGGGTATTCAGATGGAAATGTATGCAATGACAGGGCAAAGAACGAACATCACTTTTCAGAGGCAGGTTGTGCTGTGACTGAGATGAGAATCCATCACTGACAGAGATGAGATGGGGACGAGCGGAGAGTGATTGGCCCAAGGGAGACATGAGGAGATCAACGAGGCAGGAGTGTGTCTTTCAGGACTGATTTGGCAGAAAAGGAGACAGCAGTATTTCAACGGGAGCTTTAGAGCAAATAAAACCTCTTTCTGTCTGAAACAGATGCAGAAAAGCTGCATATTCAGAGTAAAAGAACAGAAAAGCCAAGCAAAACGGGACAACAATGAGTCACCACCATCAGAACCTTTTCCCCTTCCACACTGGGAAGGCCAGATTGTAGGAAGGGGATCCTAAGATCTGGGAGCACCCTCACCTGCTGTGCAACCTCTTTGCAACAACCTTACACTCCCTGAGCCCCAGTGTCCTGGCTATAAAGTGGAGATAATAATACCTGCTTCACAGAGTTGCTGTAGTTATGATGGTTCTCTGTAAGCTCTAAAAACCCTCTACTGTATGATTCCAACTATATAACATTCCGGAAAAGGCAAAGCTATGGAAACAGTAAAGGATCAGCGGTTGCCAGTAGTTAGGGGAGGGAGGGATGAATAGGTGGAGTACGGAGGATTGGTAAGGCAGTGACACTATTCTGTGTGTTACTATAATGACAGATATATGTCATTATAGATTTTCTCATAGAATGTACACCACCGAGAGTGAACTCTAACATAAACTATGGACTTTGAGTCATAATGATGTTCCAGTGTAGGTTCATTGATTGTAACAAATGTACCGCTCTGGTGAGGGGTGTTGATAGAAGGGGAATCTGTGCATGAGTAGGGGTTTCGGGTATGGAAAATTTCTGTCTTTCTCTCAATTTTATTGTGAACCTAATATAGCTCTAAAAATAAAGTTTATTAATAAATAAATAAAGTCTATTTTAAAAAGAAGCCAAAGTTAGTGATACCAAACTCATTAGTATGTTAGCAAGAGATGCTCTGCATGTACTCATTCATGTCTGACACAGTCCCAAGGCTGTCTCCTAGAGTCCCTGTTCCAAAACTGCACATGCTACAAACCATTTCCGCATGCCTCATCTTGGTAGCTTCCTCAAGGTCACATAGTCCTCTGTCTAGTTCGGGTGGAAGGAGTGGCCTCAGTCAGCCCCAAGCCCTAGCTCCTTCCACTGTGCCATGTTTGCAGATGGCTTCTATACACACCAGCCCGGTGCCTACCCTGTGCCTCCCTCCCAAGTTCCAAGAGCTATCCGGACATGCTGGCCCTTCTTTTGTTAATGTCTCCCTATCCTGCCTCCCAACCCCTGCCACTGACAATTGCCACAGAGACTGCACATTCCCCTCCTGTTCCCTCTGCTTATGCTCACAAATGCGTCCAGATGGGACGGACTCCCCAGAACTCATATCGACCCATGGTTTCTGCCCTAAGCTCTTCAGAACCATCATTCTGTTATAAATTTCCCTATGGAAAAACAATAATAGTAGCATCACTATTGAACATTTATTGTATACAGGAACTTTTATATATTTTCTCGTAGAATTCTCACTATGGCTTTTTGACGTAAACTCTAAGTCAAAAACCAGAATCCCCTTTTCAAACAAGAAAATTGAGGCTCAGGAGTTTGAATTCCTGGTTAGTATTTAGAAGAGTCAGGGTTCTAGGAAGATCAGTCTGACTCTAGAGTCCATATTCCACTCCATCCTCAAAGTTCTTGTAACTGGAATGCTGTTCTTATGACTCTACTTTCCTCCCAATCCTACTTGGTGAAAGGAATTTTCCTCATGCCCAGATACAGAAGACGGGCACTCGAGTTACCCATTCTCTATTCTGGGTCAATCTTTAACCTCCTTCCCTCAACAGATGATGCCACGGCAGGCCATCAGCCTACATCTTTGCTCTGGACTTCGTCACAAACAATGTGGTCTCCCCGCGCTAACTCAGCACTTCTGGAAGGGCCATAGTGTACTCAGGGGTCATTACCGACCACGATGAAGCAGGCACTGTGCTTGATGCTGGAAAAACAAAGAGAAACAGAGTTTGTTCCACTCTTAAAGAGCTCAGATTCCAGGAAGAGAAACAGATAAATGAAGATAAATTCTAGGCAAGAAATAAGAACAGGAATAAGTACAGGATTGTGTAGTATAACACAAGAAAGACATTACTCCAGACAGGGATATTCCTAGATAAAGTGACACCTGAGCTTGTTCTGTGTCAGTTAGGAATACGTTCTACAGCAACCAAGGAAAACTGAACAATAACTTCCACAGATACAACTTATCTCTCAAGTTCAATCAGAAGTTCAGGGTTGGCATGAAAACTCAATAATGTCATCAAGGACCCAAGCTCTTTCCATCTTCCTGCCTTATCATACTCACATGTTGTCTTTCACTTTCATAGTCTCACTGTAGAAGATGGCCCCACGTTTGTGGCCTCAGGACCAGTCCCACAAACTAGCTGGAGAAAAGCCAGCTGGATCAATTGGTTCAGGCACCCATTCTTATTGTCACAGCTAAGGCCAGCATGGGGGTTCCAGGGTACACCTATGGAACCACCTTGTGACTCTGTGATGAAGGTTGTGGTTCCTGGAAACTGGGAAGCTGCTAAGAGCAGAGCAGACCCTCCCAAGAAGTGTCCCCTGCCAGTCTACTCTGCTATCTTCCTTGGCTGCACTACCACTTTATCTGCAGTTAGGATTCCACAGGTTAGCATCCAGCGGCTCTTATTTGATGTCAGTGAGTCCTGTCAGCCAATGCAAGATAAGGACAGCAACCAACCTTACCCCTCTCTTCTTTTTATCTTCCTCAGTACAACACATTGGAGGCTTTGAATGCTTACTGCTTGACTGCCTTTGACACAAGCTAATAACATGGTGTAAACACCCTAAAACTAGCTTTCAAGGGATGAAGCCAAATAAAAAGTTCTGCCCCAGAATCAGAACCAAGGATGAGAGGTGGGTTTTAAACTCTGTAGTTTAAAGAGATATTTAAGTGGAACTCAGTTTACTCTGTGCATTTGTGTGCATGCACATACCCAAGTGTGCGAGCATTTTCTCCTCATTGGCCAAGGCAAAGAAATGAAAGACTAGAAATCACCTCTACTTTAACAGCACACAGTTGTCCATGATGGAAGCCTATTAAAAAGATATTTTGGTCTGTGAAATAAAGCAGAGATGATAGCATAAGAATGCAAACAGAATAGAATTCAGACCTACCTGATACCAAGTTCAGACACATTAAGACACATGTGGGGTCTTGTTTTAATTGGATTTTCTAATCTTTCATATATTCTAATGAGCTTGGCAGGAAATTCATCAGTGTTTAGGATACGGCCTCTATCAAGATGATCCAAGAGCTTTCTTCTCTTTAGGTTCCTCTGTGTTGGGGAGAAGTGATTTAGTGTGAATTTTGATCACCTGAGGGAAGTTCCCAGCCTTCACGAGGTACCCGTTCAAGCCTTTTGTTTCAGTTTCCCAGGGATCCATGTATTATGAAAGAAAAGGCCCCAAGGCCTTAGGCAAAATAGTTCCCTCAGAGAGCTCAATGCAGTTTAATATGTTGCACTTGATGATTTAACGAGGATCCACAAATGCAATAGCAACCAGAGGTCAGTGGGCTGCAGACCAGAAGGGCAGATAGCTCAGCTGACCGGCAGCTACCCAACAAAGGGCTCGTCACCACAGGAATCCCTGACTCTCTACCCAGACCAGATGGACAGGGATGCCCAGCTCCTCAGCAATACTGTCTAGGAAAACAAAGGTAGGCACAACACTAACCACCTCTGAGCATCTACATTGCTTTGCTGGGGCCGCCATAAAAAGCATCTCTGGCTGTGTGGCTTAAACAACAGAATTTTATTTTCTCACAGTTCTGGAGGCTACAAGTCCAAGATCAAGGTGTTAGCAGGGTTGGTTCCTTCTGAAGCTTGTAGATGGCTGCCCTCTCCCTTATATGGTCTTCCCTCTGTATGTGTCTGCGTCTAAATTTCCTCTTCTTATAAAGACACCAGTAATACTGGATTAGCACTCATCCTAATGACCTCATTTTAACTTAATCACCTCTTCAAAAGCCTTATCTCCAAATACTGTCACATTCTGAGGTCATGGGGGTTAGAACTTCAATATTTCAGCCCATAACAACATCAAAGGAACAAGCTGAGGGTATATGTACTTCCTCCAAACCTCTCTGACCCCACTGGGGGTCACACCAGTACTGTTCTTACATGTGCAAACTCTAGACAGATGGCCTGGATCCCAATGCTGCATATCCAGACACAAGCTGTGAGACTTTAGGTAAGTTACCTGTCTTCCCTGGGCCACAGTTTCTCAGATGCAAAATGGGGATGATTATAATAGTCCTATGACATAGTGTTGCCATGACAATTAAATAGGTTCACACATGTAAAGGGCTTAGATCAGCACCTGGCACAAAGTAAAAGCTTAGTAAATATTAGTGATTATTATTATTAATTGAACATACTAGGCACCCTAGCAAATTACTGGTCCAGCCTAGGTAGAGATCTGTATGAATACCCAAAGCATCTACCCCAAGGAACACTAACCAAGGATACTCTTGAACCCACAGTGAGTCTGACCACAACATGTCAATCACAAATTTGGAAACAAAAATCCATTTACCTTCCAGAAGCCTCAGCCAGTTCGCTCTTTTAACTTAGGCCCCTGAGTACATAAGGCTTCTGCTTGTATGTATTAGATGAGTTTACATCCACTGGTAAGTCCCTTTGTACAGATTGAATTGGCAGGCAATGAATTTTTCCCTTTGTTTTTTCTTGTTCTCACTGAAGATGATAAAGAAAGGCTTAAACTAATCCTTGGGAGACAAAAGTCTTCAAGTGACTCTTCTTCAAGCCTATTTAGTCTTGCTTACAGTTAATCAGCTTGCATGTCAAAGCAGCCCCTAGATCTGCTGGATATTCATGACAAGGAGAAACATATAAAGACAAGCCACATTTTGCTCTGATATGCTGGGTGTTTGTCGTTTGAAGGTACCAGGTCTCCAGCTTCACAGGAACTGCACCAGTCAATGGAACCCTTTGTTCCCACAGAAGTGAGTGCCCTCACTGACATCAACATTTTTTTAGAACCTACTGTGTGCGTATCCCTGCCCAGAAGTCTAAACAAGGAAAAAGTAGCAATGAATAGGCCAGCCTCTGGAGGGGCTGATAGTATAGTGGGACAGACTTCCCTCACAATCAATGATAAGAAGACGTGATAAATGCTGGAAGAATTGTAGTCATGCTGCTCGGGACCACAGAGGAGGCCACAGTTGTGACTGATGATGCGAGAAGGCTGCATTTCAGGTGGGCCCTTTGAAAAAGGAGTAGACAGGCAGCAAAGTGGGTATAAAGACCTTTACAACAGAGTAAACTGGATAAGCAAAATACAGGGGCATGAAAATGCCCGAGGTAATGAAGTAGTATCATTGGAGGCAGTGCAGGAAGTGGTAAGAGAAGAGACTGAAACCCACAAACACCATCTATTTAGAATTCCTTCACTTATAGGAACAGGCCTCACTGCACATGTACACAGAGACCGAGCTCCTCTGCCTTTGTCATTTAATACCGGTCTCCATCTTTATTCCCATTTACTGCTTGTTTTTCTAGTCTTTGCCTGTAAACTGCTGTTAAAAGGCCTCCTGGAACATTTCCATCACTACAGAAATTTCTTTTGGACAGTGCTGTCTTAGAGAATATTATTCAAGACAGCTGGTAGTTTTTGGACAGGTTTGAAACAATGCAATTCCGTAATCATTGCTTAGGGAAGTAAGAAATCAGAAGCATGACAGTTATTTAAAGGAACATTATTATTGCCTTTGCCAACGAAATACCTAAGCATTCCGAGAGAGGACCTGATTTAGAACATGTTGTTAACATCTTCAGTCTCAAATATTTCTTCAGGGTTTTACGTAACCCTTGGTGACGACTATTATTTAAAACCTAGCCATCTCTGTATTGTCGATGTCATTTTTGTGCTCTTTGTGTATGTGCACAAACCCATATACATGTTCCAGCTTGCAAGAAGATTTTAAGTTCCTTATAAGCAAAGATTTGTTCTTTTATATCCCTAGTGCCAAGTCCAGTGCTTTGAACATAGAATATGCTCAAAAAAAAATCGTTGGTTAATAATGGCATACGAGGCTCTCTATGACTCAATCCTTCCTTCCTTTCCAGACTCACCACTCCCACTCCTAGACCTGCTCTTTACAGTTCATTTCTGCTGAGCTCCATGCGTTCCCCCAAATGCTCCAAGTTTTAAATGCTCCCAGGCCTTTGTACACACTGATTCCCCTGGAATCACCTTAAACTCCCCGTTCTTCACTTCGTCCACCTCCAGGCCCCAGTGGCAGCCCCTCCCAGGAGCTCCCTCAGGAGCACTCACAGTTCGCTCTATGTGCAATTACCAGTCTAGAGGCCTGTGTCCTCCACTGAGTCATGAGTCCTGTGAGGACTGGAACTATCACTTATTCATGGTTGTATCCCCAGAACTGAGTATAAGGCCATGGAAACGACTGCTTATCAGATAAGTTCAACAGAAGATTTTTAGAAGTGATGTGAAGCCATACTCATATTCTGGCACGTCTTCCTCTCTATCATTTAAAATTCTGACAAATAGCAACAATAAATCCAAAACGTAAGGGAACACTTATCTCATAGGTAGAGACAGTGGTCAGGGATGGAGAAAGCACGCAGATGAAACTACAGTTGACCCTCGAATAACACAGATTTGAACTGCGCGGGTCCATGCAGATTTTTTTCAGTAAACACAGCCGGCCTCCACCCGTTTTGCACCCAGGGATTCAACACACTGCGGATGGGAAACAGTATTTTTGCATTCCCAACCACAGATTCCCAACCGCAGATTCTCAGCCGGATGGAAAATACTGTTTTCCACCCACAGTTGGTTGAATCTGCGAAAGACTGACTGAAGAGTAAAAAGTTAAACACGGATTTTCCACTGAGTGGCGCCCCCTTAACCTCTGCCTTGTTTGGGGATCGACTGTGTATTTTTAATATTTTAGTTTATAAGCTGGGTGGTGACTTCATGGTGTTTATTTTATTAATATATTTTATCACATATATGTTACACATTTTACATATCAAATAATGTGCAATATAAAATAATTAAATTTTTTTCTTAGTTATGGTCTTTAGCAACGAGGTAATTTTAACTCTTCTATCTTTATAACATATATATTACACATTTTACATATCAAATAATGTGCCATATAAAATAATTAAATTTTTTTCTTAGTTCTGGTCTTTAGCGACGAGGTAATTTTAACTCTTCTTAATTTTCACTCTTTGCAAAATTTTACTTCCTTTGCCGCCTTTCATCAATATTTCAACAACCGTTTTTATTCTTTCAAATAGGGAACAAAAAGTGCTACCTTAAAGCATAACAGCAATATGTTCAATCTTTTTCCCACTGATGAGAAAATGGATGTCCATATCTACGTTAGACTATTGAGACATCTTTAAAAGATTGTTTTCCACACCAGCCCAGATGGTCACAGTGACCCTAAAGGTAGCCAATGAGACACCTATGCCTAAAAGCACAGCTCCTAATAGTTCAACGTTGCTGCAGGGTGATACTTTCTTCCAAGGAAGCAGTGAAAGACGTCATAGGTGGGCTATGGAGCAGGCTTACTATTCTCCTCAATTTAGCTACATCTATTTGGTGCCCACTATGGGCCCAGCATTGCAATGGGCGCTGGGGATGCAGTAAAAACTAAGACAAAAAGACACAGCTCTGGTCTCCAGGAACTCGCTTTCTCATGTTGGCAAGCAAACATAAGTGCAACAGTGTAAAAGAAACACAGGTAAGGAAGGAAGTGGATGGCGAATCAGAAAAAGCATCTAATGGTGAGAAAAAAGACATTTCAGGGAGAAAAGACAGCATGTGCAAAGATGAAAGATATCAGTATGGTAGCACTAAATAGCATATTAAGTAGTTGAATTTTATTTCTAAACTGCCCTCGAAACCAATTAAAACGAGAAAATTATAAAGCATAGGAAAAAGAAGAGTGCCTTCAGCACACCAGGAATTTTGAGAATTTCATGAATGTATCCAACCACTCTTAATTGTAGGCCCTTGGCTGCTAGAACTGGAGTCACGCAGGTTATATTTAAAAATATTTAAAATGTGCTCTGCAAGACTTAATACCTAATTATATTTGACTTTGATCAATATTAAAAATTATTTTACATCTCTTGAGCATTTTGCTAACCAAAGTAAAGGAGGGGAAAAACTGGCTCAGAACCACTGGAGAATAAAATCAAACTAACCCAGAAGTAGGAAATTTTTTAAATAAAGGGATAACAAAACCCTAGGTCATCAGACATTCTCTGGAATTAAACCATCAACATCCTCTGTGAAAAGAGATGGCTCTCCCTCTTCCACAGACAATCTTTTCAAAGAACTGGAGAGCCATTCCTGCCAGATCTTTATCTATAATCACATGGTATTACTTCAACAACCCAGTCAGAAAAAGGCTTTTTAATTGCTCACTAGGCTGTGTCGGGGTTAAGAACTGATAGTCTCGAGTTCCCAGTCTTTCTAACAGAAGACGGCCGACTTTAAGTACTTGATTCTCCTTTCAAATGGCTGATTCCTTTCTGGTTTCTTTCGGGCTCTCCCATTTCCATTCTGGGTAGCAAGCCCTGCTGGCAGGGATGGTAATTAGGTGTGATTTAAGTGCTGCATAATTTGTACAATGCTATAAAATGCCAATGCAAAATCAAGGGAGTTTGGTCAAGAGGAAAATTTATTTTGGAAGAGGAGAGGGGGAGCAGGTGGCACTAGGCCATCTGCTTCAGAAGGGATAATTAGGATTCTGGTTTTGCTGAGAACATTTTTAGAAAAAGCATTTGCAAGGGTTGCTGAAAAGTAGCATCAATTCTGAGAAGGAAGTAGGAAGAGAGAGCAAAGGCTGAGCTCTCCAGATTAAACCAGTGTCAAGTCAACCTTGAAAATGAAAAATTTTCAGAAAGACCCAGACAGAAGGAAATCTTGCAAGTAAAAAGTAGCCGTCCAAGTGGACAGGATGACCCCAGCTCTGATATATTGTCTCTTTTATCCAGGGTATTATTTAGTGCTTTTCATCTCCAGAAAGTGGAGCAGCATTAAAAGAGTTATGGACCAAGATGTTTTGAATTGTGAAGATTTTCTTCCTTCCCCATCTCTGGCCTCTGATTATGTGGCCATTTCTTAGTGCCTCTACCCCTGTCGAGACAAAGGGTTTGGGCATATAACTTCTCAGGTATAAATGCCCAGGAAAAGAGAGACAAGCTCTTAAAGGTCTCAGGAAAGAAGAAAGAAAAGAAGGGAGGGAGAATAGGACGAAGGGAGGGAGGGAGGGAGGGAACATGGGAGGAAAAGTGCAAAGAAAAGTATGTTACTGGGCTATAACTTTTAGATTTGGGAGCAAGCATCATGAATTTTTAGATCAGTAAAGAAGGGAGACGGTTTCCAAAAAATTACCAGTTCAAAGGTATTTGTGCTATGTGATTTTTAATAAATAGTGCACATTTAGTATTTAATGCTTCAGTTTAATAGTTTCTGTAATGTGAACTAAATTAGTCAATGTATTGCAATATTTGCCAGCATCTATTATAATCACTGTAATTACCTTCATCTGTCTATTAAAGGACAATTTCTGCTTCTTGTCATTATCCTTACTCTGAAATAGAACAACACAAATTAGAAATTATATATAGACAAATTAGAATTCCCTACCAGAATTTGGGTTTCTCATATGAAAACTTCAGCGAGAGAGTCCAAGTTTAAACTTAACTCATAATCTGGTATGAAGTGAAGTGAAAAATAATGAATAATATTTAGTAGAGAGAAACCTCATGGATTCAGACTTCATTAATGTGGACTTTGCTGTGCTTATTTTTGCTATATTCATAAAAACATAGTTTCCTACAAAATTGTTCTTATAAATTCAATTGTACCGAGAAGCAGCTTCCTAATGCTATCTTTAAGAGTCTTAAGAGTTTTAAAAGCCAGAACTTAAGAATGTTTTATAAGCTACTGTAGAGTATACCCTGTCACAAAGTCCCAAGAGCCCTGCTTACCCTTTTTTAGAACTGAAAATAATATTAGATCTACTGTCATCTAATACATCTAGAAAAACATACCCCACTTAAAGGTAATGTCTTTCCCATCCCCTACTTGAAAATACTCTTATTAAAAAGTTACAGAGAAAGAGTTAATTGAAAAAAAAAATGTAGTAGTATCTTCATGTACATAATAAACTATATATAGTCTGCTTTTTTCCACATTAAAACACCTTGCCAATTCTTAATATTTCTGCAGTGTTCTTTAGAGTATCTCCTTTTGGAGAGGGGTTAAATGTGAAAGCTTTCCTTTGTCCCCAACTTGGAATTCTTGATGTCATTTGTTGGCTTGAAATCTACTTCTATCAAGTGCCTGATCCATTGACCTCTGGATAATTGCTGACATGTTCTTCTGAATCCTCTTGAACTTAAAGAAGAAATGCCTCTCACTTCTTCCCAATGCCACCTTATCCCACCCCTCTCCTAAGAAGTCTCGTGTGTCCCCACTCTGACCCTTCATGCACAAAAGCAGTTGTTCTGTGCCCTTCTCCAGAGCACCACAGCACAAAATGGAGTGAATTCTCCTTAACTCACCCTGGCTTATACAACCGTAAATAATTTCAAGTTGTAGGATCATAAAATCTTAGCATCAGAAAGGATAGTATCCAATTCAAAATTTCATTTTATAGCTGACGAAAATGAGTCCTAGAGAAGTGAAGTAACTTGCCCAAGATTACATATTTCTTCTTGATAGCATTGTTAAGAAATGTGGAAATTCACTAAGCAAATGACTATGAGCCTACTAGTTCTTGTTGTATTCGAAAATAATAAAATGGCATTAATTTCTTTTTCTGGTTTAGGCTTCACATTAACTCATATGAGCTTTCTCCATAATTAATCTATGAACCCATAAGCCTTTATTCTATAAATGGCAAAGTAGTGTTAAGAAGGGAAATTCTCAATTTATTTCCCTGCATTTTGGCCCATAGTACAGAAAAAAAGGTTTTGGACTCACACTTCCGCCCTGTCTTCACTTACTTCCTAGCCCTCTCCACAAGAGAAGGGGTCTTCTCTATGATTGGTCAGAGTGCGATGTTCATTAGCTCACATTTTGCCAGACGGTTGTGGTATTGTGCCTTTAACAAGAATTATACTAATTCTTTTTCTACTTCCTGCCTTTGAACTCCCTAGCACTCGTCAGTTAAAAAATGACAACCTTCTTTGCCACCTGGGAAAATGCCCATCTATCTCTCCTCTCCCACCAAGAGGCCTGACTTGAGCTGTTGACCTGGCCTTGAGCCAAACAGCATAAACCCACTTTGGGCTACACACTGGCAACAAATATGCACCTTGTTAATGTCTAGCTCCTTGTCTCCTGGCGTTAACAGGTGTGCTTTGGATTAGCCTATCTTTGATTCACAAATCAAAGATCCCCTCTTTAGGTTGGAGATGGGGATAGTGAGAATCAGCCGAGATTCAGAGGAAAGGAAGCAAAAGATGGCATTTCAGCTCAAGTTTAAGACATGGGGCCTGCCCAATTCTATTCTACCAGAGATGCCCTGACTGGGGGAGGGGAGAGGGAGGCAGAGGGGAACAGTGGCTGGTTACTGGGCCTTTGCCAAGCCATATTACTACTACGAATGCTGATAATATGTTTCCCATGTGGTCCTTGTTCTTTGTATTTATAGACTCCCTGGAAAGAACCTCAAAAGGAGAGGAGTGAGTGGGAGAGTTCAAGACCAGTGCCTGCTTCTAACCTACTAAACAAGTACCTAACTCCATATCATCATAGAAGAAAAAGAGATTCAGGTCACCTTCTCAGGAGAAACCTAACCTAGCTACTGAAGGAAGGCTATCTACGAGATGCCCCTACATCAAGATCTCGGCTCATTGTTTCCTAAAAACGTTTAAGGAAGCCTGGAGACAAATGCCTGTGTTCACATTTGGTTCATTTCTGGTCCTTTCCTCCAGCAGAAATACTCAAGTACTTTGGGCTCATTGTTCAGTTTATCAGAAAGTAGAAATTACCTAATCCTGCCTGCCTCAGGCAATACTGACTCCAGGGGAAAAGAGAAGAACCACTCTACTTGCGATGAGACTATATTGAGAAGTTGACTTAGATGATCCCTAAGGTGCTACCAACAATAATCAATTTTCTATTTCTAGTTCTATCTATGCCTAAGTCAACTAAAATTTACATATGTAAATAATGACATTTTTCCAGACAGAGAAACATAAACAGAAGTGATGCTTATAAAGGTCAAATTACGGAGTCCTTGGAAGATTGCACTAATGGAGCAGAGCCACAGTAGCTCTTGACTGTACTGAAAACTATGATCTTCAAGGTGAGGAATAGGGTCGGTCAGTGTGCTCTTATATGCAGTAATGTGAAGTGGAAAGAGCATCAGATAATCAGGAACTCCAGTTGCCGGTCTTGCTTACCTTATAACTAGCTATGAAACCTGGAGCCAGCACAGCTTCTCTACATGTTCTCATCTATAAAAGGTAGAAGACAAATAACACAATTACTGGGTCCCTTCAAGCTCTAGGACTCCATGTTGTTAATGAAATGATGCCCCCTCATTAGAGATAATGAGAGGAGAGTGCCTATTTTTTTAATCATGAAATATACTTTTAGGTGATTTACTCCCGATTTTTGAAAGAACCAAACTCAATAAAAATAGTTTGTCAGAAGAGATTAAAATTCAATCCATTAAAATAATTGCTTCCCGTATTCCAAATTCAAAATAGATTGTTTCAGTCCATTATGAGTGATTTCAAGAAATCTTACATTAACAATAATTTGGCCCTTTTCCTGAAAAAATCCTGGTGGCTCATATTTCTGTTCTGTAAGAGCAATTACCATTCTTCTCTGGGAAAATGAGCAACAACTTGGGGCTATAAGTAACCAAGAAGTCCATTTTCATTTCCAAGAGTACTAAAGACAGAAACCCAGGGGTGAAGCAGAAGCTGTAAAATAGCAGAGGTGTTGATTGTGTTTTTAAAATTCCAATTTCATTTTCAAGTGCAGAATGTGCCCAGGAGCAAGACTCAACACAGCAACCTACAGCAAATGTCCTTAATTACTTCTTTCCCAGGCTACTTCAAACATTAGCAATCTGGAGGCTTGGTCCATAAAACTGGCCGGAAATTTCTCCAAATCATTTTCTAATCATTTACTTGAAAAGTAGGCAGAAGTTACACCTAGATGTGGCTCCCCCAAATAATTATTTAACAGAGTGAGGTTCTGACCTCTGAAATCCTCTAGGAACAGTGGTATTTCAGAGGCAGCAATGAAACTAAAATTCTGTTTCCCTTGAGATCTAAATGGCATAGTTCTCTGCAACCCTTGTTTTATACACCAAAATGGAGTGAGTACGTATTGCCTTCTGAGTTCCAGGACTGTCCAAACATAAAACAATCTGTCTCATTGCTTCCCTATTACAAATATATTTGCCAGACTATGTGTCCCATTTGTAGCCTGAAACATTGGATATCCTAAAGACTGGACCTACTATAATTTGTCCTCTATGAAGTCATGTGCTCTTTCTTACTCTCCTTTTATCTAAGCTGGTACCAATCAAATAGATTTGAATTTGTTCAAATAAAATTTACAATGCCCAGCTTCCCGATTTGGTTTTAGTCAAAAGATTCCATCAAATACTAATCAACACTCAAAAACTATAAGAATTTATTTATTTTGTCTCCAGGAGTCAGTTTGAGATATCTAACTGGTATAAAAGCAAACACCTCATGGAGAGTAAAATAAATGCCCTGTCTAACAATGTCAAACATTGCATTGTGGAGAGATGGCGAGGAGACTGGGACACGAAGACGCAAGATGAAAAAGGGAAAAAGAGAACAGAGTGATGCAGTTTTATCCTGGGCAGCAGAAATTATTAAAACCCTTTTATGTTTCATAAAACATTTTAAGAACAAGATCATCCCAGTCGGGGAGAAAATCAGCCATAGTCTACATCGATGTATTTGTCAGAAGCCAAGCAAGACATTCACCTTGAGGGAATCCAGTGCTCTCTTCAGGTAGATGGGGTGTGCTGGACACCTACAGAAAGATGTCTGAGTGATGTCCATGCAGACATCTTCCTGACACTACCTCTTTTTCAGAGGCCAAAGAGGCGGTTCTGCAGCTGCAACAGAATGACCCAATATTCTGTACAAACATTCCCTTCCCCTATAGATGGCTGGGCCGATTCACTAGCAATGTAGCAGAAGTCACTTGACCTCTGCTTCAGAACTTTCCTCCTTTCCAGAGCCCCCACCAAACCAGTCCATCCTGCAAGTGCTCAGGGCAGGTAGGAGGTAGTTATTGGAAAGGCAGATGTGTGTCCCCTTCTGACTAACCAAGGCAATATTTGCACACTGGGAAGCAGCAATGAGTAGCAAGCATAATAGAGACAAAGAGATGGATTCTCTTTCTATAAATAAACATAGAAATCGGTTCTGGGATTCCAAAGTCATAAAGGTGCAATATACACATTACGTTCCCCTTTATTCATGAAGAAAACTTTACCATTTTATAAGAATTATTTTATGCAGAAGACAGATTCAAGACTCTTTTAAATGCAAGTCAATGTTAACACTGGAAAATTCAAGGTGTATTCTAGTCCAGGCCAAGGAAGAAGAGGAACTTTCTAGACCTTTTTAGTTTTTGTAAACATTCGCAAACATTTTCAGACCTATGCTACCAGTCCCTTGATTACTTTAAAAATACAGAGTCCTCTGGTGTGCCAATCTGGCCAACTCACATCTAGTATATCCAACTCCATCTTTAATTTTAAATCTGACCCCCAAATAGCTTATGGTTTTGGTGAAGCCACAATTGTCAAGTGGCTTATCTTGTATGATGGACAAAACCACCAGTGACGGAGCTGGTCAAGTGGGTGCCATGGAGATGCATTCCTGACCAGCATCAACTCAGTCTTGCCAATTATGCTAGATCTGCAAAGTCTTTAGCAGATCCAGTTTTTTTTCTTCCCTTTTTATATTTTATTTTTAAAGTTCCTTATATGTAGGTACACATTTATGATTAAATGTACAAGTGTCTCGTATTGGCCATATTGGTTTGTTTTGCTTTGTAACCATCCTTCCCTTCTTTGTACACATTTAAGAGGCCACCCACACCATGGCCTCTTTCCCCCAACAGGAATCTTTTGGTAATAGCTTAACATGCGTCTCTCCATGTTTTTCTCTGTACTCATATAATCATGTACAAACATACACACATATAGTTACATGAACATATACATATAGAAGAGATATAGTATTGTTTGTTTTACAAAAATAGAATTCTATCTTAAACCCTTTTCTGCTTCTTGCTTTTCTCAGTATAACCCACCCCATGGAAATCCCTCCAAGTCAGGTAATAGAATTATAGGTGTATTTTGTTTTGGTTTTGCTTTAGCCTTTTAAATACGTGTACAAGATACCATGGTATGGATGACAATACAATAATTGATGAAACCACTACTCTCCCAATAAATATTCACTTTGTTTTCTATGTACAAATATGCATTAGACAAGGTCTGCCAAAGAAACAGCTAAGAAGTCACAAGGTCTGCAGTTATCAAGCTGGAGACCCAGAAAAGCCAATGGCATAGTTCTAGTCCAAGACTAAAGACCTGAGAATCTGGAGAACCAGTGGCATAAGTTTCAGTCCAAAAGCCAGCAGGCTCATGATCCAAGAAGAACTGATGTGTCAGTTCAAGTCTAAGGCAAGAAAAGATCAATGTCTTAGTCCAAGGCAATCAGGCAAAAGGAGTTCTCTCTTACTCTGAAGAGAGTTAGCTTTTTTCTTCTATTTAAGTCTTCAACTGATTGGATAAGGCCTACCCACATTGTGAAGAGCAATCTACTTCACTCAGTCTACTAATACAAATGTTAATCTCATCCAAAATATTTTCACAAATTCAGAATAATATTTGAACAAATATCTGGTCACCATACGGCCTAGTCAAATTGACACATAAAATTAATCATCGCAATCTCTGTATACTAACTAGTGGTTGTTTTTTGGTTGTTATTGTTATATTGGGGTTTTTGGTTTGTTTGGTGGGTTGTTGTTGTTTTTTTATAGAATAAAGTCCCAGTACTCAGATTACTGAACCAAAAAGAATGGGTGGTATTAATTTTAATGATTTTAATAGTTTGCTTTTCACAAAGACAAAAAGAATTACATTTTGCCATCATTGTATAAGAGGACTCTTTCCTCCATATCCTGAACCAGTAATGGATGTTACTGCTCTTTTAAATTTTGACTATTTTCTGTCTTGCTGTTATTTAAAATTGGATTCCCTAAATACCAGTAACTTTTAATATCTTCTCATAAAGTTTTGGCTATTGGATTTATTCTTATGTCAATGGTCTCTGCATATCATTTGGGTAGTTTGTCCCGTCTTGACAATTTGCAAGATTATTTATATATTATTAGATGTATGGCTGTTAATCCTGTTTTTTGATTTTTTTTTTCTGTGACTGTAATGTACTTATTTTTGTTTCATTTTGTTTAGTGAATTTTTTTTGTTTGTTTTTAATAGCTTGTGGGTCTCTAGTAGTCTTGGTTAAGATCTCCCCTGCTACTAGATTGCACAAGTGAAAATTTCCAATTTTTTTTTTTTTTTTTTGGCAAGATTTGCATTATTGTGTGTGTATGACAGTAATCCAATTTTGCTTTTCCCTAGTTGGGAAATCAGGAATCCCAAAACTGTATTGTTAAATCCTGCCTTTTCCTTGCTGAATTAAAACGCCACCTCTGGAATACATTGAATTCTCTGTTTCTGGATTATCTGCTCTGTACTGCTAGTCCTTGTCTGTCCCAGGCCAGTAACATATTGATGTAATCCCATTGTTTTAAAAACATGGTGATATCTGCTGAGTGAAATCTCTCCTCCATCTCATTTTTCTTTTTCATAAAATGTATTCTTCCATATAAACTATAAGATTATTTTGTTTAATTGCCAAGACAAAACTCTTTGCTGGAATACTGACAGGAATTATAAAGAAATTATCTTTTTTGTATAAATTTGTTCCTTTGAAAAAAGAAAGTCTTTCCAAATGTTCAGAGATTGTGTGTCCCTCAGTAAAGTTTTATAGTTTTCTTCATATAGGTCCTGTATCTTTCTTAATATACTTACTTATATGTAATAGTATTTAAAGCTATTATAAATTAATTTTTTATTTCCATTTCTGTCTGCTTACTTGTAGAAAAAGATAAGTTTTAATAGTTGTATATGTATCTTACTCCAGCTACCTTACAAAATTATCTTATTAACGTGACTAGTTTTTTTAACACCTAACAGTAGAAATTTGGGTTTTGAAAGGTAAAATAAGTGTATCACCAATAAAAAAAATGACTTTAACATTAGTTTTTTCTTTTCACGACTTATTTCATTCACTAAAAACTCCAATATGATGTTGTATAATAATGGTGGGAATATTCTTTTTTAGTTCCTGATTTTAGCAGCAGATTTAGTATTTTGCCACTTAGGATAATATTTGCTGGTGGTGTTTTGGTGAGTGGTCTTCATTGTACTTAAGTTGTTCACTTCTATTTCTCTATTACTTAGCTTTCTTTTATAAAAATTTCATAAGATGCATCTTTTAAATTCATTAATATAATAGTATGATTTTCTCTCTAATTTGCTGATGTAATGAGTTATATTGATAGATACCCTTATTTCTATCTCTTCTTGCATTCTTAAAATAAACCTTACTAAATCACAGCGTAGTGTTTTAAAACATCACTACATTCCAGTTGCTATTTATTTTATTTTATTTTTTTGCATTATAAGTTAGGTTGGCTTATAATTTTAAATTGCCAATTATACCTCCTTTAGTAGAGCTGAGTTCATAAGTGAACTCAACTCTTTTTCGTATTATGGCCTAGAACACTTTAACACTGCAATTACCTTTCTTTAAAAATCAGGTAAATATGAGTCGTGAGCCCACTCAGTCTTGGGGCCTGATCTCACTGTGAACTCTTTCATCGAGTCTCAACCTCTTCTCCACCTATTGTGCAGCTGGCCCCAGCACAGAAGATTGCTTCATCTTTCAGGGTCTACAGACAGAAGAGCAAGATTCCCTTCACTCAAGACTGTTTCCTTTCCACTTCACCCTCTTCTGCCTTAGTTCATTTGCTCTTTGTTTTGAGTCCTTTTCAAGTATTTTGCTGAGATAATGAATGTGAGTGAAACTCTAGAGTATTACATATCATCGAATCACCGTTTTTTCCCTTGCCTTGACAGGTGAATGATATCTTGGCTGGGAATTGGGTTCTTGTGTATTTTCTGTACATTTTGTTCCAGTATCCTCTAGCCTCCAGATGAGACGTCTGATGCCAATCTTACTCTTATTCCTTTGTAGATAACTTCTTTTTCCTGCCTAAAACTTACAAGATCTTCTCTTTGTTCTTATAATTCAGAATATGTTGGATCTCATTTTTCTCATCTGACCTGGAACTCGGCCCACCTATCTGGCTCTTTCTTGTCCTCTTAAGCACCAAAGAGAAATGAGAAGTACCCACAAGGCCAATGCCATCCTTATTCCTTGTGGTAGTGAGATTTCACTGGGCCAACCTCTTTATAGGACCAACCACTTGCCAGTCTCTACAGAACCCTGATGGCTTTCCCAAAACTCTTGCCAAACCTGTGTGTAGTGCTAATATAAAATTCCTGTCAGAGTTTTCCCCTTCCACACAGCCTCCAGACCCACCTTAACCCAGTGCTCTTTGGCTCCAGCTGCCATTTAATCGGAGACACAGATAAGTTAGAATTGAGAGTGCAATGAAATTAACCTACTACTTGCAGGTTAATAAAACACAAAAACCTAAAAAAAAAAGACATTATATGCCTCCCCTCCTCCCCTCAGCCTAGTTCCAACTAAGAAATCACATGAGTGCCTGCTACACAGGTCTATTGGGAAAAAAAAGAAGCAGCAGCAGCAGAAGCAATTTAATTTCAGAAACACTTTAAATGATATTTTTCTTCATTTCTGCAAGACCTGCCCTGATTCTGTTGAGGCTCACAGCATGTGGGTCAGCTCTTATGTTCACCACTGTGTTCATTAAATACGGGAAACTGGGCCAGGAGCTGACCCGAAGGCGAGGAGATGCTTTCCCTTCCCCCCACTCCAGCTCCCACTGGTCTTCATCTAATTCAGCTGCAATGTCAAGAAAACCGAATATTACCAAGCAACAATCCTTGAGTGAGCACCAAGTTAGGAAATGAAGGAAAATATCACTGGCTCATGCCCTAACAAAACGGAGCTATTGAAAAGGCTGAGAATTTATGGTAAATTCTCCTCTGAGGAGCCTAATGACCATGCAGGTTCTCTGTTCTCTTTGCCAATGATTAATGTATGTTTGTGCAGCCTAATATTGCTCCCGAATCTTAGCCTAACTCCCTTCAAATCAAGCACACGAGAAAATTACAGGCTCCAAAGGTCTTGTGAGGCATCAGTGGGATGTAAGAAATGAACATTAACGGGCCAGTGCCACTCATGTATCCATCTGGACCTTGAAGGAGGCTATGATGAGGGGAGGAAGTTTGGACTAGGAAGCTGCCCAGGTTTCATCTCCTGGAGGTAGAGGCCACAGTGTCTGCCTCACAGGGCTCTCCAATAAGCAAAGGCAAGACATGCAAAACTGAGGTGATGGAGTGGTTATCATTATCATTGTCATCCGAAAGTCTTTTATGGCTTCACTTTCCAGGTCCATGCTTCTGCTCCCTTCAAGCCCGACAAGTTTCAGAAAACACATTTCTTTACACCTCCATCTATTTTTATAGTCCCCATTAGCAACAAGAGGCATCAGAGTGATTAAGTCAGTGTTACTATTAACAGTCTCTCAATGATTTATGACAGTGCAAACAGAAGAAGCATCTTATGGGTATAGTTAACTGGATACAATAACTGTGCAATAGAAGATATTATTTCTAAGTGATAAATGTAAATCAATACTGACTCTTAAAAAAAAGGACAAGAATGAAAGATCTTAACTATATCTCAAATATTTAGGAAAGCATAGTTTTTGTTTTGATAGTCTTCTGTTTTTGTTTGTTTTCCCTAAAAGGGGCCGTCTCTCTAGTTCTTTTGACAGAGTAATAGCAAAATTTTTCTTCACTAGAGTTCGCAGCATTTGTGGAGTGTATCAGCTCTGACTTATTTCCCTCCCACTAAAAACAGAGATAAAAGTCTGCTCTCCAAAGGGTAACAAGTAGCTAAGAAATTCTGAAATGATCACTAATCGCATAAGCTGGCAACAGAGGGTAGTTGATTCAGAGACAGACTTCATTCCAGAGTCAGAGATTCTTGGGATCTAACCATATTTCTCACTTGAACTCATTACTCAAATAATTTCTTCAACTTCTATTAGCTTCAGCTTCTTTGACTTTAGATCTAAGAATGCTCTATAACTCATCAATGACGACTACTGTTAAATAAAATAATTCTTAAAAAGTCCCTATCCTAGTATCGGCCAGTAGCAAGTAGTCAGTAATTTAACATTAGTTTTTGCTAATAGAACATCATTCATGTCTATACTAAACTGCTTACCTTTTCTTCGAAGAAAATGAAATGCAGATGTATCTGAAGCTGGCGTTATGAAACTGGAGGACATGACTGGATGATTCCCACACCTGGCTGCTCATCAGAATTTCTGATAAATGTAAAATGCAGCTGCTTCAGCCCCCAGCGAATCAGAACCTCCGAGAATAGGGGGTCATGGCAAGAAGTTGTATCTACTGAAAGCATCTCAGGTAATCTTGATGAGCAGTTGTACATGTGAACCAGTAGTTTAAACAATCAGCGTCCAAGGAAAGTTAGTCCCATGACATCAAAAGCAAAAGCAAGGAAAATGCATGTCGATTTTTTTCAAATTGTTTCTCTGAGTTCCCTTAAAAAAACTATTTTAGAGAATGCCTTGTATGTGTGTATAAATGTGATAAATATAAATATATAAGGGAATAGTATTCACAGAAGGAAAATAACCACAGAAGCCAGAAAAGTTACACATTGCCACAAGTGAGCTTCATAAAACACAGATATATTGTGTGATAGAAAAAATGAATCAAACTACCTTTATTTTTTTATTTTTTTGCTATAATTGGTTAAATTTCAGTAAAGAGCCCTGAGTGCTATAGCAAACTGTCTCCTGATGTTGTGACCCAGAAAAGCCTCCAAGTCCTGTAACATCCGAAGAGAAGGTGCTGTGTATGGGAGGTGTTTATGGAGCTAAGCCTCCCTCATAATTATCTCTTAAGGCTGGTCCTTTCCTGCACATGCTGCACACCCAGTGGCTCAAGACAAAAACCTGGGAACACCCTTGACTCCTCTTTTCCCTTCACCTGTCTCGCCCAACAAGGACCAACGCATCCTGTCTTTCCACCTGCTAGCCCTTTTTCTATTGTCTCCCTCCACATGACCTTTGCTGGCCTAAGTGGGCCCTTCTTCACTTTTCCATCCCAGCTATTCCATTGCTCTTGTCGGACAGTGTTCTACTAGGATCAGGACCCTGACAAGGAGAGACACAGGAACTCATGGGTGCTGAGGGTGGGCAAAGGATAGATGGGACAGGTGGGTATGAAGGTCTTCAGACCTGATTTGAGATCCCACAGAGAGGTGTATATAAAGCACGCTGGTCTGGAGGCCTTGTACCTTTTTATTGGACAAGTCATGAGAAGGGAGGGTTACCATCCCCAGGAGCAAAGCCTCTGGCCAGGGACCCCAAAAATTCTTTTCCCCAGAATAGGGAAAATGTATTAGAAGTTAATATAATAAAACAGGCAAGATTGGGTGAGAATAGATATAGGTTTGAACCACATTGTTACTGTGTCATTTTAGACAAATGACTTAATCTCTCTGTACCTCAGTTTCTCTTTTTGAAAATGTGGAGAATAACGCCCACTCAATAAGGCTACCCAGAGAATTAGAAATATTTAAAAGTGCTTCTCACGCGGTAACTTATCAGTAAATGCTAGCTAGTACTCTTATCAAGAACTGGATGTGTATGTATGTCTGCGATTAGAAAGAAAATGAAAGGATATATTCAAAAGAGAACTATTCTTTAGGGTTGTGTAATACTCAGTTTTGATTTTCAATATTTTATAAATTTCCCCACAGCTTAAGAGTCTCAGATTTCCCATGTTTTCCTTTAACACACAAATGCAATGCCATTTTGATGACAGTAGAGCATGGAGCACAGTGGAAAATAAAGGAGATTGGTGAGGAAATACATTAAGAAATGAACGATGTTTAAAGCCTCATTACAACCAAATAAAGAACCATCAATGGCCTTGGCCAAAGCAAAAAGAGCACACATTCAAATACAAGTTGCCGTCATGCTCACCTACACGATCTACCTGCATTTAGGACATACATCTTACAGCATGTGAGAAAAGTATAATCTTAAAGAAAACTGTACTTCAGTAAATAAAGCTAGCTGCTATAACCACAATGCAAAAATCTCAGCGGCATAATACAATAATGATTTGTTTCTTCCTTACATCATAACTCCGTGAGGCAGGGACCATGCAGTCATGCAGGGGCCCAGACTCCTGCCATCTTGTGAGTCTGCCCTCTTTTAAACTCTCAGAATCTTTTCCAGTCCATTGGAGAACGGAGGAGAGAGAGGATCATAAGTGGTAACTGTTTGCGGGCATATTACTTCCATTCACATTCCATTGGTTTGAACTCACTTATATGTCACCCTACCCTTACCCCACCAACCCACTCACCTACTTTATAGCAATAGAAGCTAGGAAATATAGTCCAGCCATGATGAGGCAAGAAGAGAGAACACAAATTTGGGTGAGTTTCGTCAGTCTCTGGGATTTACCTGAAGTAAATATCATGGGCAAAGAATTCATTCATTGTGCTTTTTTTCCAGAGACTTGCAAATATATTTGTTTTTTTAAGGTGTTTTTTTTACTGATATCAGAAGGGCAAGCTTCCTGAGGGCCTGACATGCTTTAGGTACAGACAGACACATCCCCTCTAGCACAGGGATGTCATCAAGCCCATGGCTGCATAGTCAGGAGAAATGACAATATGCTGGGGCAAAATTTCCCCAGTAACTCTCCACAGCGCTGGCTTCTATGTGCTCCTAGTGCAGGTGTTCTTCACTGCCATTACTTGGGTGGAGTAGAGGGGTAGGGTTGTTCTTTTAAGACTCACTTTTTTACTTCCTGGAAAATCCAACCACCTGGACTTCACTTCCTTACCCAACTCCCCCTGCTCATCCATTCCTCCCACAATAGCGGCTATTGGGTTAGTTGGGTATATTTGCATAACTGCTCCAATTACTTTCCTAAGAGGGATATTCCAGAAGAAATAAAAGAAAATCCTATACATGCTAAATAGTTGCTATTGTATATTGTTTATTATGTTACCATAACTTTTATGCTTATACCTTGACTCCTGGACTAGACTGTAAACCCCTTGATGTCACACACACAGACACACACACACACACACACCTCATTATAAAGTCGTTCCTGGAGTCCACAACTGGAGAAACTTTTTGCTTTGTACCAAGTAGGAATTGAATAAATATTTAAGAATTTATTCTTCTCATATTTACTCTAATATTCCAGAATCCTCTTCCCCCGCTCCCCCCCGCCCCCAAGTGTAATCTCAAGTATGGCAGTCAAAGAGCAAAATTCTGCAGTTTTCTAAGATTTTTTTTTTACACATAGTACTCTTTTTAATGCTGCAGTGTGAGATGAGCTCCGGGGTAAGAGAACTAGAGAAGCCCTCCTGCCCGGGCCCTGCCCTGCCCCTAACTGTGGGCACGACAGACAGAGCGGACAGACAGACTGTTGCTCTCACCTCCCCAGCCCACCCCACACACACAGTATAATCAAACAGCATCCGTCCATCTGGCATTCAAGAACTTGGGGAGGGAGCCAGAAAAAAACAAAGACAATCTATTTCCACAAAGCTTCCACCTGCAGAAGGGCTGTGATAACACTCCTATTTTTAGCATGGAATAAGCACATCAGGTACTAGGTGGAGAGGGTGGGGAGTGAGGCTGGAATGGACCAAAAGTTCTCCACACACACACACACACACACACACACACACACACACACACAAACACACACACGCTCACTCTGGTGCTCTGCTGTGGGCACCCTCCCGAATGTACTTGCTGCTAGTTGCACTTAAAAATCATAAAATGTGTGAGAAAAGCTAGCGGCACAGAATACTAAACACTACAAACAATTTAACTCCATGGGCAACTATTTGTTCAGGATTGGTGTGTGCCTGCAAATATTTGGGCAAGGTGTGAATGGCATTGGCATGGAGGGCTGGGAGAGAGGTTAAAGTAAGCCAGCCTTACATTTCCCTGCCAGGGCATGGTGAGTGCTGCCTGAACTGTTTTGAGATGAGCCTCCAGGGGAAATGAGTCTGCCCTAGTTTCCAGCATCCTAGAAAGCTCCACGTTCCCCTGGTGACACTGGGAAAGCAAATTAGGCAGAGAAAGTGGTGATTCAGAAGCTGGTAACTGCACAGGAAACTGGACCAGAGTCTAATTCACTGTAAGCCAATCATAGTTATAACCTATGAGCACCTCGTATTTGCTGGGCCAGTCCCCGTTGGCCTGGGGGGAAGCTCATTCCCTTGTGAACTGCACAGGAACACCACTGGTCAAGGGCCTTCTCTTTTGGATCCAAATGTCAGGTGTTTTCCAGTTGATCTCATGTATGTCTCAGTTTTAATCACTTTGGGGAAATACACATCCTCTTGCCAATAAAAACTAAGTCATTATCCCCAGGAGCAATCCAGAATGTATCAATAAGGGTGCTAACACGCTATCCAATGAAGGATGCTCTCAGCCCCTCAGGTGCAATAAAATTGATCTGACGGCAGGATGTGAGCACCTGATCAATTTATTTCCCTGACAAAGAAATCAATATGCCATTTTTTTAAATGGCACTGATCATTAGGTGAATCTTACTGGTTCTGCAGAAATCTTTATACATTTAGTAACATGATTTTCTCTCTCAAAACTCACTGTGAGATTTCTTTCTCTGCAGATTAGACGTTTCAGGCCCAACTGTGGTGTGCAGAGACAAAGGACAGTGAATAGGAAGCAATCCCAGTCTCAGGAGGCGGGCACAGGACACAGAGGCCTTTATTCTTCCAGGGGCATGATGATCTCAAACAATGCTGTAAAAGCTCCGGGAAGCTGGAGGCAGAATGAGCATTCACTGTTGAGCCTGGGATCAGAGAGAAAACATGTGGCTTCTTGTCCCTACTCCCATTTTGCTCAACACTCTGGTCCCCTGAGGTCTTTCCAGACTAACTTAGCGCTCCCCCTTAGTCAGCTGGTGCCTGACTGACAGGTGCCTTTGGGAGGCGGCAGGCAGGGACAGAGAAGAACAGAACAGAGAGCCTACTTGAGAGCCAGAGGCCCTGCTAGGCCAGGCAGAAATATCATTACACCAGAGTCCTTCCAAGAACACATTTGTTTAAAGAAAAAACAAATGAACTGAGGTCTCAGCCTTCCTTTAAAAAAAAAAAGCCACCATATATGGCAGCACTGAATCAGCCCTAGGGGAATGGCTCGGAAGGAGAATGCTAAGCATATTATCAGAGACTGCTGGCAACCGGGAACCAACATTCCTCAAGTCAGGAGGCCTCTACCCCAGACCAGATGGCAGCTGACTGCAGTTAAGTTAGCCTGGTAGCCGGCTTTCTGCATCTGTGCTTGTAATAAAAGGCAGCTCAAGGAAAGCCTGTGCAATCAAAGCATGGAAACTCAAGAGTATCTTTCTGATGTCTGTCCAGAGATTAGTCTTCCCCAAAGGGCCAATTTTACCAACAGAGAAGCACACTGGGGCCATCCTGATGTGTATGTGTCATGGACATGTTGCGGGATGCGGGTCATGGGCTCCAGGACGGGAAATCAGGGCTTTGCTACCCTGGGCTCAGGCCAGGGTACGAGCAGGATGTGACTTAAGTGGAGCTCTCTTAAAGGGGAGAGTGGATTCAGAGTTATTGGGGCAAATTCAAGCCCAGAAGAAGCAGGCCATAAAAGGGGGTCCCAGGGCAAGGGTCTGAAAGACCCTGTTGCGGGATGCGGGTCATGGGCTCCAGGACGGGAAATCAGGGCTTTGCTACCCTGGGCTCAGGCCAGGGTACGAGCAGGATGTGACTTAAGTGGAGTTCTCTTAAAGGGGAGAGTGGATTCAGAGTTATTGGGGCAAATTCAAGCCCAGAAGAAGCAGGCCATAAAAGGGGGTCCCAGGGCAAGGGTCTGAAAGGACTACTGTCTATGATGGGCGATTATCTGGCTTTGTCCTGGCCATCTCTGCCCTCATCCTCTGCCAAAGCTTCTGGCCCAGTTGCTCAGACACTGACAGACAAGCCGATGCTGCTGCTGCTCTGACCCTGGCTGACCCAGATAGTGCGTGCTGGCACATGTTCAACAGCATCTCACGGGGTGCAAAAATGTATGCACATGTATTTGTCCATACACTGGTCATAAATCTAAAAGGCGCATAACGTACAAGTGACAACTAATGATAATATTTACAATACTCTGTCATATAACTAATTGATTCTTATAGAATGCTTTCGTTGATTTTTGTCAGTCTTCTAGTGATGGAGTAACTATTTCAGGACCATCACCCCACAGGGACAACATTCAGACAGGGCACAGAGAGGCAGAAGATTCAGGGTCACAATGAATTGGTTGGCCAGGAGCCATTTTGCACACAAAATGGTATTGCAAAGTGGCTCCTATCTCAGCAGCACTGCTCCCGCAGACATCTGTCATCTGTGTACAACACACCCCCACACACACAAACACACACACGAATGCATGCATGTATACCTGACGTTCAGAACAGCTTCACTTTTCTATTCCCAAAGCAGTAAATTCTTCAACCCTGATGTTAAACATGGAGTTATATTATGACCCAGTAGTTCCAATCTTAGGTATATCTTCAGGAAAAATGAAAACATATGGCCACAACAAAACTTATAGATGAATGTTCATTGCAGCATTATTCATAATAGCCAAAAAGTAGAAATGATCCAAACGTTCAACAACTGATGAATGAAGAAAGAAAATAGCATATTCGTACAATAGAATATTAATTGGTAATACAACGGGATGAAGTACTGATACATGTTACAACACGGATGTCCTTGAAAACACTGTGTTAAGTAAAAGAAGCCAGACTCCAAAAGTCACATATTGTATGAGTCTATCTCCATGAAATGTACAGAATAGGCACAATTTTAGAGATTGAAGGCAGATTAGTGGTTTCTTAGGGCTGGGGAAGTTAATGGGGAAAGGAGTGAGGGACGAGGTTTCCTTTGGGGGAGATGAAAATATTCAAAACCTGATTGTCGTGTTGGTCACACAACTCTGTGAACATACTAAAAACCACTGAGTCGTAACTTTAAAATGGTGGATTGTGTGGTAACTGAAGTATAGGCCAATAAAGTTTTTTTCCCTTTCTTAAAAACCCTGAGCCATGGACAAAGTTTGTATATTATTTTAATCCTATGAATGTGCTTCTGCGCTGGTGGTTTGGACAGCGTTACAGAATGTCTCCGCCTCGTTTTCTAATTGGATTCCCACGACTACCATGTGAGGTTATGAGAAGATTATGCTCATCTACAGAAGACTGGGTCCAATCTGTCAGATGACTTGCTTAGGGTCACACAGCCAGCTTGGCAATTAAAGGTGGGGACAGGAACATCTGCCTCATGGTGATTAGAGTTTTCTCTTCCTCATGCTGACACAGTTCGACTGAATGCAAACTAAGGAGAAGCTGATGCCATACGAGCGGGTCACGCAGCAAGGCCAGGAGTGGGAGCCACTGGCTGAAAGGCCTCCACGCAGAGCTGAGGAACAGGAGGGCCAAGGGGCTGGCTCACAGGCTGAGACCCAAGGAGCCGGTGAGAACAGGGCTCCACAGACCCAGTGTTAGGGACACCTTGTTTATCTATTTATCCACTCAGTAAACACTTACTGGGCATCTATGATGAGCAAGATACTGTGCTAGGCCCTGGGGAACCAGCGGAAAAAAACTCCCCGCCATCATGGAGCTTTCAGGGTAGGGAAGCACAGATGTTAAACAGATATTCCTATGAATAAGTAATTATAATTGTGAAAAGGGCTCCAAGGGAGGAAAAAAAAAAAAAGCCACCAGAATGTATAATGGGATCTGGCCTGTTTGGTTTAAAGACAAACTGGGAAGGGAAAAATCTATTATTTTGTCAGTTTCTATCTTCCAAGTATGTCTTTGCCTTACAAACTCAAAGCAGATAATTCGTTTCTGGTTTTTTTGGTTAGCATGTGATATTTATTCCTCTACTATCAGGTTTTTACAGAAGAAGAAACTTCTACAAACACTTTCGCTCTCTCAGAAAGTCCTCCAGAGAGAGGTTTATCTGATTAGTCAAGGTGGCAAGAGGCAGACACTGCCGAGCCCATTTACCAGGGGCAGGTCTGCACACTGTTCAAAGTCATGGGCTCACTGCCCACCTCTCTCTCCTGGACCCTGCGCTCAGGTGCCTGGGCTCTCCTTGGGCGCCCAGCCCTGCTTGGTTATGCACAACTAAAGAGTGCCTGCATGTCCTGCCAAGCCCGACCTCTGCTCTCAGCGTTCCAGCATCTCCATCTGGGACTGGGTGAATGTTCTGATTATCTATTGCTGAGTAACAAACTACTCTAAAGCATAGTGGCTAAAACAATAGCCATTAAATAATATATCACAATTTCGTAGATGGGGAATTGGAGCACTTCTGCTCCACATGGCACTGACCAGAATTATTCCATTGTGTTCAGCTGGTGGATGGTTGGGGGGGGAGGGGCGGCTCCCACTCATCTTCATTCATATGCCTGGCACCTAATCGGAGATGGCTGGGCTTGCATGATTTTAAGGTGGGGGAAGGGGCAAAAATCCCCACTTTGACCTTAAGCCTACACAGTTTACTGTGGAACCTTTACTTTGGGAAATAAAGTGACATGTGAACCCCTGCTTGGCTCAGTTCTTTGTGTTTATATTCCATAAGCCAGAATACTGGAGAGTAGAAAGGATGAATGCGTCCCCAGACTTAGAGGGCCTGGAGTTAGAGAAGCCAAGAGTCCTAAGAAATCAGGCAGGCTAAGAGGATGAGAAGCCTAGAGAACACTTCAATTTCTTTTCAACTTTTTGCTGCTCCCAGCATGAAACTCAGAATTGGGGTGCTCAGCAGTTACTATCCTGTGACCTGAGGGATAGGCCAGATCTGGGAAAAAGAGACTCTAAATGATGCTTTTAGAGCTCTTCCCAGGCTCTTGCATTTGAAATGGGCAACGTGGGACCCGGAGGTGTGATTCCTGAGATCCAACAGCTGTGGCCTCTCTACATTGCTTGGCAACTTGCACTACCTTTTCTGGAGCAAATCACCTGGCGGCAGGCTTTCAGGACGCCGCGTCACTGAATCACAGATGGCTCTTGGACAGCAGAGCCCTGCGCTAATGCATGCAGACCTGAATCTGAGACACACACAAGTGTTTAATCAGCCTCATGCCCGTACATCTGTGCACAGAGCCCCACCCCGTCTCCACCCCCATAGCCTTCCTCCCGGAGGCCATGTGCACGGCAGTGTGGATGTAGAACACTGAGTATTCAGAACACAAAGGCAGGGGCATGCCTAGTTACAATAGGGGGATAAGTAGTGAAGGTTTAGGGAGTCTTGTTCCCCATCCCAAACCCAAGTGAATGATGCCCTTGGTGACAATAATGCTAACAGCAACCACTGCTGTGAATGCTAATGTATATCAACTCATTTTATCCTCAAAACAACCCTATGAAGTCGGGACTGATATCTACAACATCTTACAGGTAAGTAATTCGAGGCACGTGGCAACTGAATACCTTACTTAAGTGGTGGAGGGGGGACTTGAAACCCAGAGTCCATGCCCTTAACATGCTGTCTTTAGCCTGGTTTACCTCAATAACATGGCTGAGGATTCCACAGCCATAAAACTGGGTAAGTGGAGAGAACTTTGGCCTCTGGTTTCTCAGCCTCCCTGTGTACTGGCTTCTTAAGGATGCCAAAACAAATTACCACAACTGGGTGGCTTAAGATAATAGAAAATTACTCCCTCACAGTTCTGGAGGCTGAAAATGCTAAAGCCAGGTGCTGGCAGGCAGAGCCATGCTCCCCGTGAAGCCAATAGAGGAGGATCCATCCTGCCTCTTTCAGCTTCTGGTGGCTATCAGCAATCCTTGGCATTCCTTGGCTTGTAGATGCATCAATCCAACTTCTGCCTCTACCTTTATATGGCCTTCTCCTCTGTGTGTGTCTCTTTTCCTCTCCTTATTAGGACACCAGTCATTTTGTATTTGCTGCCCACTTCACTCCAGAAAGACCTCATCTTGACGAATAACATCTGTAAGACTCTATTTCCAAATAAGGTCACAGTCTGAGGGTTGGGATGATCAGGAGTTTTAGGGAGACACAAACCAGTGTATCGGGGGACAAAAACAGAATCATTTCACTACAAAGAGGCAAAGAAAATCTCAATTTGGACACACCAACTTGATCTTTTTTTGAGGTAAAATATAAGCAATCCATTCAACCAGGTTAACTCTGCTGTCTCTAAACTCTTCTGGAACTCATAATTATTTTCATCAGTAGCAACAGCTCTAGCATTTCGTTGGCTCACTCGTGAATTTTGCTTGTTAAGGAGGAGACTCCCCATTTCCTGAAGACAGGGCTGTATCCCCTGTTTTCTGCTTCTCATGACATCTTACACACCCAGTCTGCACCCAGCTCTCAGAATGGACTTTCTAAGTCTGAATGGGTCCTTTTCCAAACAATAAAATCTTTCCCAAACCCCCATCCCTCTCAGGAGTTTAGCATGGCATTCAGTCTCCTTGACAATGTGGAATAGCCTTGCGCTTACAAGTGTGGGCTATGAGTTCATATTGCCTTGGCTCAAAATCCTGGCTCTGCCACTTAAAAGCTGAGATAAATTACGTAAAGCACTTAAGCAGTGTCTGGCACGTAAGAGGCGTCTGCTAAATGTCAGCTATTATTATTATCACTGCTTTCCAGCCTGGGTTCCTGATGCACATTGCACTCTAGTTTCTCACTATTGCCCAGACACTGGGATTTTTCAAGCTCATGTTATTCCCTGTTCTGGAATGCCTTTTTTTCTGTTTTTGACTGGAAAATTCCAATTTTTCTTTTACCCTCTTGGTGACACCTTCTACCACTGGCTTTGGCAAATTATTTTTGTTTTCTCCTCTGTGTTCCTGTAGATCTTGAGTTTTCAATCCTCTGTCTCCCTATTACCTGTACCTCCCATCTCCAAAAGTTTCTAGCACAGTGCCTGGCATATTGGTAAGTCGCCAAAGACTATTTGTTAAATGGATGCACAAAATACTGAACAGTGGACACTTTTTCTCATTCTTTCTCCTCCTCACTCTCACAGCCCCATGGACTCACCATTGTCCTTCAGTCCACCTGCCTACCCACGATCCCTCCAGGCTAATTTATAAATAGGAAATGACAGCTGCATACAAATTTATCCCAGAGGCCAAGAATGCTCTGAAGACAAGGTCAGAAACATAATAAATGTTTTCACCTTCTAAAATATCTGATCCCTATCAATTTCAGCTTCTTCAATATCTAAAACTGAGGTTTCTCCCTCAAGGTCAGTGAATGCTTTGCTCACTTCTTCACATTCTTCATGCAAAGCCTCTCTTCTTAGGCTGGCAGCCCTTCCCCAAGAAAACCCCCACCTGGTTCTAAATTGCTTCATTTAAAACAACTACGCCACATCCAAAGAATCCAAATGCTTTATTGATTCACCCATTTAACAGGGTCTAATAAGACTGGCAGATTTGGACCATTGGGATTCACTCTGTCAAGTGAGAAAGGCGTTATTACATAAGCAGTTACATGTTTTATGGGAGTTGTAAACATGCAAGGGGGTACGGAAATGATTACAAGTGTGTTAACTGATTTGGAGAAACAGGCAAGTCTACTCAAAGATCTTGAAGGACGAGGAGGAGTTGTCAAGGAAATGAGAAAAAAAGAGTGCTCTAGGCCGCGAGAACAGCATGTGCAAAGGCCTTGAGATAGGAGAGAAAGGTTATTTATACTCAAGAGCTGATCCAACCAGTGTGGCTGGAGAATGCCAAAGCCGTGGAGCAGAGGCCATATTGCAGAGGACATTGTGACTTAAGGTGAAGGTTTTAAACCTTACCCTAAGAACGCTGGAAAGCTTCTGAAGGGCTGTGGCAGGAAAATAAAGTGCTTTCATCTGGTTTTAGAAGGTCTCTCTGGCTAACGGATAATGGAGAGTGGATAATGGATTGGGGGTGGCAAGAATAAGGCTGAAATGAAGACCCTTCCATATCCCTTATTATTTCCTTAGTATAGATTGCCGAAAGTGGAATTTCTGGGTAAAAGAAACATATAAGTCACAGCTTTTGATATATATTGCCAACTTGTCCCCTAAAACCAGTAAACAAATTTAAGGCAGGTTGGTTTTCTAATTATTGCTATACTACGCTATACTGTGTATGTGAAGAAATACTCAGCCCCACACGCCCCTCGCTGCACTAGAAGCTGTAACACCTCCTTGAGCAGGTGCTCGGCCACCCTCATCCGGGAGCCCAGGCAGCAATTCCACTAATGCAGCTGGCTGTCCCTGGTATAGAATAAAGATTAGTAAGGCAGGAAAAACCCATAATTTCTGTTATTTTTAAAAGGCAGCTTCTTGAAACTCTCTGAACAGGGCTAATTTCTGTTTTCTGAAAACTCAATAACCCTCTCCAATATACAGAAAAAAAAATCAAACAAAATACAAACTCCTTAGGGGTCTCTTCTTAGATTCCTGCAAAGATTTAATGGCAGAGTAGATGCAAGATCTGATGCTCCTTCAACAGCTTAACTACCCAACATACACCCGCATTTGCCTCATATGAAGCAACAAAATAATTGCATTTGTCCAAATAAACTCAGGGGTTCCCCTTGGTGACAGTGTTGCTTTTCCCCAAAGTTGCTCACAAACAAAGTTGAATAAAAACAACTCTATCCCATACACTATAATGTTAATGGGTCTCCTCATTTAAGACCCCATCGTGAAGATTTTCTGTTTGCATTTAAACAGTCTAAAATGCAACCATTCCGAGGCCCAGAGATCATAGTTTTGAATATTGTTTACTCTTGGATCATCTCATCATTCTTTTCCTAACCCTCTTTTAACGCTGAACCCATAGATCCCTAATATTTCCTCCATGTTCCTTCGCCTCCCCAGCAGCCATCGTTAAGGTCTATGGCCGCTATTATTTAGGAGCTGCTCAGAAAGCCCACGATACGCTGCCAGGGTGGAATATGGGATTTGATTCTTATACTGTGGGACTTCAGACAAGATGCAATACTGTAGCGGGGGAAAACAGTTGTTGCTTCTCTCTTCCTGCGACCATGTGTGCTAGTGGCTCCTCAAAATCCTGGCTTACGCGTGGCCTGCTGTGGCTGCTCAGGTCTCTACACCGCAAACTTTTGGCGTCAGCAATCACTCCCGGTTCCACTGCCATAGTTCTGTGGTGCCTAATTTAAACCCCCTTGCAAAAGACTCCTGTTGAGCCAGCTCATTTATTTTTTCTCTCCTATCAGCCAAGTCAGAGGTTTGCTGGCCTTAGGCTGGACCTCACCCTCGGTCTGTTCAGCTGGGGCCATTTACAGGAACACAGGTCCCTATAAAGCCAAGCCTTCCACATGTGTGGGAGGTGGGATGGGTCTCTCTAGAGAGTTCTGTGAGGATGGTACTTGTGGTGCCAGAAAGACCTCCATATATGGATTAGTATTCTAACGGGGAGGAGAGAAAAGGAAATTTGAATAACCCAGACAGCCCATGCTGAAGCCTGAACCATCCCACACAAATTCTGGTTGTCAGGTGTAGGAGGCACAAAAAGAGAAGGTGAAGGAGAGGAATTTTAAGGAAATAAGAACCTTCCCCAGGAAGAAATTTCGAACTTGAACATTTGAAGCTTTAGAAGTATCCAGACTATTTCCACAATGAATTATCTATTCATCAGAAAAGCCAGGAAGCAAAAGCAGGCTCCCCACTGGGAACCTCCAGACATAAAGGGGTCCCTCCTCTTACCTGTCCCACTGTTGTCTTCCAGAACATCTGGAGGTGTGTGCCTGGGAGGAGAGCGGAGGAGCATGAC